>NC_133528.1:150328173-150679953 GCF_048544455.1 Silene latifolia | reverse complement strand
CACCTTAGAAGGATCCACCATTACACCTTCCTTTGAGATGATATGCCCCAAAAACGACACCTCCTTTAACCAGAATTCACACTTAGAAAACTTTGCATACCATTTTTGTTTACGAAGAATATCGAGTATTGCGCGAAGATGCACTTTATGCTCGTTCTCATCATTGGAATAGATCAAGATGTCATCAATGAAAACCACCACACACTTATCCAAAAACTCCCTGAAAGTCCTATTCATCTGGTCCATGAAAACTGCAGGAGCATTTGTCAAACCAAAAGGCATCACCTTAAACTCATAATGACCATATCTTGTACTAAAAGCTGTCTTCGGGATGTCAGCCTCTTTAACTGGAATCTGATGATAGCCCGATCTCAGATCAATCTTGGAGAACACACCTGCACCCCTCAACTGATCGAACAAATCATTAATCCTGGGCAACGGGTACTTATTCTTGATGGTCACGCGGTTCAGCTCACGGTAGTCTATACATAATCTCATACTACCATCCTTCTTCTTGACGAACAAAACAGGAGCACCCCAAGGAGAAGCACTCGGGCGGATAAAACCCTTCTCGATCATCTCATCTAACTGCTTCTTCAATTCTTGCAATTCGATAGGAGCCATACGATATGGAGCCTTCGCAATAGGTCCGGTCCCTGGTACAAGATCGATAGCAAACTCAACATCCCTCTCCGGAGGTATACCTGGTAGCTCATCTGGAAAAACATCTGCATACTCACTGACTACCGGAACCTCTTCAAGTTTCGGTAACAATGGAGCACTCGTCACCACACATAAATACACTTCATGTCCTTTCCTCTGCATGCCAATAAGCTTCATTGCTGAAATTAACTTGATACCTGGTTGCATTCTCATTCCCTTATAAGTCAACTTCGTACCACACAGACTCTTAAGAAAAATCTTCTGGTCTCGGCATTGAAATCTAGCATCGTAACAGGATAACCAATCCATGCCTAGAATGATGTCAAACTCGGCTAAAGAGAAACTAATAAGAGTAGCTGGAAGGATAGATCCCACAATAGAGATAGGAACATCCTTGAATACCGTGGAACATGAAACAACTTCGCCGGACGGTAAAGATATAGGAGTGGTCTCAGCAGAATGGGAAACAAGAGCAGCTTTCTTGGCAAAGGATACGGATATAAAAGATAGAGATGCGCCAGTATCGAATAAAATATAAGCAGGAATATCTGAAACTGTAAACATACCAGCAATCACATCTGGGTGTGCCTCAGCCTCAGCACGGCTCATCACGAAGATACGTCCCTTCGGCTTAGGAACATTCGCTGCAGGAGGAGTAGTATTTTTCTTGGGACAATCAGCAGCTTTGTGACCTTGTTCTTTGCAATTATAACATCCCAAAGGATTACCCTTACAGTCCCTCCCAGGATGGTAGGTCTTCTGGCAACTGTAGCATACTTTGTCCTTGCTCGGAACATTCTTCTGAAATCCTTTCTGGTTCTCATGCTTGCCCTTCTTGAAACTGTAGGACTGCGAAGTAGAAGGAGTAAATGGCCTCTTGGAAGATTTAGCAGTCTCAGCTACCGCTTCAAGTCTGACAGCTTCAATAGCACCCTCAGCCCAAAGAGCTTCATCGTAAACACGCGCGAATGTATCAGTATCCCTTCTCACCATACCCTGGATCTTAGCCTTTAACCCCTGCCTGAAAAAGAATGTCTTCTGTGCTTCATTAGGAATCATAGGTTCAGCAAAATGGGCTAGAGCATTAAACTGGTCAGTATATTCTTGTACGGATGAATCCCCTTGCTTGAAATTCAGGAACTCTGCCATCTTCTGGTGTTTCAATTGAGCAGGATAGAATCTTGCTTCCAAAAGAGTCTTGAATCTCTCCCAGCCAAAACATGGTTCCAAAGTAGCAGTGGGACCAGTCATAGCCCACCAACGATCAGCTTCCTTCTCGAGAAAATGTGCAGCAATGTTAACTTTATCGGCCTCTGCAACACGGTACAGAATGAAATTCTTCTCCATGTCTCTGGTCCACTCTGACATCAGCACAGGATCAACAGTTCCATCATAAATCTTGGCGTTACTCCTCGCAATCTGGCTTGCAATATTGGTATACTGGTTCTGGTTGTTGTTGTTGTTGTTGTTGTTGTTCTGGTTCTGATTCTGGAGCAAATGAGTAAGAGCTTCGAGAATCGCATTGTTCACGTTACCAGGTCTGCCTGTCATCTTTACTCAAAATAAGCCAAGGTTAGACCCTAACAATGGTGCTAATCACCCAAGCAAACAAACACATGCAGCCTACCACCTTAGGTCCTTAACTGTCTACCCATCTCTCACTTTAGTCATTAAGGTTAAGCTTAAAATTTAATATTTTATTTGGGTTTACCGAGTGTAAGCGTCGGGAGCAACCATACTCGATACCAATCTGTAACAACCACGGTAAAACAAGAATGTAAACTAAGTTCAAGGTGGCGGAAACACCTCAACACCGCGGTAGCTACTGAATAAAAACCAAGTACTCAAATGGAAATACAAGGTCTACGGGGAATAAATACCCCTATATCCAAAAGGAAATAAGAGTTTTAACCAAAGTTAAATAAAACTAAAAGAGTGCGCTAAACAAAGGCGCTCGCTAGCTCACTCGATGCAACCCCAGACAAAATAAGCAACCATCATCCACCTGTCAGTCATAAGAATGACAGCCACAGTCAGTGGGGAGTAACTCGGACGTCCTCCCAGCCATATTACATCACGATAAAGCAACCAAGTAATTAAGATAGATCAATAATGAACAAATGACTCACCAATAACATATTATACAATTAAAATTATAAACTCATTATAAATTAATCATACTTTAAACTAAATAAATCAAATGATTCATTTAATAAAGGTAAACTTATTATACCAAACATATTAAATCAGTTACCACTCAGTAAGGCGAAACGTTAAGGCAACCCATCACTGTTACCTTATCCCTACGGTAGGACTACGATAAATATACGGTCCTAGTCTAAGTATGGCCACACTCTCGGGACAAACGCTCCGATTAGACGATCACCAAGCCTATAAACATCCGGGCTGATGACCCCATAGACTCCATATTAGCCTATAAACAACCGGGCTAATAGGACGACTCCGACCTGCCTAGACTGCCCATACACACAGCTACTAGGATACAAGTGAAGCGGATAATAAAAGACAGATTCATACTTACGTTGGTTAACTAATTAATATAGCCAAACAAATATAAAACTTACGACAGTCAGTTGAATGCAAAATGACAACAGCATCCACAAACATGCTTTTAATATTATATACTACATACTATACCTGACAAACTTATGACAGTCAGTTGAATGCAAAAATGACAACAGCATCCACAAACATGCTTTTAATATTATAACGCATATTATAGCATGACCGAACCCGTTAAGACATTAGTGTAAATAAAGTATTAGTCAACAAAATATCCCATTAATATTTTATAGTTAGTTTGGAAAAGGAGAATCTTATAGAAGACATGAAACAATCAATGAAACGCTATGCTAGAAATTTATATTGTAACCATTTGAATAAGAAAATGAGTCAAGCAGCAAACAATAACCACAACTCTTTTACTCGACTAAAAGCTTAGATCGCAGCCACACGAAACTGGTACGACAGCATAAAATACAACAATTCACAATAGAACTTATAAAACGTTTTGAACGATTATTAACCAATCCAGCATACGAGATCGCAAACCGCAATGTAATACCGAGGACAGTCGTCGACGTTACCTTTTTAGCGCTTAATCTTCAATGGAATCGTCAACAACGTAAGAGTCGGCGTCCGGGTCGTCCGAGTTTGAGCCTACGTTGAAAACGGAACGGAAACGGCGTTAAACATACACGTTTTAAAGCTACTGGGCAACCTATTATATGAGGCGAAGTAAAACGGAAATGGTACGAATGGAAAGCTTACCGCGAGATGAAGAGAATGGCGCAAAAATTACTGGAAACCGTTAAGAAACGAGAGAGAACTGAACTACCGAAAATGGGAGTTCGCTAAGCTAGAATAACGAAGAAGTAAAAGAGGATTGCTTGGTTTGCGGAAATAAGGAATTGGTTTTTTTGAAAAAGATAGAATAAGATATAGTAGAACTTTCAGTTTGGCCGTCTTACTCTTATAGATTTAAGTCCAATATGGATTAATGGATTATCTATTCCTTCCACAAACTATATCTTTATCTAACCTATTAGGCTATTAGTATATATTTATGTTGTTCTTACTTTTGCTTTCTACATAAGTTATTCTGCCGCCCACTCATAAGCTTTTGTTTTGTTTATTTAAAGCCGTCCCACTCATCCATGTTAGCTATCTACAATTATATATATTGGCCTAGTCATTACCTTTTCGTTGGCCTAGCACTCAAGATTCTTCTCCTCTATTAAATACACCATCATCATCATTCCAAATTCCTCAAAATAATCACTCAACTTTTCTTTATAAGTGGTACTATTATTTTAAGGGCACCACGTTAAAACTCGCCATTAACTAATATTATGGCAGGAAAAAGCGGGTGTTACAGTCTCCCCTACTTTTAAAAAGTTTCGCCCTCGAAACTTAACACGAGAAAACGAAGTTAAAAAAATGTGAAAGAAAGGATCGAATTAAATAGGACAATAATAATTAATCACCTCTCTCAAAAGATGTGGGTGCTTTACTCGCATAGAGTCTTCGATTTCCCATGTCTCTTCCTCGAACTTGTCGCACCTCCAAAGGACTTTAACTAAAGGTACAACCTTATTTCTAAGGCGTTTTTCCTTCTTATCCAAGATGCGAATCGGTCGTTCCTCGTAGGTTAGGTTAGGCTCAATTTCCAAGACTTCAGTCTGCAGGACGTGACTGGGATCGCTAATGTACTTCCTCAGCTGAGAAACATGGAACACGTCATGAACCTTCCCAAGACTAGCTGGCAACTCCAACCTATACGCCACTGGACCAAATCTCTTGATCACCTCATAAGGACCCACATACTTAGGACTCAGCTTCCCTTTGATCCCAAACCTTTTAACACCCTTCATCGGAGAAACTTTGAGAAACACCTTGTCACCCACCTCGAACTCTAAAGGTCGTCGTCTTATATCTGCATAAGATTTCTGTCTATCTTGAGCTGCCTTCATCCTTTCTCGAATCAGTTTGACGCCGTCAATAGTCTCTTGTAGCTTCTCAGGACCCAATTCACGGACTTCACTAGCTTGATCCCAACATAATGGACTGCGGCATTTCCTCCCGTACAAAGCCTCATAAGGAGCCATCTTGATGCTTGCATGATAACTGTTGTTGTAGGAAAACTCGACCAAAGGTAAATTCTTCTCCCAACTCGCTTGAAAATCCAAGGCACAAGCACGGAGCATGTCTTCAAGGGTTTGAATAGTTCTCTCCGTCATCCATCCGTAGCGGCATGAAAAGTCAGTACTCATCATTAACTTGCTACCCATAGCCTTCTGCAACGCTTGCCAAAAACGGGAGCAAAATCTTGGATCTCGATCGGACACAATCTCCAAAGGAACACCGTGATATCTTACTATCTCATTCACATAAGCACTTGCCAAACGATCTAAACTCCAAGTCTCCTTGATTGGCACGAAACGAGCACACTTCGTCAGACGATCCACGATCACCCAAACGGCATCTTTACCACCAACAGTTCTTGGCAATGCCATCACAAAGTCCATAGAGATAGACTCCCACTTCCAAGTAGGAATCGCCAACGGTTGCAACAAACCACCTGGTCTCTTATGATCAATTTTAACTCAACGACAAGTAAGACACTTACTCACATACTCAGCAATGTCATTCCTCATGCGGGGCCACCAAAACTGGAGCTTCAAATCTTGATACATCTTATCACCACCTGGATGCACTGAATACGGTGTGTTATGCGCCTCACTTAAAATCTTTACTTTCAACTCGACAACATCAGGGATACACCATCTACCTCGAAACTTAAGAACCCCATCTGGATTGACTTCAAAACCAACAGCTTTACCACTATCCAACTTAGAACGGATCTCAGCCAACTTAGAATCAGCTACCTGCCTCTCTCGGATCTCCTGGAATAACTCCGGTTCAGCCACCATGGCATTCAGACATGCACTACTAGGTTCCACAAATTCCAAATTAAGCTTCCTGAACTCTGTACACAAATCATCTGGCAAAATTCTGATAGAGTTAACAGAATGAACGGTCTTCCTACTGAGAGCATCAGCTACAACATTGGCCTTCCCTTCATGATAAAGCAACTCCACATCATAATCATTAACCAACTCTAACCAGCGTCTTTGTCTCGCGTTTAAGTCCTTCTGAGTGAAAATGTACTTGAGACTCTTGTGGTCGGTGTAGATGCGGCATTGAACTCCAATCAAGTAGTGTCGCCATATCTTAAGAGCATGTACCACAGCTGCTAACTCTATATCGTGCGTCGGATAATTCACCTCGTGAACTTTCAACTGCCTTGAAGCATATGCAATCACCTTTCTATTTTGCATCAGGACACACCCCAACCCATTCTTAGAAGCATCGCAAAAGATGTCAAAATCAACACCATCTTCGGGTAAGGTCAAAACAGGAGCGATGGTCGGTCTTGCTTTCAACTCTTGAAAAGCTTTCTCACATGCCTCAGACCAAATAAACTTTGATTCCTTTTTCAGCAATTGAGTCATCGGTCTCGCCAGTTTAGAAAAATCCTTGACAAATCTGCGGTAATAACCAGCCAAACCCAAGAAGCTTCGAATCTCATTGACATTAGTTGGACTCTTCCATTCCAAAACAGCCTCCACCTTAGAAGGATCCACCATTACACCTTCCTTTGAGATGATATGCCCCAAAAACGACACCTCCTTTAACCAGAATTCACACTTAGAAAACTTTGCATACCATTTTTGTTTACGAAGAATATCGAGTATTGCGCGAAGATGCACTTTATGCTCGTTCTCATCATTGGAATAGATCAAGATGTCATCAATGAAAACCACCACACACTTATCCAAAAACTCCCTGAAAGTCCTATTCATCTGGTCCATGAAAACTGCAGGAGCATTTGTCAAACCAAAAGGCATCACCTTAAACTCATAATGACCATATCTTGTACTAAAAGCTGTCTTCGGGATGTCAGCCTCTTTAACTGGAATCTGATGATAGCCCGATCTCAGATCAATCTTGGAGAACACACCTGCACCCCTCAACTGATCGAACAAATCATTAATCCTGGGCAACGGGTACTTATTCTTGATGGTCACGCGGTTCAGCTCACGGTAGTCTATACATAATCTCATACTACCATCCTTCTTCTTGACGAACAAAACAGGAGCACCCCAAGGAGAAGCACTCGGGCGGATAAAACCCTTCTCGATCATCTCATCTAACTGCTTCTTCAATTCTTGCAATTCGATAGGAGCCATACGATATGGAGCCTTCGCAATAGGTCCGGTCCCCAGGTACAAGATCGATAGCAAACTCAACATCCCTCTCCCGGAGGTATACCCGTAGCTCATCCGGAAAAACATCTCGCATACTCATCGACTACCGGAACCTCTTCAAGTTTCGGTAACAATGGAGCACTCGTCACCACACATAAATACACTTCATGTCCTTTCCTCTGCATGCCAATAAGCTTCATTGCTGAAATTAACTTGATACCTGGTTGCATTCTCATTCCCTTATAAGTCAACTTCGTACCACACGGAGACTCTTAAGAAAAATCTTCCTGTCTCGGCATTGAAATCTAGCATCGTAACAGGATAACCAATCCATGCCTAGAATGATGTCAAACTCGGCTAAAGAGAAACTAATAAGAGTAGCTGGAAGGATAGATCCCACAATAGAGATAGGAACATCCTTGAATACCGTGGAACATGAAACAACTTCACGGACGGTAAAGATATAGGAGTGGTCTCAAAGAGAATGGGAAACAAGAGCAGCTTTCTTGGCAAAGGATACGGATATAAAAGATAGAGATGCGCCATGATCGAATAAAATATAAGCAGAATATCTCAAACTGTAAACATACCAAAGAATCACATCTGGGTGTGCCTCAGCCTCGGCACGGCTCATCACGAAGATACGTCCCTTCGGCTTAGGAACATTCGCTGCAGGAGGAGTAGTATTTTTCTTGGGACAATCAGCAGCTTTGTGACCTTGTTCTTTGCAATTATAACATCCCAAAGGATTACCCTTACAGTCCCTCCCAGGATGGTAGGTCTTCCGCAATCGTAGCATACTTTGTCCTTGCTCGGAACATTCTTCTCAAATCCTTTCTGTTCTCATGCTTGCCCTTCTTGAAACTGTAGGACTGCGAAGTAGAAGGAGTAAATGGCCTCTTGGAAGATTTAGCAGTCTCAGCTACCGCTTCAAGTCTGACAGCTTCAATAGCACCCTCAGCCCAAAGAGCTTCATCGTAAACACGCGCGAATGTATCAGTATCCCTTCTCACCATACCCTGGATCTTAGCCTTTAACCCCTGCCTGAAAAAGAATGTCTTCTGTGCTTCATTAGGAATCATAGGTTCAGCAAAATGGGCTAGAGCATTAAACTGGTCAGTATATTCTTGTACGGATGAATCCCCTTGCTTGAAATTCAGGAACTCTGCCATCTTCTGGTGTTTCAATTGAGCAGGATAGAATCTTGCTTCCAAAAGAGTCTTGAATCTCTCCCAGCCAAAACATGGTTCCAAAGTAGCAGTGGGACCAGTCATAGCCCACCAACGATCAGCTTCCTTCTCGAGAAAATGTGCAGCAATGTTAACTTTATCGGCCTCTGCAACACGGTACAGAATGAAATTCTTCTCCATGTCTCTGGTCCACTCTGACATCAGCACAGGATCAACAGTTCCATCATAAATCTTGGCGTTACTCCTCGCAATCTGGCTTGCAATATTGGTATACTGGTTCTGGTTGTTGTTGTTGTTGTTGTTGTTGTTCTGGTTCTGATTCTGGAGCAAATGAGTAAGAGCTTCGAGAATCGCATTGTTCACGTTACCAGGTCTGCCTGTCATCTTTACTCAAAATAAGCCAAGGTTAGACCCTAACAATGGTGCTAATCACCCAAGCAAACAAACACATGCAGCCTACCACCTTAGGTCCTTAACTGTCTACCCATCTCTCACTTTAGTCATTAAGGTTAAGCTTAAAATTTAATATTTTATTTGGGTTTACCGAGTGTAAGCGTCGGGAGCAACCATACTCTGATACCAACTGTAACAACCACGGTAAAACAAGAATGTAAACTAAGTTCAAGGTGGCGGAAACACCTCAACACCGCGGTAGCTACTGAATAAAAACCAAGTACTCAAATGGAAATACAAGGTCTACGGGGAATAAATACCCCTATATCCAAAAGGAAATAAGAGTTTTAACCAAAGTTAAATAAAACTAAAAGAGTGCGCTAAACAAAGGCGCTCGCTAGCTCACTCGATGCAACCCCAGACAAAATAAGCAACCATCATCCACCTGTCAGTCATAAGAATGACAGCCACAGTCAGTGGGGAGTAACTCGGACGTCCTCCCAGCCATATTACATCACGATAAAGCAACCAAGTAATTAAGATAGATCAATAATGAACAAATGACTCACCAATAACATATTATACAATTAAAATTATAAACTCATTATAAATTAATCATACTTTAAACTAAATAAATCAAATGATTCATTTAATAAAGGTAAACTTATTATACCAAACATATTAAATCAGTTACCACTCAGTAAGGCGAAACGTTAAGGCAACCCATCACTGTTACCTTATCCCTACGGTAGGACTACGATAAATATACGGTCCTAGTCTAAGTATGGCCACACTCTCGGGACAAACGCTCCGATTAGACGATCACCAAGCCTATAAACATCCGGGCTGATGACCCCATAGACTCCATATTAGCCTATAAACAACCGGGCTAATAGGACGACTCCGACCTGCCTAGACTGCCCATACACACAGCTACTAGGATACAAGTGAAGCGGATAATAAAAGATGATTCATACTTACGTTGGTTAACTAATTAATATAGCCAAACAAATATAAAACTTACGACATCGTCATTGAATGCAAAATGACAACAAAGATCCACAAACATGCTTTTAATATTATATACTACATACTATACGACAAACTTATGACATCGATTGAATGCAAAAATGACAACAAAGATCCACAAACATGCTTTTAATATTATAACGCATATTATAGCATGACCGAACCCGTTAAGACATTAGTGTAAATAAAGTATTAGTCAACAAAATATCCCATTAATATTTTATAGTTAGTTTGGAAAAGGAGAATCTTATAGAAGACATGAAACAATCAATGAAACGCTATGCTAGAAATTTATATTGTAACCATTTGAATAAGAAAATGAGTCAAGCGAAAGAAACAATAACCACAACTCTTTTACTCGACTAAAAGCTTAGATCGCACCACACGAAACGGTACGACAAAGATAAAATACAACAATTCACAATAGAACTTATAAAACGTTTTGAACGATTATTAACCAATCCAGCATACGAGATCGCAAACCGCAATGTAATACCGAGGACAGTCGTCGACGTTACCTTTTTAGCGCTTAATCTTCAATGGAATCGTCAACAACGTAAGAGTCGGCGTCCGGGTCGTCCGAGTTTGAGCCTACGTTGAAAACGGAACGGAAACGGCGTTAAACATACACGTTTTAAAGCTCTTGGGCAACCTATTATATGAGGCGAAGTAAAACGGAAATGGTACGAATGGAAAGCTTACCGCGAGATGAAGAGAATGGCGCAAAATTACGGAAACCGTTAAGAAACGAGAGAGAATCGAACTACCGAAAATGGGAGTTCGCTAAGCTAGAATAACGAAGAAGTAAAAGAGGATTGCTTGGTTTGCGGAAATAAGGAATTGGTTTTTTTGAAAAAGATAGAATAAGATATAGTAGAACTTTCAGTTTGGCCGTCTTACTCTTATAGATTTAAGTCCAATATGGATTAATGGATTATCTATTCCTTCCACAAACTATATCTTTATCTAACCTATTAGGCTATTAGTATATATTTATGTTGTTCTTACTTTTGCTTTCTACATAAGTTATTCTGCCGCCCACTCATAAGCTTTTGTTTTGTTTATTTAAAGCCGTCCCACTCATCCATGTTAGCTATCTACAATTATATATATTGGCCTAGTCTCATTACCTTTTCGTTGGCCTAGCACTCAAAGATTCTTCTCCTCTATTAAATACACCATCATCATCATTCCAAATTCCTCAAAATAATCACTCAACTTTTCTTTATAAGTGGTACTATTATTTTAAGGGCACCACGTTAAAACTCGCCATTAACTAATATTATGGCGGGAAAAAGCGGGTGTTACTGATCTCCCCTACTTTTAAAAAGTTTCGCCCTCGAAACTTAACACGAAAAAACGGTTAAAAAAATGTGAAAGAAAGGATCGAATTAAA
Source organism: Silene latifolia (assembly GCF_048544455.1). Taxonomy (NCBI): domain Eukaryota; kingdom Viridiplantae; phylum Streptophyta; class Magnoliopsida; order Caryophyllales; family Caryophyllaceae; genus Silene; species Silene latifolia. The sequence goes on along the minus strand of NC_133528.1, from coordinate 150,668,491 downwards.
TAGGACAATAATAATTAATCACCTCTCTCAAAAAGATGTGGGTGCTTTACTCGCATAGAGTCTTGATTTCCCATGTCTCTTCCTCGAACTTGTCGCACCTCCAAAGGACTTTAACTAAAGGTACAACCTTATTTCTAAGGCGTTTTTCCTTCTTATCCAAGATGCGAATCGGTCGTTCCTCGTAGGTTAGGTTAGGCTCAATTTCCAAGACTTGATCTGCAGACGTGGATTGGGATCGCTAATGTACTTCCTCAGCTGAGAAACATGGAACACGTCATGAACCTTCCCAAGACTAGCTGGCAACTCCAACCTATACGCCACTGGACCAAATCTCTTGATCACCTCATAAGGACCCACATACTTAGGACTCAGCTTCCCTTTGATCCCAAACCTTTTAACACCCTTCATCGGAGAAACTTTGAGAAACACCTTGTCACCCACCTCGAACTCTAAAGGTCGTCGTCTTATATCTGCATAAGATTTCTGTCTATCTTGAGCTGCCTTCATCCTTTCTCGAATCAGTTTGACGCCGTCAATAGTCTCTTGTAGCTTCTCAGGACCCAATTCACGGACTTCACTAGCTTGATCCCAACATAATGGACTGCGGCATTTCCTCCCGTACAAAGCCTCATAAGGAGCCATCTTGATGCTTGCATGATAACTGTTGTTGTAGGAAAACTCGACCAAAGGTAAATTCTTCTCCCAACTCGCTTGAAAATCCAAGGCACAAGCACGGAGCATGTCTTCAAGGGTTTGAATAGTTCTCTCCGTCTGTCCATCTGTAGCGGCATGAAAAGCTGTACTCATCATTAACTTGCTACCCATAGCCTTCTGCAACGCTTGCCAAAAACGGGAACAAAATCTTGGATCTCGATCGGACACAATCTCCAAAGGAACACCGTGATATCTTACTATCTCATTCACATAAGCACTTGCCAAACGATCTAAACTCCAAGTCTCCTTGATTGGCACGAAACGAGCACACTTCGTCAGACGATCCACGATCACCCAAACGGCATCTTTACCACCAACAGTTCTTGGCAATGCCATCACAAAGTCCATAGAGATAGACTCCCACTTCCAAGTAGGAATCGCCAACGGTTGCAACAAACCACCTGGTCTCTTATGATCAATTTTAACCTGCTGACAAGTAAGACACTTACTCACATACTCAGCAATGTCATTCCTCATGCGGGGCCACCAAAACTGGAGCTTCAAATCTTGATACATCTTATCACCACCTGGATGCACTGAATACGGTGTGTTATGCGCCTCACTTAAAATCTTTACTTTCAACTCGACAACATCAGGGATACACCATCTACCTCGAAACTTAAGAACCCCATCTGGATTGACTTCAAAACCAACAGCTTTACCACTATCCAACTTAGAACGGATCTCAGCCAACTTAGAATCAGCTACCTGCCTCTCTCGGATCTCCTGGAATAACTCCGGTTCAGCCACCATGGCATTCAGACATGCACTACTAGGTTCCACAAATTCCAAATTAAGCTTCCTGAACTCTGTACACAAATCATCTGGCAAAATTCTGATAGAGTTAACAGAATGAACGGTCTTCCTACTGAGAGCATCAGCTACAACATTGGCCTTCCCTTCATGATAAAGCAACTCCACATCATAATCATTAACCAACTCTAACCAGCGTCTTTGTCTCGCGTTTAAGTCCTTCTGAGTGAAAATGTACTTGAGACTCTTGTGGTCGGTGTAGATGCGGCATTGAACTCCAATCAAGTAGTGTCGCCATATCTTAAGAGCATGTACCACAGCTGCTAACTCTATATCGTGCGTCGGATAATTCACCTCGTGAACTTTCAACTGCCTTGAAGCATATGCAATCACCTTTCTATTTTGCATCAGGACACACCCCAACCCATTCTTAGAAGCATCGCAAAAGATGTCAAAATCAACACCATCTTCGGGTAAGGTCAAAACAGGAGCAGTAGTCAGTCTTGCTTTCAACTCTTGAAAAGCTTTCTCACATGCCTCAGACCAAATAAACTTTGATTCCTTTTTCAGCAATTGAGTCATCGGTCTCGCCAGTTTAGAAAAATCCTTGACAAATCTGCGGTAATAACCAGCCAAACCCAAGAAGCTTCGAATCTCATTGACATTAGTTGGACTCTTCCATTCCAAAACAGCCTCCACCTTAGAAGGATCCACCATTACACCTTCCTTTGAGATGATATGCCCCAAAAACGACACCTCCTTTAACCAGAATTCACACTTAGAAAACTTTGCATACCATTTTTGTTTACGAAGAATATCGAGTATTGCGCGAAGATGCACTTTATGCTCGTTCTCATCATTGGAATAGATCAAGATGTCATCAATGAAAACCACCACACACTTATCCAAAAACTCCCTGAAAGTCCTATTCATCTGGTCCATGAAAACTGCAGGAGCATTTGTCAAACCAAAAGGCATCACCTTAAACTCATAATGACCATATCTTGTACTAAAAGCTGTCTTCGGGATGTCAGCCTCTTTAACTGGAATCTGATGATAGCCCGATCTCAGATCAATCTTGGAGAACACACCTGCACCCCTCAACTGATCGAACAAATCATTAATCCTGGGCAACGGGTACTTATTCTTGATGGTCACGCGGTTCAGCTCACGGTAGTCTATACATAATCTCATACTACCATCCTTCTTCTTGACGAACAAAACAGGAGCACCCCAAGGAGAAGCACTCGGGCGGATAAAACCCTTCTCGATCATCTCATCTAACTGCTTCTTCAATTCTTGCAATTCGATAGGAGCCATACGATATGGAGCCTTCGCAATAGGTCCGGTCCCTGGTACAAGATCGATAGCAAACTCAACATCCCTCTCCGGAGGTATACCTGGTAGCTCATCTGGAAAAACATCTGCATACTCACTGACTACCGGAACCTCTTCAAGTTTCGGTAACAATGGAGCACTCGTCACCACACATAAATACACTTCATGTCCTTTCCTCTGCATGCCAATAAGCTTCATTGCTGAAATTAACTTGATACCTGGTTGCATTCTCATTCCCTTATAAGTCAACTTCGTACCACACAGACTCTTAAGAAAAATCTTCTGGTCTCGGCATTGAAATCTAGCATCGTAACAGGATAACCAATCCATGCCTAGAATGATGTCAAACTCGGCTAAAGAGAAACTAATAAGAGTAGCTGGAAGGATAGATCCCACAATAGAGATAGGAACATCCTTGAATACCGTGGAACATGAAACAACTTCGCCGGACGGTAAAGATATAGGAGTGGTCTCGTGAGAATGGGAAACAAGAGCGACTTTCTTGGCAAAGGATACGGATATAAAAGATAGAGATGCGCCAGTATCGAATAAAATATAAGCAGGAATATCTGAAACTGTAAACATACCAGCAATCACATCTGGGTGTGCCTCAGCCTCAGCACGGCTCATCACGAAGATACGTCCCTTCGGCTTAGGAACATTCGCTGCAGGAGGAGTAGTATTTTTCTTGGGACAATCAGCAGCTTTGTGACCTTGTTCTTTGCAATTATAACATCCCAAAGGATTACCCTTACAGTCCCTCCCGGATGGTAGGTCTTCCGCAACTGTAGCATACTTTGTCCTTGCTCGGAACATTCTTCCAAATCCTTTCTGGTTCTCATGCTTGCCCTTCTTGAAACCGTAGGACTGCAAGTAGAAGGAGTAAATGGCCTCTTGGAAGATTTAGCAGTCTCTCGGCTACCGCTTCAAGTCCGACGGCTTCAATAGCACCCTCACCCAAAGAGCTTCATCGTAAACACGCGCGAATGTATCAAGATCCCTTCTCACCATACCCTGGATCTTAGCCTTTAACCCCTGCCGAAAAAGAATGTCTTCTCGTGCTTCATTAGGAATCATAGGTTCAAAGAAAAATGGGCTAGAGCATTAAACTGGTCAAGATATTCTTGTACGGATGAATCCCCTTGCTTGAAATTCAGAACTCGCCATCTTCTCGGTGTTTCAATTGAGCAGGATAGAATCTTGCTTCCAAAAGAGTCTTGAATCTCTCCCAGCCAAAACATGGTTCCAAAGTAGCAGTGGGACCAGTCATAGCCCACCAACGATCGACTTCCTTCTCGAGAAAATGTGCGAATGTTAACTTTATCGGCCTCTGCAACACGGTGCGAATGAAATTCTTCTCCATGTCTCTGGTCCACTCGACATCGCACAGGATCAACGGTTCCATCATAAATCTTGGCGTTACTCCTCGCAATCTGGCTTGCAATATTGGTATACTGGTTCTGGTTGTTGTTGTTGTTGTTGTTGTTGTTCTGGTTCTGATTCTGGAGCAAATGAGTAAGAGCTTCGAGAATCGCATTGTTCACGTTACAGTGCCGCTGTCATCTTTACTCAAAATAAGCCAAGGTTAGACCCTAACAATGGTGCTAATCACCCAAGCAAACAAACACATGCAACCTACCACCTTAGGTCCTTAACTGTCTACCCATCTCTCACTTTAGTCATTAAGGTTAAGCTTAAAATTTAATATTTTATTTGGGTTTACCGAGTGTAAGCGTCGGGAGCAACCATACTCGATACCAACTCGTAACAACCACGGTAAAACAAGAATGTAAACTAAGTTCAAGGTGGCGGAAACACCTCAACACCGCGGTAGCTACTGAATAAAAACCAAGTACTCAAATGGAAATACAAGGTCTACGGGGAATAAATACCCCTATATCCAAAAGGAAATAAGAGTTTTAACCAAAGTTAAATAAAACTAAAAGAGTGCGCTAAACAAAGGCGCTCGCTAGCTCACTCGATGCAACCCCGGACAAAATAAGCAACCATCATCCACCTCGGTCATAAGAATGACAACCCGATCGATGGGGAGTAACTCGGACGTCCTCCCAACCATATTACATCACGATAAAGCAACCAAGTAATTAAGATAGATCAATAATGAACAAATGACTCACCAATAACATATTATACAATTAAAATTATAAACTCATTATAAATTAATCATACTTTAAACTAAATAAATCAAATGATTCATTTAATAAAGGTAAACTTATTATACCAAACATATTAAATCAGTTACCACTCAGTAAGGCGAAACGTTAAGGCAACCCATCACTGTTACCTTATCCCTACGGTAGGACTACGATAAATATACGGTCCTAGTCTAAGTATGGCCACACTCTCGGGACAAACGCTCCGATTAGACGATCACCAAGCCTATAAACATCCGGGCTGATGACCCCATAGACTCCATATTAGCCTATAAACAACCGGGCTAATAGGACGACTCTCACCGCCTAGACCGCCCATACACACAGCTACTAGGATACAAGTGAAGCGGATAATAAAAGACAGATTCATACTTACGTTGGTTAACTAATTAATATAGCCAAACAAATATAAAACTTACGACAATCGATTGAATGCAAAATGACAACAGCATCCACAAACATGCTTTTAATATTATATACTACATACTATACCTGACAAACTTATGACAGTCAGTTGAATGCAAAAATGACAACAGCATCCACAAACATGCTTTTAATATTATAACGCATATTATAGCATGACCGAACCCGTTAAGACATTAGTGTAAATAAAGTATTAGTCAACAAAATATCCCATTAATATTTTATAGTTAGTTTGGAAAAGGAGAATCTTATAGAAGACATGAAACAATCAATGAAACGCTATGCTAGAAATTTATATTGTAACCATTTGAATAAGAAAATGAGTCAAGCAACAAACAATAACCACAACTCTTTTACTCGACTAAAAGCTTAGATCGCACCACACACGAAACGGGTACGACAAAAAAATACAACAATTCACAATAGAACTTATAAAACGCGTTTTGAACGATTATTAACCAATCCAAAGATACGAGATCGCAAACCGCAATGTAATACCGAGGACACCGCGTCGACGTTACCTTTTTAGCGCTTAATCTTCAATGGAATCGTCAACAACGTAAGAGTCGGCGTCCGGGTCGTCCGAGTTTGAGCCTACGTTGAAAACGGAACGGAAACGGCGTTAAACATACACGTTTTAAAGCTCTTGGGCAACCTATTATATGAGGCGAAGTAAAACGGAAATGGTACGAATGGAAAGCTTACCGCGAGATGAAGAGAATGGCGCAAAAATTACTGGAAACCGTTAAGAAACGAGAGAGAACTGAACTACCGAAAATGGGAGTTCGCTAAGCTAGAATAACGAAGAAGTAAAAGAGGATTGCTTGGTTTGCGGAAATAAGGAATTGGTTTTTTTGAAAAAGATAGAATAAGATATAGTAGAACTTTCAGTTTGGCCGTCTTACTCTTATAGATTTAAGTCCAATATGGATTAATGGATTATCTATTCCTTCCACAAACTATATCTTTATCTAACCTATTAGGCTATTAGTATATATTTATGTTGTTCTTACTTTTGCTTTCTACATAAGTTATTCTGCCGCCCACTCATAAGCTTTTGTTTTGTTTATTTAAAGCCGTCCCACTCATCCATGTTAGCTATCTACAATTATATATATTGGCCTAGTCTCATTACCTTTTCGTTGGCCTAGCACTCAAAGATTCTTCTCCTCTATTAAATACACCATCATCATCATTCCAAATTCCTCAAAATAATCACTCAACTTTTCTTTATAAGTGGTACTATTATTTTAAGGGCACCACGTTAAAACTCGCCATTAACTAATATTATGGCAGGAAAAAGCGGGTGTTACATGGTACGACCCTCCGAACGCTGAAATTGAAGTGTATAATACACGGTTTTTCGGGATTCCGGGGTCCCGGAACAAAATTTTCCGGAAATCACATAGAAAGTTTCTCGGGTCAGATAAAGCAGCCACGCAAAGTTTGAGCACCAACGGAAGACATTTGGCGGTGCCGGTGTGCCACAAACATGCATTCGCCGAAACTCGGATTATCGTGAAAAATGTGTTAAAGCTCGTTATTTGAAGCTGAAATCGAACAGGTTAATTCCTGAAATGAGCTCGGACGCGTGATTGAAAAACAGGGACAAAAAGAAACAGGGTCCGGTACGACCTTCCGAACGTCTTAAATTGAAGTGTATAATACACGGTTTTTCGGGATTCCGGGTTCCCGGAACAAAATTCTCCGGAAATCACATAGAATGTTCCTCGGGTCAGATAAAGCAGCCACGCAAAGTTTGAGCACCAACGGAAGACATTTGGGGGTGCCGGTGTGCCACAAACCAGCATTCGCCGATATTCGGATTATCGTGAAATATGTGTTAAAGCTCGTTATTTGAGGCTGAAATCTCTGAGGTTAATTCCTAAAATGAGCTCGGACGCGTGATTGAAAAACAGGTAGAAAAAGAAACAGGGTCCGTTACGACCTTCCGAACGGCTGAAATTGAAGTGTATAATACACGGTTTTTCGGGATTCCGGGGTCCCGGAACAAAATTCACCGGAAATCACATAGAAAGTTCCTCGGGTCTGATAAAGCAGCCACGCAAAGTTTGAGCACCAACGGAAGACATTTTGGGTTGCCGGTGTGCCACAAACCAGCATTCGCCGAAACTCGGATTATTGTGAAAAATGTGTTAAAGCTCGTTATTTGAGGTAAGACCTTCCGAACGGCTGAAATTGAAGTGTATAATACACGGTTTTTCGAGATTCTGGGGTCCCGGAACAAAATTCTCCGGAAATCACATAGAAAGTTCCTCGGGTCAAATAAAGCGGGCACGCAAAGTTTGAACACCAATGGAAGACATTTGGGGTGCTTGGGTGTGCAAACCAAAGATTCGCCGAAACTCGAATTATCGTGAAAAATGTGTTAAAGCTCGTTATTTGAGTTTGAAATCTCTGAGGTTAATTCCTAAAATGAGCTCGGACGCGTGATTGAAAAACAGGGAGAGAAAGAAACAGGGTCCGGTACGACCCTCCGAACGCTGAAATTGAAGTGTATAATACACGGTTTTTCGGGATTCCGGCGTCCCGGAACAAAATACTCCGGAAATCACATAGAAAGTTCCTCGGGTCAGATAAAGCGGCCACGTAAAGTTTGAGCACCAACGGAAGACATTTGGGGGTGCGGTGTGCCTGAAACCAAAGATTCGCCGAAAAATCGGATTATCGTGAAAAATGTGTTAAAGCTCGTTATTTGAGGTGAAATCTCGAGGTTAATTCCTAAAATGAGCTCGGACGCGTGATTGAAAAACAGGGAGAAAAAGAAACAGGGTCTGGTACGACCCTCCGAACGTCTGAAATTGAAGTGTATAATACACGGTTTTTCGGGATTCCGGGGTACCGAAACAAAATTCTCCGGAAATCGCATAGAAAGTTCATCGGGTCAGATAAAGCGGCCACGCAAAGTTTGAGCACCAACAGAAGACATTTGGGGGTGCCGGTGTGCCACAAACCAGCATTCGCCGAAACTCGAATTATCGTGAAAATGTGTTAAAGCTCGTTATTTGAGGCTGAAATCTCTGAGGTTAATTCCTAAAATGAGCTCGGACGCGTGATTGAAAAACAGGGAGAAAAAGAAATAGGGTCCGGTACGACCCTCAGAACACTGAAATTGAAGTGTATAATACACGGTTTTTCGGGATTCAGGGGTCCCGGAAAAAAATTCTCCGGAAATCACATAGAATGTTACTCGGGTCAGATAAAGCGGCCACGCAAGTTTGAACACCAACGGAAGACATTTGGGGGTGCCGGTGTGCCACAAACCTGCAGTCGCCGAAACTCGGATTATCGTGAAAAATGTGTTAAAGCTCGTTATTTGAGGCTGAAATCTCTGAGGTTAATTCCTAAAATGAGCTCGGACGCGTGATTGAAAAACAGGGACAAAAAGAAACAGGGTCCGGTACGACCTTCCGAACGTCTGAAATTGAAGTGTATAATACACGGTTTTTCGGGATTCCGGGGTACCGGAACAAAATTCTCTGGAAATCCCATAGAAAGTTCATCGGGTCAGATAAAGCGGCCACGCAAAGTTTGAGCACCAACGGAAGACATTTGGGGGTGCCGGTGTGCCACAAACCAGAATTCGCCGAAACTCGGATTATCGTGAAAAATGTGTTAAAGCTCGTTATTTGAGGCTGAAATCAAACAGGTTAATTCTGAAATGAGCTCGGACGCGTGATTGAAAAACAGGCAGAAAAAGAAACAGGGCCCGGTACGACCTTCCGAACGGCTGAAATTGAAGTGTATAATACACGGTTTTTCGGGATTCTGGGGTCCCGGAACAAAATTCTCTGGAAACCACATAGAAAGTTCCTCGGGTCAGATAAAGCGGCCACGCAAAGTTTGAGCACCAACAGAAGACATTTGGGGGTACCGGTGTGCCACAAACCTGCATTCGCCGAAACTCAGATTCTCGTGAAAAATGTGTTAAAGCTCGTTATTTGAGGCTGAAATCGAACAGGTTAATTCCTGAAATGAGCTCGAACGCGTGATTGAAAAACAGGGACAAAAAGAAACAGGGTCCGGTACGACCTTCCGAACGTCTGAAATTAAAGTGTATAATAACCGGTTTTTCGGGATTCCGGGGTCCCGAAACAAAATTCTCCGGAAATCACATAGAAAGTTTCTCGGGTCAGATAAAGCAGCCACGCAAAGTTTGAGCACCAACGGAAGACATTTGGGGGTGCCGGTGTGCCACAAACCTGAATTCGACGAAACTCGGATTATCGTGAAAAATGTGTTTAAGCTCCTTATTTGAGGCTGAAATCGAACAGGTTAATTCCTGAAATGAGCTCGGACGCGTGATTGAAAAACAGGGACAAAAAAAACAGGTCCTAAGATTTACCTTCCGACCGTCTTAAATTGAAGTGTATAATACACGGTTTTTCGGGATTTGGGGTTCCCGGAACAAAATTCTCCTAAATCACATAGAAAGTTACTCGGTCGATAAAGCAGCCACGCAAAGTTTGAGCACCAACGGATGACATTTGGGGGTGCCGGTGTGCCAAAACCAAAGATTCGCCGATACTCGGATTATCGTGAAATATGTGTTAAAGCTCGTTATTTGAGGTCAAATTGAACAGGTTAATTCTGAAATGAGCTCGGACGCGTGATTGAAAAACAGGTAGAAAAAGAAACAGGGTCCGTTACGACCATCCGAACAGCTGAAATTGAAGTGTATAATACACGGTTTTTCGGGATTCCGGGATCCCGGAACAAAATTCTCCGGAAATCACATAGAAAGTTCCTCGCGTCAGATAAAACGGCCACACAAAGTTTGAGCACCAACGGAAGACATTTGGGGGTGCCGGTGTGCCACAAACCAACATTCGCCGAAACTCGGATTATCGTGAAAAATGTGTTTAAGCTCCTTTTTTGAGGCTGAAATCGAACAGGTTAATTCCTGAAATAAGCTCGAACGCGTGATTGAAAAACAGGTCCTGCATTTACCTTCCGAACGTCCAAATTGAAGTGTATAATACACGGTTTTTCGGGATTCCGGGGTACCGGAACAAAATTCTCCGGAAAACCCATAGAAAGTTCATCGGGTCAGATAAAGCGGCCACGCAAAGTTTGAGCACCAACGGAAGACATTTGGGGGTGCCGGTGTGCCACAAACCAGCATTCGCCGAAACTCGGATTATCGTGAAAAATGTGTTAAAGCTCGTTATTTGAGGGTGAAATCAAACAGGTTAATTTCTGAAATGAGCTCGGACGCGTGATTGAAAAACAGGGAGAAAAAGAAACAGGGCCCGGTACGACCTTCCGAACGGCTGAAATTGAAGTGTATAATACACGGTTTTTCGGGATTCTGGGGTCCCGGAACAAAATTCTCCGGAAATCACATAGAAAGTTTCTCGGGTCAAATAAAGCGGGCACGCAAAGTTTGAACACCAATGGAAGACATTTGGAGGTACAGGTGTGCCACAAACTAGCATTCGCCGAAACTCGAATTATCGTGAAAAATGTGTTAAAGCTCGTTATTTGAGCTGAAATCGAACAGGTTAATTTCTGAAATGAGCTCGGACGCGTGATTGAAAAACAGGGACAAAAAAAAAACAGGGTCCGGTACGACCTTCCGAACGTCTGAAATTGAAGTGTATAATACACGGTTTTTCGGGATTCCGGTTTCCGGAACAAAATTTTCCGGAAATCACATAGAAAGTCCTCGGGTCAGATAAAGCGGCCACGCAAAGTTTGAGCAACAACGAAAGACATTTGGGGGTGCCGGTGTGCCACAAACCAGCATTCGCCGAAACTCGGATTATCGTGAAAAATGTGTTAAAGCTCGTTATTTGAGGCTGAAATTGAACAGGTTAATTCTTGAAATGAGCTCGGACGCATGATTGAAAAATAGGGAGAATAAGAAACAGGGTCCGGTACGACCTTCCGAACGGCTGAAATTGAAGTGTATAATACACGGTTTTTCGAGATTCCGGGGTCCGGAACAAAATTCTCCGGAAATCACATAGAAAGTTCCTCGGGTTAGATAAAGCGGCCACGCAAAGTTTGAGCACCAACGGAAGATATTTGGGGGTGCCGGTGTGCCACAAACCAACATTCGCCGAAACTCGGATTATCGTGAAAAATGTGTTTAAGCTCCTTATTTGAGGCTGAAATCGAACAGGTTAATTCCTGAAGTGAGCTCGGACGCGTGATTGAAAAACAGGGACAAAAAGAAACAGGGTCCTATTGACCTTCCGAACGTCTTAAATTGAAGTGTATAATACACGGTTTTTCGGGATTCGGGGTTCCCTGAACAAAATTCTCCGGAAATCACATAGAAAGTTACTCGGGTCAGATAAAGCAGCCACGTAAAGTTTGAGCACCAACGGAAGACATTTGGGGGTGCCGGTGTGCCACAAACCAGCATTCGCCGATACTCGGATTATCGTGAAATATGTGTTAAAGCTCGTTATTTGAGGCTGAAATTGAACAGGTTAATTCCTGAAATGAACTCGGACGCGTGATTGAAAAACAGGTAGAAAAAGAAACAGGGTCCGTTACGACCATCCGAACAGCTGAAATTGAAGTGTATAATACACGATTTTTCGGGATTCCGGTCCCTAACAAAATTCTCCTGAAATCACATAGAAAGTTCCTCGGGTCGAATAAAGCGGCCACGCAAAGTTTGAGCACCAACGGAAGACATTTGGGGGTGCTTGTGTGCCTAAACCAAAGATTCGCCAAACTCGGATTATCGTGAAAAATGTGTTAAAACTCGTTATTTGAGGCTCGAAATTGAACAGTTAATTCTTGAAATGAGCTCGGACGCGTGATTGAAAAACAGGAGAAAAAGAAACAGGTCCTGTCGACCTTCCGAACGGCCGAAATTGAAGTGTATAATACACGGTTTTTCGGGATTCCGGTCCTAACAAAATTCTCCTAAATCACATAGAAAGTTCCTCGGTCGATAAAACGGCCACGCAAAGTTTGAGCACCAACGGAAGACATTTGGGGGTGCCGGTGTGCCACAAACCAACATTCGCCGAAACTCGGATTATCGTGAAAATGTGTTTAAGCTCCTTTTTTGAGGTGAAATCGAACAGGTTAATTCTGAAATAAGCTCGAACGCGTGATTGAAAAACAGGTCCTGATTTACCTTCCGAACGCCTGAAATTGAAGTGTATAATACACGGTTTTTCGGATTCCGGTACCGGAACAAAATTCTCCTAAATCCCATAGAAAGTTCATCGGGTCGATAAAGCGGCCACGCAAAGTTTGAGCACCAACGGAAGACATTTGGGGTGTGCGGTGTGCCACAAACCAAAGATTCGACGAAACTCGGATATCGTGAAAAATGTGTTAAAGCTCGTTATTTGAAGGTGAAATCAAACAGGTTAATTCCTGAAATGAGCTCGGACGCGTGATTGAAAAACAGGAGAAAAAGAAACAGGGGCTTGATTTACCTTCCGAACGGCTGAAATTGAAGTGTATAATACACGGTTTGTCGGGATTCGGGGTCCCTAACAAAATTCTCCGGAAATCACATAGAAAGTTCCTCGGGTCAAATAAAGCGGGCACGCAAAGTTTGAACACCAATGGAAGACATTTGGAGGTGCCGGTGTGCCACAAACCAAAGATTCGCCAAACTCGAATTATCGTGAAAAATGTGTTAAAGCTCGTTATTTGAAGCTGAAATCGAACAAGTTAATTCCTGAAATGAGCTCGGACGCGTGATTGAAAAACAGGGACAAAAAACAGGTCCGTGCGACCTTCCGAACGTCTCAAATTGAAGTGTATAATACACGGTTTTTCGGGATTCCGGTCCGGAACAAAATTTTCCTAAATTACATAGAAAGTTCCTCGGTCGATAAAGCGGCCACGCAAAGTTTGAGCAACAACGGAAGACATTTGGGGTTGCTTGGTGTGCCACAAACCAAAGATTCGCAATTACTCGATTATCGTGAAATATGTGTTAAAGCTCGTTATTTGAGGTCAAATTGAACAGTTAATTTACGAAATGAGCTCGGACGCGTGATTGAAAAACAGGGAGAAAAAGTAACAGGGTCCGTTACGACCTTCCGAACGGCTGAAATTGAAGTGTATAATACACGGTTTTTCGGGATTCCGGGGTCCTGGAACAAAATTCTCCAGAAATCACATAGAAAGTTCCTCGGGTCAGACAAAGCGGCCACGCAAAGTTTGAGCACCAACGGAAGACATTTGGGGGTGCCGGTGTGCCACAAACCAGCATTCGCCGAAACTCGAATTATCGTGAAAAATGTGTTAAAACTCGTTATTTGAGGCTGAAAATGAACAGGTTAATTCTTGAAATGAGCACGGACGCGTGATTGAAAAACAGGGAGAATAAGAAACAGGTCCGATTTACCTTCCGAACGACTGAAATTGAAGTGTATAATACACGGTTTTTCGAGATTCCGGAACAAAATTCTCCGGAAATCACATAGAAAGTTCCTCGGGTTAGATAAAGCGGCCACGCAAAGTTTGAGCACCAACGGAAGATATTTGGGGGTGCCGGTGTGCCACAAACCAACATTCGCCGAAACTCGGATTATCGTGAAAAATGTGTTTAAGCTCCTTATTTGAGGCTGAAATCGAACAGGTTAATTCCTGAAATGAGCTCGGACGCGTGATTGAAAAACAGGGACAAAAAGAAACAGGGTCCGGTACGACCTTCCGAACGTCTTAAATTGAAGTGTATAATACACGGTTTTTCGGGATTCGGGGTTCCCGGAACAAAATTCTCCGAAATCACATAGAAAGTTACTCGGTCGATAAAGCAGCCACGTAAAGTTTGAGCACCAACGGAAGACATTTGGGGGTGCCGGTGTGCCACAAACCAGCATTCGCCGATACTCGGATTATCGTGAAATATGTGTTAAAGCTCGTTATTTGAGGCTGAAATTGAACAGGTTAATTCCTGAAATGAACTCGGACGCGTGATTGAAAAACAGGTAGAAAAAGAAACAGGGTCTGTTACGACCATCCGAACAGCTGAAATTGAAGTGTATAATACACGATTTTTCGGGATTCCGGAGTCCCGGAACAAAATTCTCCGGAAATCACATAGAAAGTTCCTCGGGTCAGATAAAGCGGCCACGCAAAGTTTGAGCACCAACGGAAGACATTTGGTGGTGCCGGTGTGCCACAAACCAAAGATTCGCCAAACTCGGATTATCGTGAAAAATGTGTTAAAGCTCGTTATTTGAGGCTGAAATTGAACAGGTTAATTCTTGAAATGAGCTCGGACGCGTGATTGAAAAAGGGAGAAAAAGAAACAGGGTCCGGTACGACCTTCCGAACGGCTGAAATTGAAGTGTATAATACACGGTTTTTCGGGATTCCGGGGTCCGGAACAAAATTCTCCGGAAATCACATAGAAAGTTCCTCGGGTCAGATAAAACGGACACACAAAGTTTGAGCACCAACGGAAGACATTTGGGGGTGCCGGTGTGCCACAAACCAACATTCGCCGAAACTCGGATTATCGTGAAAAATGTGTTTAAGCTCCTTTTTTGAGGCAAATCGAACAGTTAATTCTGAAATAAGCTCGAACGCGTGATTGAAAAACAGGTCCGATTTACCTTCCGAACGTCTGAAATAGAAGTGTATAATACACGGTTTTTCGGGATTCCTGATAACCTAAACAAAATTCTCCTGAAATCCCATAGAAAGTTCATCGGGTCAGATAAAGCGGCCACGCAAAGTTTGAGCACCAACGGAAGACATTTGGGGTGCCGGTGTGCCAAAACCAAAGATTCGACGAAACTCGGATTATCGTGAAAAATGTGTTAAAGCTCGTTATTTGAAGGTGAAATCAAACAGGTTAATTCCTGAAATGAGCTCGGACGCGTGATTGAAAAACAGGAGAAAAAGAAACAGGCCCATTTACCTTCCGAACGGCAGTGAAATTGAACAAGATAATACACTGCTTTTTTCGGGATTCCGGGGTCTCCGAACAAAATTCTCCGGAAATCACATAGAAAGTTCCTCGGGTCAGATAAAACGGCCACACAAAGTTTGAGCACCAACGGAAGACATTTGGGGTGCCGGTGCCTGAAACCAAAGATTCGACGAAACTCGATTATCGTGAAAAATGTGTTAAAGCTCGTTATTTGAAGTTGAAATCAAACAGGTTAATTCCTGAAATGAGCTCGGACGCGTGATTGAAAAACAGGGAGAAAAAGAAACAGGGCCCGGTACGACCTTCCGAACGGCTGAAATTGAAGTGTATAATACACGGTTTTTCGGGATTCTGGGGTCCCAGAACAAAATTCTCCGGAAATCACATAGAAAGTTCCTCGGGTCAAATAAAGCGGGCACGCAAAGTTTGAACACCAATGGAAGACATTTGGAGGTGCCGGTGTGCCACAAACCAGCATTCGCCGAAACTCGAATTATCGTGAAAAATGTGTTAAAGCTCGTTATTTGAGGCTGAAATTGAACAGGTTAATTGCCGAAATGAACTCGGACGCGTGATTGAAAAACAGGTAGAAAAAGAAACAGGGTCCGTTACGACCATCCGAACAGCTGAAATTGAAGTGTATAATACACGATTTTTCGGGATTCCGGAGTCCCGGAACAAAATTCTCCGGAAATCACATAGAAAGTTCCTCGGGTCAGATAAAGCGGCCACGCAAAGTTTGAGCACCAACGGAAGACATTTGGTGGTGCCGGTGTGCCACAAACCAGCATTCGCCGAAACTCGGATTATCGTGAAAAATGTGTTAAAGCTCGTTATTTGAGGCTGAAATTGAACAGGTTAATTCTTGAAATGAGCTCGGACGCGTGATTGAAAAACAGGGAGAAAAAGAAACAGGGTCCGGTACGACCTTCCGAACGGCTGAAATTGAAGTGTATAATACACGGTTTTTCGGGATTCCGGGGTCCGGAACAAAATTCTCCGGAAATCACATAGAAAGTTCCTCGGGTCAGATAAAACGGACACACAAAGTTTGAGCACCAACGGAAGACATTTGGGGGTGCCGGTGTGCCACAAACCAACATTCGCCGAAACTCGGATTATCGTGAAAAATGTGTTTAAGCTCCTTTTTTGAGGCTGAAATCGAACAGGTTAATTCCTGAAATAAGCTCGAACGCGTGATTGAAAAACAGGGTCCGGTACGACCTTCCGAACGTCTGAAATTGAAGTGTATAATACACGGTTTTTCGGGATTCCGGGGTACCGGAACAAAATTCTCCGGAAATCCCATAGAAAGTTCATCGGGTCAGATAAAGCGGCCACGCAAAGTTTGAGCACCAACGGAAGACATTTGGGGGTGCCGGTGTGCCACAAACCAGCATTCGAAGAAACTCGGATTATCGTGAAAAATGTGTTAAAGCTCGTTATTTGAAGGTGAAATCAAACAGGTTAATTCCTGAAATGAGCTCGGACGCGTGATTGAAAAACAGGGAGAAAAAGAAACAGGGGCCCGCGACCTTCCGAACGGTGAAATTGAACAAAGATAATACACTGCTTTTTTCGGGATTCCGGGGTCCGGAACAAAATTCTCCGGAAATCACATAGAAAGTTCCTCGGGTCAGATAAAACGGCCACACAAAGTTTGAGCACCAACGGAAGACATTTGGGGGTGCCGGTGTGCCACAAACCAGCATTCGACGAAACTCGGATTATCGTGAAAAATGTGTTAAAGCTCGTTATTTGAAGTTGAAATCAAACAGGTTAATTCCTGAAATGAGCTCGGACGCGTGATTGAAAAACAGGGAGAAAAAGAAACAGGGCCCGGTACGACCTTCCGAACGGCTGAAATTGAAGTGTATAATACACGGTTTTTCGGGATTCTGGGGTCCCGGAACAAAATTCTCCGGAAATCACATAGAAAGTTCCTCGGGTCAAATAAAGCGGGCACGCAAAGTTTGAACACCAATGGAAGACATTTGGAGGTGCTTGGTGTGCCAAACCAAAGATTCGCCGAAACTCGAATTATCGTGAAAAATGTGTTAAAGCTCGTTATTTGAGCTGAAATCGAACAGGTTAATTCCTGAAATGAGCTCGGACGCGTGATTGAAAAACAGGGACAAAAAAAAACAGGGTCCGGTACGACCTTCCGAACGTCCTCAAATTGAAGTGTATAATACACTTTTTTTTCGGATTCCGGTCCGAACAAAATTCTCCGGAAATCACATAGAAAGTTCCTCGGGTCAGATAAAGCGGCCACGCAAAGTTTGAGCACCAACGGAAGATATTTGGGGGTGCCGGTGTGCCACAAACCAACATTCGCCGAAACTCGGATTATCGTGAAAAATGTGTTTAAGCTCCTTATTTGAGGCTGAAATCGAACAGGTTAATTCCTGAAATGAGCTCGGACGCGTGATTGAAAAACAGGGACAAAAAGAAACAGGGTCCGGTACGACCTTCCGAACGTCTTAAATTGAAGTGTATAATACACGGTTTTTCGGGATTCGGGGTTCCCGGAACAAAATTCTCCGGAAATCACATAGAAAGTTACTCGGGTCAGATAAAGCAGCCACGCAAAGTTTGAGCACCAACGGAAGACATTTGGGGGTGCCGGTGTGCCACAAACCAGCATTCGCCGATACTCGGATTATCGTGAAATATGTGTTAAAGCTCGTTATTTGAGGCTGAAATTGAACAGGTTAATTGCCGAAATGAACTCGGACGCGTGATTGAAAAACAGGTAGAAAAAGAAACAGGGTCCGTTACGACCATCCGAACAGCTGAAATTGAAGTGTATAATACACGATTTTTCGGGATTCCTGAGTCCCTAACAAAATTCTCCGGAAATCACATAGAAAGTTCCTCGGGTCGAGATAAAGCGGCCACGCAAAGTTTGAGCACCAACGGAAGACATTTGGGGGTGCCGGTGTGCCAGAAACCAGCATTCGCCGAAACTCGGATTATCGTGAAAAATGTGTTAAAGCTCGTTATTTGAGGCTGAAATCGAACAGGTTAATTCTTGAAATGAGCTCGGACGCGTGATTGAAAAACAGGAGAAAAAGAAACAGGTCCGAGTCGACCTTCCGAACGGCTGAAATTGAAGTGGATAATACACGGTTTTTCGGGATTCCGGGGTCCGGAACAAAATTCTCCGGAAATCACATAGAAAGTTCCTCGGGTCAGATAAAGCGGCCACGCAAAGTTTGAGCAACAACGAAAGACATTTGGGGTTGCTTGGTGTGCCACAAACCAAAGATTCGCAATTACTCGATTATCGTGAAATATGTGTTAAAGCTCGTTATTTGAGGCTGAAATTGAAGAGGTTAATTTCTGAAATGAGCTCGGACGCGTGATTGAAAAACAGGGAGAAAAAGTAACAGGGTTCGTTACGACCTTCCAAACGGCTGAAATTGAAGTGTATAATACACGGTTTTTCGGGATTCCGGGGTCCCGGAACAAAATTCTCCGAAAATCACATAGAAAGTTGCTCGGGTCAGACAAAGCGGCCACGCAAAGTTTGAGCACCAACGGAAGACATTTGAGGGTGCCGGTGTGCCACAAACCAACATTCGCCGAAACTCGGATTATCGTGAAAAATGCGTTTAAGCTCCTTTTTTGAGGCTGAAATCGAACAGGTTAATTCCTGAAATAAGCTCGAACGCGTGATTGAAAAACAGGGTCCGGTACGACCTTCCGAACGTCTGAAATTGAAGTGTATAATACACGGTTTTTCGGGATTCCGGGGTACCGGAACAAAATACTCCGGAAATCCCATAGAAAGTTCATCGGGTCAGATAAAGCGGGCACGCAAAGTTTAAGCACCAACGGAAGACATTTGGGGGTGCCGGTGTGCCACAAACCTGCATTCGCCGAAACTCGGATTATCGTGAAAAATGTGTTAAAGCTCGTTATTTGAGGCTGAAATCGAACAGGTTAATTCCTGAAATGAGCTCGGACGCGTGATTGAAAAAAGGGACAAAAAGAAAAAGGGTCCGGTACGACCTTCCGAACGTCTTAAATTGAAGTGTATAATACACGGTTTTTCGGGATTCCGGGTTCCCAGAACAAAATTCTCCGGAAATCACATAGAAAGTTACTCGGGTCAGATAAAGCAGCCACGCAAAGTTTGAGCACCAACGGAAGACATTTGGGGGTGCCGGTGTGCCACAAACCAGCATTCGCCGATACTCGGATTATCGTGAAATATGTGTTAAAGCTCGTTATTTGAGGCTGAAATTGAACAGGTTAATTCCTGAAATGAACTCAGACGCGTGATTGAAAAACAGGTAGAAAAAGAAACAGGGTCCGTTACGACCATCCGAACAGCTGAAATTGAAGTGTATAATACACGGTTTTTCGGGATTCCGGGGTCCCGGAACAAAATTCTCCTGAAATCACATAGAAAGTTCCTCGGGTCAGATAAAGCGGCCACGCAAAGTTTGAGCACCAACGGAAGACATTTGGGGGTGCCGGTGTGCCACAAACCAGCATTCGCCGAAACTCGGATTATCATGAAAAATGTGTTAAAGCTCGTTATTTGAGGCTGAAATTGAACAGGTTAATTCTTGAAATGAGCTCGGACGCGTGATTGAAAAACAGGGAGAAAAAGAAATAGGGTCCGGTACGACCTTCCGAACGGCTGAAATTGAAGTGTATAATACACGGTTTTTCGGGATTCCGAGGTCCGGAACAAAATTCTCCGGAAATCACATAGAAAGTTCCTCGGGTCAGATAAAACGGCCACACAAAGTTTGAGCACCAACGGAAGACATTTGGGGGTGCCGGTGTGCCACAAACCAACATTCGCCGAAACTCGGATTATCGTGAAAAATGTGTTTAAGCTCCTTTTTGAGGTGAAATCGAACAGTTAATTCCGAAATAAGCTCGAACGCGTGATTGAAAAAGCAGTCCGATACGACCTTCCGAACGTCTGAAATTGAAGTGTATAATACACGGTTTTTCGGGATTCTGGGGTCCCGGAACAAAATTCTCCAGAAATCACATAGAAAGTTCCTCGGGTCAAATAAAGCGGGCACGCAAAGTTTGAACACCAATGGAAGACATTTAGGGGTGCCGGTGTGCCACAAACCAGCATTCGCCGAAACTCAAATTATCGTGAAAAATGTGTTAAAGCTCATTATTTGAGGTTGAAATCTCTGAGGTTAATTCCTAAAATGAGCTCGGACGCGTGATTGAAAAACAGGAGAAAAAGAAACAGGTCCTACGACCCTCCGAACGCCGAAATTGAAGTGTATAATACACGGTTTTTCGGGATTCCGGAACAAAATTTTCCGGAAATCACATAGAAAGTTTCTCGGGTCAGATAAAGCAGTCACGCAAAGTTTGAGCACCAACGGAAGACATTTGGGGTGCCGGTGTGCATCAAACCTGCATTCGCCGAAACTCGGATTATCGTGAAAAATGTGTTAAAGCTCGTTATTTGAGGCTGAAATCGAACAGGTTAATTCCTGAAATGAGCTCGGACGCGTGATTGAAAATCAGGGACAAAAAGAAACAGGTCCTAGTCACGACCTTCCGAACGGCTGAAATTGAAGTGTATAATACACGGTTTTTCGGATTCCGGGTTCCCGAACAAAATTCTCCGGAAATCACATAGAAAGTTCCTCGGGTCAGATAAAGCGACCACGCAAAGTTTGGGCACCAACGGAAGACATTTGGGGGTGCTTGGTGTGCCACAAACCAGCATTCGCCGATACTCGGATTATCGTGAAAAATGTGTTAAAGCTCGTTATTTGAGGCTGAAATCGAACAGGTTAATTCTGAAATGAGCTCGGACGCGTGATTGAAAATCAGGGACAAAAAGAAACAGGGTCCGGTAACGACCTTCCGAACGTCTTAAATTGAAGTGTATAATACACGGTTTTTCGGGATTCCGGGTTCCCGGAACAAAATTCTCCGGAAATCACATAGAAAGTTCCTCGGGTCAGATAAAGCGGCCACGCAAAGTTTGAGCAACAACGAAAGACATTTGGGGTTGCCGGTGTGCCACAAACCAGCATTCGCAATTACTCTGATTATCGTGAAATATGTGTTAAAGCTCGTTATTTGAGGCTGAAATTGAAGAGGTTAATTTCTGAAATGAGCTCGGACGCGTGATTGAAAAACAGGGAGAAAAAGTAACAGGGTTCGTTACGACCTTCCAAACGGCTGAAATTGAAGTGTATAATACACGGTTTTTCGGGATTCCGGGGTCCCGGAACAAAATTCTCCGAAAATCACATAGAAAGTTGCTCGGGTCAGACAAAGCGGCCACGCAAAGTTTGAGCACCAACGGAAGACATTTGGGGGTGCCGGTGTGCCACAAACCAGCATTCGCCGAAACTCGGATTATCGTGAAAAATGTGTTAAAACTCGTTATTTGAGGCTGAAATTGAACAGGTTAATTCTTGAAATGAGCTCGGACGCGTGATTGAAAAACAGGGAGAATAAGAAACAGGGTCCGGTACGACCTTCCGAACGGCTGAAATTGAAGTGTATAATACACGGTTTTTCGAGATTCCGGGGTCCGGAACAAAATTCTCCGGAAATCACATAGAAAGTTCCTCGGGTCAGATAAAGCGGCCACGCAAAGTTTGAGCACCAACGGAAGATATTTGGGGGTGCCGGTGTGCCACAAACCAACATTCGCCGAAACTCGGATTATCGTGAAAAATGTGTTTAAGCTCCTTATTTGAGGCTGAAATCGAACAGGTTAATTCCTAAAATGAGCTCGGACGCGTGATTGAAAAACAGGGACAAAAAGAAACAGGTCCGTGCGACCTTCCGAACGTCTTAAATTGAAGTGTATAATACACGGTTTTTCGGGATTCTAGGGTTCCGGAACAAAATTCTCCGGAAATCACATAGAAAGTTACTCGGGTCGAGATAAAGCACCACGCAAAGTTTGAGCACCAACGGAAGACATTTGGGGTCTTTGGTGTGCCTGAAACCAAAGATTCGCCGATACTCGGATTATCGTGAAATATGTGTTAAAGCTCGTTATTTGAGGCTGAAATTGAACAGGTTAATTCCTGAAATGAACTCGGACGCGTGATTGAAAAACAGGTAGAAAAAGAAACAGGGTCCGTTACGACCATCCGAACAGCTGAAATTGAAGTGTATAATACACGGTTTTTCGGGATTCCGGGGTCCCGGAACAAAATTCTCCTAAATCACATAGAAAGTTCCTCAGTCGAGATAAAGCGGCCACGCAAGGTTTGAGCACCAACGGAAGACATTTGGGGGTGCCGGTGTGCCACAAACCAAAGATTCGCCAAACTCGGATTATCGTGAAAAATGTGTTAAAGCTCGTTATTTGAGGCTGAAATTGAACAGGTTAATTCTTGAAATGAGCTCGGACGCGTGATTGAAAAACAGGGAGAAAAAGAAACAGGGTCCGGTACGACCTTCCGAACGGCTGAAATTGAAGTGTATAATACACGGTTTTTCGGGATTCCGTCCTAACAAAATTCTCCTAAAATCACATAGAAAGTTCCTCGGGTCAGATAAAGCGGCCACACAAAGTTTGAGCACCAACGGAAGACATTTGAGGTGCTTGGTGTGCCACAAACCAACATTCGCCGAAACTCGGATTATCGTGAAAATGCGTTTAAGCTCCTTTTTGAGTCCGAAATCGAACAGGTTAATTCTGAAATAAGCTCGAACGCGTGATTGAAAAACAGGTCCGTGCGACCTTCCGAACGCTCGAAATTGAAGTGTATAATACACGGTTTTTCGGGATTCCGAAACAAAATTCTCCGGAAATCACATAGAAAGTTCATCGGGTCAGATAAAGCGGCCACGCAAAGTTTAAGCACCAACGGAAGACATTTGGGGGTGCCGGTGTGCCACAAACCAGCATTCGCCGAAACTCGGATTATCGTGAAAAATGTGTTAAAGCTCGTTATTTGAGGCTGAAATCGAACAGGTTAATTCCTGAAATGAGCTCGGACGCGTGATTGAAAAACAGGGACAAAAAGAAACAGGTCCGGTTACGACCTTCCGAACGTCTTAAATTGAAGTGTATAATACACGGTTTTTCGGGATTCCGGGGTCCCAGAACAAAATTCTCCGGAAATCACATAGAAAGTTACTCGGTCGATAAAGCGCCACGCAAAGTTTGAGCACCAACGGAAGACATTTGGGGGTGCCGGTGTGCCTGAAACCAAAGATTCGCCGATACTCGGATTATCGTGAAATATGTGTTAAAGCTCGTTATTTGAGGCTGAAATTGAACAGTTAATTCTGAAATGAACTCGGACGCGTGAATGAAAAACAGGTAGAAAAAGAAACAGGGTCCGGTACGACCTTCCGAACAACTGAAATTGAAGTGTATAATACACGGTTTTTCGGGATTCCGGGGTCCCGGAACAAAATTCTCCGGAAATCACATAGAAAGTTCCTCGGGTCAGATAAAGCGACCACGCAAAGTTTGAGCACCAACGGAAGACATTTGGGGGTGCCGGTGTACCACAAACCAGCATTCGCCGAAACTCGGATTATCGTGAAAAATGTGTTAAAGCTCGTTATTTGAGGCTGAAATTGAACAGGTTAATTCCTGAAATGAGCTCGGACGCGTGATTGAAAAACAGGGAGAAAAAGAAACAGGGCCCGGTACGACCTTCCGAACGGCTGAAATTGAAGTGTATAATACACGGTTTTTCGGGATTCTGGGGTCCCGGAACAAAATTCTCCGGAAATCACATAGAAAGTTCCTCGGGTCAAATAAAGCGGGCACGCAAAGTTTGAACACCAATGGAAGACATTTGGAGGTGCCGGTGTGCCAAAAACCAGCATTCGCCGAAGCTCGAATTATCGTGAAAAATGTGTTAAAGCTTGTTATTTGAGCTGAAATCGAACAGGTTAATTCCTGAAATGAGCTCGGACGCGTGATTGAAAAACAGGGACAAAAAAAACAGGGTCCGGTACGACCTTCCGAACGTCTGAAATTGAAGTGTATAATACACTGTTTTTCGGGATTCCGGGGTCCGGAACAAAATTTTCCTGAAATCACATAGAAAGTTCCTCGGGTCAGATAAAGCGGCCACGCAAAGTTTGAGCAACAACGAAAGACATTTGGGGTTGCCGGTGTGCCACAAACCAGCATTCGCAATTACTCTGATTATCGTGAAATATGTGTTAAAGCTCGTTATTTGAGGCTGAAATTGAAGAGGTTAATTTCTGAAATGAGCTCGGACGCGTGATTGAAAAACAGGGAGAAAAAGTAACAGGGTTCGTTACGACCTTCCAAACGGCTGAAATTGAAGTGTATAATACACGGTTTTTCGGGATTCCGAGGTCCCGGAACAAAATTCTCCGAAAATCACATAGAAAGTTGCTCGGGTCAGACAAAGCGGCCACGCAAAGTTTGAGCACCAACGGAAGATATTTGGGGGTGCCGGTGTGCCACAAACCAACATTCGCCGAAACTCGGATTATCGTGAAAAATGTGTTTAAGCTCCTTATTTGAGGCTGAAATCGAACAGGTTAATTCCTGAAATGAGCTCGGATGCGTGATTGAAAAACAGGGACAAAAAGAAACAGGGTCCGGTACGACCTTCCGAACGTCTTAAATTGAAGTGTATAATACACGGTTTTTCGGGATTCGGGGTTCCCGGAACAAAATTCTCCGGAAATCACATAGAAAGTTACTCGGGTCAGATAAAGCAGCCACGTAAAGTTTGAGCACCAACGGAAGACATTTGGGGGTGCCGGTGTGCCACAAACCAGCATTCGCCGATACTCGGATTATCGTGAAATATGTGTTAAAGCTCGTTATTTGAGGCTGAAATTGAACAGGTTAATTCCTGAAATGAACTCGGACGCGTGATTGAAAAACAGGTAGAAAAAGAAACAGGGTCCGTTACGACCATCCGAACAGCTGAAATTGAAGTGTATAATACACGATTTTTCGGGATTCCGGAGTCCCGGAACAAAATTCTCCGGAAATCACATAGAAAGTTTCTCGGGTCAGATAAAGCGGCCACGCAAAGTTTGAGCACCAACGGAAGACATTTGGGGGTGCCGGTGTGCCTGAAACCAAAGATTCGCCGAAACTCGGATTATCGTGAAAAATGTGTTAAAGCTCGTTATTTGAGGCCGAAATTGAACAGTTAATTCTTGAAATGAGCTCGGACGCGTGATTGAAAAACAGGAGAAAAAAACAGGTCCGGTACAGACGACCTTCCGAACGCTGAAATTGAAGTGTATAATACACGGTTTTTCGGGATTAAGTCCTAAACAAAATTCTCTGGAAATCACATAGAAAGTTCCTCGGGTCAGATAAAATGGCCACACAAAGTTTGAGCACCAACGGAAGACATTTGGGGGTGCCGGTGTGCCACAAACCAACATTCGCCGAAACTCGGATTATCGTGAAAAATGTGTTTAAGCTCCTTTTTGAGGCAAATCGAACAGTTAATTCCTGAAATAAGCTCGAACGCGTGATTGAAAAACAGGTCCTGACGACCTTCCGAACGTCTGAAATTGAAGTGTATAATACACGGTTTTTCGGGATTCCGGTGCACCGAACAAAATTCTCCTGAAATCCCATAGAAAGTTCCTCGGGTCAGATAAAGCGGCCACGCAAAGTTTGAGCACCAACGGAAGACATTTGGGGGTGCCGGTGTGCCACAAACCAGCATTCGACGAAACTCGGATTATCGTGAAAAATGTGTTAAAGCTCGTTATTTGAAGGTGAAATCAAACAGGTTAATTCCTGAAATGAGCTCGGACGCGTGATTGAAAAACAGGGAGAAAAAGAAACAGGGCCCGGTACGACCTTCCGAACGGCTGAAATTGAAGTGTATAATACACGGTTTTTCGGGATTCTGGGGTCCCGGAACAAAATTCTCCGGAAATCATATAGAAAGTTCCTCGGGTCAAATAAAGCGGGCACGCAAAGCTTGAACACCAATGGAAGACATTTGGAGGTGCCGGTGTGCCACAAACCAGCATTCGCCGAAACTCGAATTATCGTGAAAAATGTGTTAAAGCTTGTTATTTGAGCTGAAATCGAACAGGTTAATTCCTGAAATGAGCTCGGACGCGTGATTGAAAAACAGGGACAAAAAAAAAACAGGGTCCGGTACGACCTTCCGAACGTCTTAAATTGAAGTGTATAATACACTGTTTTTCGGGATTCCGGGGTCCGGAACAAAATTTTCCGGAAATCACCTAGAAAGTTCCTCGGGTCAGATAAAGCGGCCACGCAAAGTTTGAGCAACAACGAAAGACATTTGGGGTTGCCGGTGTGCCACAAACCAGCATTCGCAATTACTCTGATTATCGTGAAATATGTGTTAAAGCTCGTTATTTGAGGCTGAAATTGAAGAGGTTAATTTCTGAAATGAGCTCGGACGCGTGATTGAAAAAATGGGTCCGATTTACCTTCCGAACGTCTGAAATTGAAGTGTATAATACACGGTTTTTCGGGATTCCGGGGTACCGGAACAAAATTCTCCGGAAATCCCATAGAAAGTTCATCGGGTCAGATAAAGCGGCCACGCAAAGTTTAAGCACCAACGGAAGACATTTGAGGGTGCCGGTGTGCCACAAACCAACATTCGCCGAAACTCGGATTATCGTGAAAAATGCGTTTAAGCTCCTTTTTTGAGGCTGAAATCGAACAGGTTAATTCCTGAAATAAGCTCGAAAGCGTGATTGAAAAACAGGGTCCGGTACGACCTTCCGAACGTCTGAAATTGAAGTGTATAATACACGGTTTTTCGGGATTCCGGGGTACCGGAACAAAATTCTCCCGAAATCCCATAGAAAGTTCATCGGGTCAGATAAAGCGGCCACGCAAAGTTTGAGCACCAACGGAAGACATTTGAGGGTGCCGGTGTGCCAAAAACCCGCATTCGCCGAAACTCGGATTATCGTGAAAAATGTGTTAAAGCTCGTTATTTGAGGTCAAATCGAACAGTTAATTCCTGAAATGAGCTCGGACGCGTGATTGAAAAACAGGGACAAAAAGAAACAGGTCCTAGTTTACCTTCCGAACGTCTGAAATTGAAGTGTATAATACACGGTTTTTCGGGATTCCGGGTTCCGGAACAAAATTCTCCGGAAATCACATAGAAAGTTCCTCGGGTTAGATAAAGCGACCACGCAAAGTTTGAGCACCAACGGAAGACATTTGGGGGTGCCGGTGTGCCTGAAAACCAAAGATTCGCCGATACTCGGATTATCGTGAAATATGTGTTAAAGCTCGTTATTTGAGGCTGAAATTGAACAGGTTAATTCCTGAAATGAACTCGGACGCGTGATTGAAAAACAGGTAGAAAAAGAAACAGGTCCGTTACGACCATCCGAATAAATTAAATTGAAGTGTATAATACACGGTTTTTCGGGATTCCGGTCCCGGAACAAAATTCTCCTAAATCACATAGAAAGTTCCTCGGCTCGGATAAAGCGGCCACGCAAAGTTTGAGCACCAACGGAAGACATTTGGGGGTGCCGGTGTGCCACAAACCAAAGATTCGCCAAACTCGGATTATCGTGAAAAATGTGTTAAAGCTCGTTATTTGAGGTCGAAATTGAACAGTTAATTCTTGAATTGAGCTCGGACGCGTGATTGAAAAACAGGAGAAAAAGAAACAGGTCCGGTCACGACCTTCCGAACGGCTGAAATTGAAGTGTATAATACACGGTTTTTCGGGATTCCGAGGTCCTAACAAAATTCTCCTAAATCACATAGAAAGTTCCTCGGGTCAGATAAAACGGCCACACAAAGTTTGAGCACCAACGGAAGACATTTGGGGGTGCCGGTGTGCCACAAACCAACATTCGCCGAAACTCGGATTATCGTGAAAAATGTGTTTAAGCTCCTTTTTGAGGTGAAATCGAATCGAAAGTTAATTCCTGAAATAAGCTCGAACGCGTGATTGAAAAACAGGGTCCGATACGACCTTCCGAACGTCTGAAATTGAAGTGTATAATACACGGTTTTTCGGGGTTCTGGGGTCCCGGAACAAAATTCTCCAGAAATCACATAGAAAGTTCCTCGGGTCAAATAAAGCGGGCACGCAAAGTTTGAACACCAATGGAAGACATTTAGGGTGCTTGGTGTGCCAAAACCAAAGATTCGCCGAAACTCAAATTATCGTGAAAAATGTGTTAAAGCTCATTATTTGAGGTTGAAATCTCTGAGGTTAATTCCTAAAATGAGCTCGGACGCGTGATTGAAAAACAGGGAGAAAAAGAAACAGGGTCCGGTAAGACCCTCCGAACGCTGAAATTGAAGTGTATAATACACGGTTTTTCGGGATTCCGGGGTCCCGGAACAAAATTTTCCGGAAATCACATAGAAAGTTTCTCGGGTCAGATTAAGCAGCCACGCAAAGTTTGAGCACCAACGGAAGACATTTGGGGGTGCCGGTGTGCATCAAACCTGCATTCGCCGAAACTCGGATTATCGTGAAAAATGTGTTAAAGCTCGTTATTTGAGGCTGAAATCGAACAGGTTAATTCCTGAAATGAGCTCGGACGCGTGATTGAAAATCAGGGACAAAAAGAAACAGGTCCGATTTACCTTCCGAACGTCTTAAATTGAAGTGTATAATACACGGTTTTTCGGGATTCCGGGTTCCCGGAACAAAATTCTCCGGAAATCACATAGAAAGTTCCTCGGGTCAGATAAAGCAGCCACGCAAAGTTTGAGCACCAACGGAAGACATTTGGGGGTGCCGGTGTGCCACAAACCAGCATTCGCCGATACTCGGATTATCGTGAAAAATGTGTTAAAGCTCGTTATTTGAGGCTAAAATCGAACAGTTAATTCCGAAAATGAGCTCGGACGCGTGATTGAAAATCGGGGACAAAAAGAAACAGGTCCGAACGACCTTCCGAACGTCTTAAATTGAAGTGTATAATACACGGTTTTTCGGGATTCCGGGTTCCCGGAACAAAATTCTCCGGAAATCACATAGAAAGTTCCTCGGGTCAGATAAAGCGGCCACGCAAAGTTTGAGCAACAACGAAAGACATTTGGGGTTGCCGGTGTGCCACAAACCAGCATTCGCAATTACTCTGATTATCGTGAAATATGTGTTAAAGCTCGTTATTTGAGGCTGAAATTGAAGAGGTTAATTTCTGAAATGAGCTCGGACGCGTGATTGAAAAACAGGGAGAAAAATTAACAGGGTTCGTTACGACCTTCCAAACGGCTGAAATTGAAGTGTATAATACACGGTTTTTCGGGATTCCGGTCCCTTTAACAAAATTCTCCGAAAATCACATAGAAAGTTGCTCGGGTCAGACAAAGCGGCCACGCAAAGTTTGAGCACCAACGGAAGACATTTGGGGTGCCGGTGTGCCACAAAACCAAAGATTCGCGAAACTCGGATTATCGTGAAAAATGTGTTAAAACTCGTTATTTGAGGCTGAAATTGAACAGGTTAATTCTTGAAATGAGCTCGGACGCGTGATTGAAAAACAGGGAGAATAAGAAACAGGGTCCGGTACGACTTCCGAACGGCTGAAATTGAAGTGTATAATACACGGTTTTTCGAGATTCCGGTCCGAACAAAATTTTCCTAAATCACATAGAAAGTTCCTCGGGTCGATATAAGCGGCCACGCAAAGTTTGAGCACCAACGGAAGATATTTGGGGGTGCCGGTGTGCCACAAACCAACATTCGTCGAAACTCGGATTATCGTGAAAAATGTGTTTAAGCTCCTTATTTGAGGCTGAAATCGAACAGGTTAATTCCTGAAATGAGCTCGGACGCGTGATTGAAAAACAGGGACAAAAAGAAACAGGTCCCAGATTTACCTTCCGAACGTCTTAAATTGAAGTGTATAATACACGGTTTTTCGGGATTTCGGGGTCCCGAACAAAATTCTCCGGAAATCACATAGAAAGTTACTCGGGTCAGATAAAGCGACCACGCAAAGTTTGAGCACCAACGGAAGACATTTGGGGTCTTTGGTGTGCCACAAACCAAAGATTCACGATACTCGGATTATCGTGAAATATGTGTTAAAGCTCGTTATTTGAGGCTGAAATTGAACAGGTTAATTCCTGAAATGAACTCGGACGCGTGATTGAAAAACAGGTGGAAAAAGAAACAGGGTCCGTTACGACCATCCGAACAGCTGAAATTGAAGTGTATAATACACGGTTTTTCGGGATTCCGGGGTCCCGGAACAAAATTCTCCGGAAATCACATAGAAGTTTCTTCAGGTCAGATAAAGCGGCCACGCAAGGTTTGAGCACCAATGGAAGACATTTGGGGGTGCCGGTGTGCCACAAACCAGCATTCGCCGAAACTCGGATTATCGTGAAAAATGTGTTAAAGCTCGTTATTTGAGGCTGAAATTGAACAGGTTAATTCTTGAAATGAGCTCGGACGCGTGATTGAAAAACAAGGAGAAAAAGAAACAGGGTCCGGTACGACCTTCCGAACGGCTGAAATTGAAGTGTATAATACACGGTTTTTCGGGATTCCGGGGTCCGGAACAAAATTCTCCGGAAATCACATAGAAAGTTCCTCGGGTCAGATAAAACGGCCACACAAAGTTTGAGCACCAACGGAAGACATTTGAGGGTGCCGGTGTGCCACAAACCAACATTCGCCGAAACTCGGATTATCGTGAAAAATGCGTTTAAGCTCCTTTTTTGAGGCTGAAATCGAACAGGTTAATTCCTAAAATAAGCTCGAACGCGTGATTGAAAAACAGAGCCCGGTACGACCTTCCGAACGTCTGAAATTGAAGTGTATAATACACGGTTTTTCGGGATTCCGGGGTACCGGAACAAAATTCTCCGGAAATCCCATAGAAAGTTCATCGGGTCAGATAAAGCGGCCACGCAAAGTTTGAGCACCAACGGAAGACATTTGGTGTGCCGGTGTGCCACAAAAACCAAAGATTCGACGAAACTCGGATTATCGTGAAAAATGTGTTAAAGCTCGTTATTTGAAGGTGAAATCAAACAGGTTAATTCCTGAAATGAGCTCGGACGCGTGATTGAAAAACAGGGAGAAAAAGAAACAGGGCCCGGTACGACCTTCCGAACGGCTGAAATTGAAGTGTATAATACACGGTTTTTCGGGATTCTGGGGTCCCGGAACAAAATTCTCCGGAAATCACATAGAAAGTTCCTCGGGTCAAATAAAGCGGGCACGCAAAGCTTGAACACCAATGGAAGACATTTGGAGGTGCCGGTGTGCCAAAACCAAAGATTCGCCAAACTCGAATTATCGTGAAAAATGTGTTAAAGCTTGTTATTTGAGTCAAATCGAACAGTTAATTCACGAAATGAGCTCGGACGCGTGATTGAAAAACAGGGACAAAAAAAAACAGGGTCCGGTACGACCTTCCGAACGTCTTAAATTGAAGTGTATAATACACTGTTTTTCGGGATTCCGGGGTCCGGAACAAAATTTTCCGGAAATCACCTAGAAAGTTCCTCGGGTCAGATAAAGCGGCCACGCAAAGTTTGAGCAACAACGAAAGACATTTGGGGTTGCCGGTGTGCCACAAACCAGCATTCGCAATTACTCTGATTATCGTGAAATATGTGTTAAAGCTCGTTATTTGAGGCTGAAATTGAAGAGGTTAATTTCTGAAATGAGCTCGGACGCGTGATTGAAAAACAGGGTCCGGTACGACCTTCCGAACGTCTGAAATTGAAGTGTATAATACACGGTTTTTCGGGATTCCGGGGTACCGGAACAAAATTCTCCGGAAATCCCATAGAAAGTTCATCGGGTCAGATAAAGCGGCCACGCAAAGTTTAAGCACCAACGGAAGACATTTGAGGGTGCCGGTGTGCCACAAACCAACATTCGCCGAAACTCGGATTATCGTGAAAAATGCGTTTAAGCTCCTTTTTTGAGGCTGAAATCGAACAGGTTAATTCCTGAAATAAGCTCGAACGCGTGATTGAAAAACGGTCCGTCACGACCTTCCGAACGTCCCGAAATTGAAGTGTATAATACACGGTTTTTCGGGATTCCGGTGTTCCGGAACAAAATTCTCCGGAAATCCCATAGAAAGTTCATCGGGTCGATATAAGCGGCCACGCAAAGTTTAAGCACCAACGGAAGACATTTGGGGGTGCCGGTGTGCCTGAAAACTCGCATTCGCCGAAACTCGGATTATCGTGAAAAATGTGTTAAAGCTCGTTATTTGAGTCTGAAATCGAACAGTTTAATTCCTGAAATGAGCTCGGACGCGTGATTGAAAAACAGGGACAAAAAGAAACAGGTCCTGATGCGACCTTCCGAACGTCTTAAATTGAAGTGTATAATACACGGTTTTTCGGGATTCCCGAACAAAATTCTCCGGAAATCACATAGAAAGTTACTCGGGTTAGATAAAGCAGCCACGCAAAGTTTGAGCACCAACGGAAGACATTTGGGGGTGCCGGTGTGCCACAAACCAGCATTCGCCGATACTCGGATTATCGTGAAATATGTGTTAAAGCTCGTTATTTGAGGTGAAATTGAACATTGAAGGTTAATTCCTGAAATGAACTCGGACGCGTGATTGAAAAACAGGTAGAAAAAGAAACAGGGTCCGTTACGACCATCCGAACAGCTGAAATTGAAGTGTATAATACACGGTTTTTCGGGATTCCGGGGTCCCGGAACAAAATTCTCCGGAAATCACATAGAAAGTTCCTCGGGTCAGATAAACCGGCCACGCAAAGTTTGAGCACCAACGGAAGACATTTGGGGGTGCCGGTGTGCCACAAAAAACCAAAGATTCGCCGAAACTCGGATTATCGTGAAAAATGTGTTAAAGCTCGTTATTTGAGGTCAAATTGAACAGTTAATTCTTGAAATGAGCTCGGACGCGTGATTGAAAAACAGGAGAAAAAGAAACAGGGTCCGTTTACCTTCCGAACGGCTGAAATTGAAGTGTATAATACACGGTTTTTCGGGATTCCGAGGTCCCGGAACAAAATTCTCCGGAAATCACATAGAAAGTTCCTCGGGTCAGATAAAACGGCCACACAAAGTTTGAGCACCAACGGAAGACATTTGGGGGTGCCGGTGTGCCACAAACCAACATTCGCCGAAACTCGGATTATCGTGAAAAATGTGTTTAAGCTCCTTTTTTGAGGCTGAAATCGAACAGTTAATTCTGAAATAAGCTCGAACGCGTGATTGAAAAACAGGTCCGATCGACCTTCCGAACGTCTGAACTTGAAGTGTATAATACACGGTTTTTCGGGGTTACGGGGTCCCGGAACAAATTCTCCAGAAATCACATAGAAAGTTCCTCGGGTCAAATAAAGCGGGCACGCAAAGTTTGAACACCAATGGAAGACATTTAGGGTGCTTGGGTGTGCCAAAACCAAAGATTCGCCAAACTCAAATTATCGTGAAAAATGTGTTAAAGCTCATTATTTGAGGTTGAAATCTCTGAGGTTAATTCCTAAAATGAGCTCGGACGCGTGATTGAAAAACAGGGAGAAAAAGAAACAGGGTCCGGTAAGACCCTCCGAACGCTGAAATTGAAGTGTATAATACACGGTTTTTCGGGATTCCGGGGTCCCGGAACAAAATTTTCCGGAAATCACATATAAAGTTTCTCGGGTCAGATTAAGCGACCACGCAAAGTTTGAGCACCAACGGAAGACATTTGGGGTGCCGGTGTGCATCAAACCTGCATTCGCCGAAACTCGGATTATCGTGAAAAATGTGTTAAAGCTCGTTATTTGAGGCTGAAATCGAACAGGTTAATTCCTGAAATGAGCTTGGACGCGTGATTGAAAATCAGGGACAAAAAGAAACAGGGTCCGGTACGACCTTCCGAACGTCTTAAATTGAAGTGTATAATACACGGTTTTTCGGGATTCCGGGTTCCCGAACAAAATTCTCCGAAATCACTTAGAAAGTTCCTCGGGTCGATAAAGCGACCCACGCAAAGTTTGAGCACCAACGGAAGACATTTGGGGGTGCTGGTGTGCCTGAAAACCGACGATTCGCCGATACTCGGATTATCGTGAAAAATGTGTTAAAGCTCGTTATTTGAGGCTAAAATCGAACAGGTTAATTCCTGAAATGAGCTCGGACGCGTGATTGAAAATCAGGGACAAAAAGAAACAGGGTCCGGAACGACCTTCCGAACGTCTTAAATTGAAGTGTATAATACACGGTTTTTCGGGATTCCGGGTTCCCGGAACAAAATTCTCCGGAAATCACATAGAAAGTTCCTCGGGTCAGATAAAGCGGCCACGCAAAGTTTGAGCAACAACGAAAGACATTTGGGGTTGCCGGTGTGCCACAAACCAGCATTCGCAATTACTCTGATTATCGTGAAATATGTGTTAAAGCTCGTTATTTGAGGCTGAAATTGAAGAGGTTAATTTCTGAAATGAGCTCGGACGCGTGATTGAAAAACGAGGAGAAAAATTAACGGGGTTCGTTCGACCTTCCAAACGGCTGAAATTGAAGTGTATAATACACGGTTTTTCGGGATTCCGGGGTCCCGGAACAAAATTCTCCGAAAATCACATAGAAAGTTGCTCGGGTCAGACAAAGCGGCCACGCAAAGTTTGAGCACCAACGGAAGACATTTGGGGGTGCCGGTGTGCCACAAACCAGCATTCGCCGAAACTCGGATTATCGTGAAAAATGTGTTAAAACTCGTTATTTGAGGTGAAATTGAACAGTTAATTCTTGAAATGAGCTCGGACGCGTGATTGAAAAACAGGGAGAATAAGAAACAGGGTCCGACGACTTCCGAACGGTGAAATTGAAGTGTATAATACACGGTTTTTCGAGATTCCGGTCCTAACAAAATTTTCCTAAATCACATAGAAAGTTCCTCGGGTCGATAAAGCGGCCACGCAAAGTTTGAGCACCAACGGAAGATATTTGGGGGTGCCGGTGTGCCACAAACCAACATTCGCCGAAACTCGGATTATCGTGAAAAATGTGTTTAAGCTCCTTATTTGAGGTGAAATCGAACAGTTAATTCTGAAATGAGCTCGGACGCGTGATTGAAAAACAGGGACAAAAAGAAACAGGTCCGATCGACCTTCCGAACGTCTTAAATTGAAGTGTAATACACGGAAAAAATCACACATAGAAAGTTACTCGGGTCAGATAAAGCGACCACGCAAAGTTTGAGCACCAACGGAAGACATTTGGGGTCTTTGGTGTGCCACAAAAACCAAAGATTCGCCGATACTCGGATTATCGTGAAATATGTGTTAAAGCTCGTTATTTGAGGCTGAAATTGAACAGGTTAATTCCTGAAATGAACTCGGACGCGTGATTGAAAAACAGTAGAAAAAGAAACAGGGTCCGTTACGGCGACCATCCGAATAAATTTGAAATTGAAGTGTATAATACACGGTTTTTCGGGATTCCGGTCCCGGAACAAAATTCTCCGGAAATCACATAGAAGGTTCTTCAGGTCAGATAAAGCGGCCACGCAAGGTTTGAGCACCAATGGAAGACATTTGGGGGTGCCGGTGTGCCACAAACCAGCATTCGCCGAAACTCGGATTATCGTGAAAAATGTGTTAAAGCTCGTTATTTGAGGTGAAATTGAAATTGAACAGTTAATTCTTGAAATGAGCTCGGACGCGTGATTGAAAAACAAGGAGAAAAAGAAACAGGGTCCGTCGACCTTCCGAACGGCTGAAATTGAAGTGTATAATACACGGTTTTTCGGGATTAAAGTCCTAACAAAATTCTCCGGAAATCACATAGAAAGTTCCTCGGGTCAGATAAAACGGCCACACAAAGTTTGAGCACCAACGGAAGACATTTGAGGGTGCCGGTGTGCCACAAACCAACATTCGCCGAAACTCGGATTATCGTGAAAAATGCGTTTAAGCTCCTTTTTTGAGGCTGAAATCGAACAGGTTAATTCCTAAAATAAGCTCGAACGCGTGATTGAAAAACAGAGCCCGGTACGACCTTCCGAACGTCTGAAATTGAAGTGTATAATACACGGTTTTTCGGGATTCCGGGGTACCGGAACAAAATTCTCCGGAAATCCCATAGAAAGTTCATCGGGTCAGATAAAGCGGCCACGCAAAGTTTAAGCACCAACGGAAGACATTTGGGGGTGCCGGTGTGCCACAAACCTGCATTCGCCGAAACTCGGATTATCGTGAAAAATGTGTTAAAGCTCGTTATTTGAGGCTGAAATCGAACAGGTTAATTCCTGAAATGAGCTCGGACGCGTGATTGAAAAACAGGGACAAAAAGAAACAGTCCTAGTACGACCTTCCGAACGGCTGAAATTGAAGTGTATAATACACGGTTTTTCGGGATTCCGGGTTCCGGAACAAAATTCTCCGGAAATCACATAGAAAGTTACTCGGGTCAGATAAAGCGACCACGCAAAGTTTGAGCACCAACGGAAGACATTTGGGGTGCCGGTGTGCCTACAAACCAAAGATTCGTTAGCCGATACTCGGATTATCGTGAAATATGTGTTAAAGCTCGTTATTTGAGGCTGGAATTGAACAGGTTAATTCCTGAAATGAATTCGGACGCGTGATTGAAAAACAGGTAGAAAAAGAAACAGGGTCCGTTACGACCATCCGAACAGCTGAAATTGAAGTGTATAATACACGGTTTTTCGGATTCCGGTCCCGAACAAAATTCTCCTAAATCACATAGAAAGTTCCTCGGGTCGATAAAGCGGCCACGCAAAGTTTGAGCACCAACGGAAGACATTTGGGGGTGCCGGTGTGCCAAAACCAAAGATTCGCAAAACTCGGATTATCGTGAAAAATGTGTTAAAGCTCGTTATTTGAGGCTGAAATTGAACAGGTTAATTCTTGAAATGAGCTCGGACGCGTGATTGAAAAACAGGGAGAAAAAGAAACAGGGTCCGGTACGACCTTCCGAACGGCTGAAATTGAAGTGTATAATAAACGGTTTTTCGGGATTCCGAGGTCCGGAACAAAATTCTCCGGAAATCACATAGAAATTCCTCGGGTCAGATAAAATGGCCACACAAAGTTTGAGCACCAACGGAAGACATTTGGGGGTGCCGGTGTGCCACAAACCAACATTCGCCGAAACTCGGATTATCGTGAAAAATGTGTTTAAGCTCCTTTTTTGAGGCTGAAATCGAACAGGTTAATTCCTGAAATAAGCTCGAACGCGTGATTGAAAAACAGGGTCCGATACGACCTTCCGAACGGCTGAAATTGAAGTGTATAATACACGGTTTTTCGGGATTCTGGGGTCCCGAAACAAAATTCTCCAGAAATCACATAGAAAGTTCCTCGGGTCAAATAAAGCGGGCACGCAAAGTTTGAACACCAATGGAAGACATTTGGGGGTGCCGGTGTGCCACAAACCAGCATTCGCCGAAACTCGGATTATCGTGAAAAATGTGTTAAAGCTCATTATTTGAGGTTGAAATCTCTGAGGTTAATTCCTAAAATGAGCTCGGACGCGTGATTGAAAAACAGGGAGAAAAAGAAACAGGGTCCGGTACGACCCTCCGAACGCTGAAATTGAAGTGTATAATACACGGTTTTTCGGGATTCCGGGGTCCCGGAACAAAATTTTCCGGAAATCACATAGAAAGTTTCTCGGGTCAGATAAAGCAGCCACGCAAAGTTTGAGCACCAACGGAAGACATTTGGGGGTGCCGGTGTGCATCAAACCTGCATTCGCCGAAACTCGGATTATCGTGAAAAATGTGTTAAAGCTCGTTATTTGAGGCTGAAATCGAACAGGTTAATTCCTGAAATGAGCTCGGACGCGTGATTGAAAATCAGGGACAAAAAGAAACAGGGTCCGGTACGACCTTCCGAACGTCTTAAATTGAAGTGTATAATACACGGTTTTTCGGGATTCCGGGTTCCCGGAACAAAATTCTCCGGAAATCACATAGAAAGTTCCTCGGGTCAAATAAAGCGGGCACGCAAAGTTTGAACACCAATGGAAGACATTTAGGGGTGCCGGTGTGCCACAAACCAGCATTCGCCGATACTCGGATTATCGTGAAATATGTGTTAAAGCACGTTATTTGAGGCTGAAATCTCTGAGGTTAATTCCTAAAATGAGCTCGGACGCGTGATTGAAAAACAGGTAGAAAAAGAAACAGGGTCCGTTACGACCTTCCGAATGGCTGAAATTGAAGTGTATAATACACGGTTTTTCGGGATTCCGGGGTCCCAGAACAAAATTCACCGGAAATTACATAGAAAGATCCTCGGGTCTGATAAAGCAGCCACGCAAAGTTTGAGCACCAACGGAAGACATTTGGGGGTGCCGGTGTGCCACAAACCAGCATTCGCCGAAACTCGGATTATTGTGAAAAATGTGTTAAAGCTCGTTATTTGAGGCTGAAATTGAACAGGGTAATTCTTGAAATGAGCTCGGACGCGTGATTGAAAAATAGGGAGAAAAAGAAACAGGGTCCGGTAAGACCTTCCGAACGGCTGAAATTGAAGTGTATAATACACGGTTTTTCGAGATTCTGGGGTCCCGGAACAAAATTCTCCGGAAATCACATAGAAAGTTCCTCGGGTCAAATAAAGCGGGCACGCAAAGTTTGAACACCAATGGAAGACATTTGGGGGTGCCGGTGTGCCACAAACCAGCATTCGCCGATACTCGGATTATCGTGAAATATGTGTTAAAGCTCGTTATTTGAGGCTGAAATTGAACAGGTTAATTCCTGAAATGAACTCGGACGCGTGATTGAAAAACAGGTAGAAAAAGAAACAGGGTCCGTTACGACCATTCGAACAGCTGAAATTGAAGTGTATAATACACGATTTTTCGGGATTCCGGAGTCCCGGAACAAAATTCTCTGGAAATCACATAGAAAGTTCCTCGGGTCAGATAAAATGGCCACACAAAGTTTGAGCACCAACGGAAGACATTTGGGGGTGCCGGTGTGCCTGAAAACCAAATTCGCCAAAACTCGGATTATCGTGAAAAATGTGTTAAAGCTCGTTATTTGAGGCTGAAATCGAACAAGTTAATTCTTGAAATGAGCTCGGACGCGTGATTGAAAAACAGGAGAAAAAGAAACAGGTCCGTTTACGACCTTCCGAACGGCCGAAATTGAAGTGTATAATACACGGTTTTTCGGGATTCCGGGGTCCGGAACAAAATTCTCCGGAAATCACATAGAAAGTTCCTCGGGTCAGATAAAACGGCCACACAAAGTTTGAGCACCAACGGAAGACATTTGGGGGTGCCGGTGTGCCACAAACCAACATTCGCCGAAACTGGGATTATCGTGAAAAATGTGTTAAAGCTCGTTATTTGAGGTTTGAAAATCGAACAGGTTAATTCTGAAATAAGCTCGAACGCGTGATTGAAAAACAGGTCCGTGACGACCTTCCGAACGCTCGAAATTGAAGTGTATAATACACGGTTTTTCGGGATTCCGGGTATCGGAGCAAAATTCTCCGAAATCCCATAGAAAGTTCATCGGGTCGAGATAAAGCGGCCACGCAAAGTTTGAGCACCAACGGAAGACATTTGGGGGTGCCGGTGTGCCTGAAAACCAAAGATTCGACGAAACTCGGATTATCGTGAAAAATGTGTTAAAGCTCGTTATTTGAAGGTGAAATCAAACAGGTTAATTCTGAAATGAGCTCGGACGCGTGATTGAAAAACGAGGGAGAAAAAGAAACAGGGGCCATTTACCTTCCGAACGGCTGAAATTGAAGTGTATAATACACGGTTTTTCGGGATTCCGGGGTCCGGAACAAAATTCTCCGGAAATCACATAGAAAGTTCCTCGGGTCAAATAAAGCGGGCACGCAAAGTTTGAACACCAATGGAAGACATTTGGAGGTGCCGGTGTGCCACAAACCAACATTCGCCGAAACTCGAATTATCGTGAAAAATGTGTTAAAGCTCGTTATTTGAGCTGAAATCGAACAGGTTAATTCCTGAAATGAGCTCGGACGCGTGATTGAAAAACAGGGACAAAAAAAACAGGGTCCGGTACGACCTTCCGAACGTCTGAAATTGAAGTGTATAATACACTGTTTTTCGGGATTCCGGGGTCCGTAACAAAATTTTCCGGAAATCACATAGAAAGTTCCTCGGGTCAGATAAAGCGGCCACGCAAAGTTTGAGCAACAACGAAAGACATTTGGGGTTGCTTGGTGTGCCTGAAAACCAAGATTCGCAATTACTCTGATTATCGTGAAATATGTGTTAAAGCTCGTTATTTGAGGCTGAAATTGAAGAGGTTAATTTCTGAAATGAGCTCGGACGCGTGATTGAAAAACAGGGAGAAAAAGTAACAGGGTTCGTTACGACCTTCCAAACGGCTGAAATTGAAGTGTATAATACACGGTTTTTCGGGATTCCGGGGTCCCGGAACAAAATTCTCCGAAAATCACATAGAAAGTTGCTCGGGTCAGACAAAGCGGCCACGCAAAGTTTGAGCACCAACGGAAGACATTTGGGGGTGCCGGTGTGCCACAAACCAAAGATTCGCCAAACTCGGATTATCGTGAAAAATGTGTTAAAACTCGTTATTTGAGGCTGAAATTGAACAGTTAATTCTTGAAATGAGCTCGGACGCGTGATTGAAAAACAGGAGAATAAGAAACAGTCCTGTCGACCTTCCGAACGTTTGAAATTGAAGTGTATAATACACGGTTTTTCGAGATTCCGGTCCGGAACAAAATTTTCCTAAAATCACATAGAAAGTTCCTCGGGTCGATAAAGCGGCCACGCAAAGTTTGAGCACCAACGGAAGATATTTGGGGGTGTTGGTGTGCCACAAACCAGCATTCGCAGAAACTCGGATTATCGTGAAAAATGTGTTTAAGCTCATTATTTGAGGCTGAAATCGAACAGGTTAATTCCTGAAATGAGCTCGGACGCGTGATTGAAAAACAGGGACAAAAAGAAACAGTCCTCCGACCTTCCGAACGTCTTAAATTGAAGTGTATAATACACGGTTTTTCGGGATTCGGGTTCCGGACAAAATTCTCCGGAAATCACATAGAAAGTTACTCGGGTGAGATAAAGCAGCCACGCAAAGTTTGAGCACCAACGGAAGACATTTGGGGTGTCTTTGGTGTGCCTGACAAACCAAAGATTCGCCGATACTCGGATTATCGTGAAATATGTGTTAAAGCTCGTTATTTGAGGCTGAAATTGAACAGTTAATTCTGAAATGAACTCGGACGCGTGATTGAAAAACAGGTAGAAAAAGAAACAGGTCCGTTACGACCATCCGAATAAATTTGAAATTGAAGTGTATAATACACGGTTTTTCGGGATTCCGGTCCCGGAACAAAATTCTCCGGAAATCACATAGAAAGTTCCTCGGTTGAGATAAAGCGGCCACGCAAAGTTTGAGCACCAACGGAAGATATTTGGGGGTGCCGGTGTGCCTACAAAACCAACATTCGCCGAAACTCGGATTATCGTGAAAAATGTGTTTAAGCTCCTTATTTGAGGTGAAATCGAACAGTTAATTCCTGAAATGAGCTCGGACGCGTGATTGAAAAACAGGGACAAAAAGAAACAGGTCCTGTTTACCTTCCGAACGTCTTAAATTGAAGTGTATAATACACGGTTTTTCGGGATTCTAGGGTTCCGGAACAAAATTCTCCGGAAATCACATAGAAAGTTACTCGGGTCAGATAAAGCAGCCACGCAAAGTTTGAGCACCAACGGAAGACATTTGGGGGTGCTGGTGTGCCACAAACCAGCATTCGCCGATACTCGGATTATCGTGAAATATGTGTTAAAGCTCGTTATTTGAGGCTGAAATTGAACAGGTTAATTCCTGAAATGAACTCGGACGCGTGATTGAAAAACAGGTAGAAAAAGAAACAGGGTCCGTTACGACCATCCGAACAGCTGAAATTGAAGTGTATAATACACGGTTTTTCGGGATTCCGGGGTCCCGGAACAAAATTCTCCGGAAATCACATAGAAAGTTCCTCAGGTCAGATAAAGCGGCCACGCAAGGTTTGAGCACCAACGGAAGACATTTGGGGGTGCGGTGTGCCAAAACCAAAGATTCGCCGAAACTCGGATTATCGTGAAAAGTGTGTTAAAGCTCGTTATTTGAGGCTCAAATTGAACAGGTTGATTCCTGAAATGAGCTCGGACGCGTGATTGAAAAACAGGAGAAAAAGAAACAGGTCCGTCGACCTTCCGAACGGCTGAAATTGAAGTGTATAATACACGGTTTTTCGGGATTCCGGGGTCCGGAACAAAATTCTCCGGAAATCACATAGAAAGTTCCTCGGGTCAGATAAAACGGCCACACAAAGTTTGAGCACCAACGGAAGACATTTGAGGGTGCCGTTGTGCCCTAAACCAACATTCGCCGAAACTCGGATTATCGTGAAAAATGTGTTTAAGCTCCTTTTTGAGGCTGAAATCGAACAGGTTAATTCTGAAATAAGCTCGAACGCGTGATTGAAAAACAGGTCCGTTTACCTTCCGAACGTCCTGAAATTGAAGTGTATAATACACGGTTTTTCGGGATTCCGTGGTACCGGAACAAAATTCTCCGGAAATCCCATAGAAAGTTCCTCGGGTCAGATAAAGCGGCCACGCAAAGTTTGAGCACCAACGGAAGACATTTGGGGGTGCTTGGTGTGCCTGAAACCAAAGATTCGCCGAAACTGGATTATCGTGAAAAATGTGTTAAAGCTCGTTATTTGAGGTGAAATTGAACAGTTAATTCTTGAAATGAGCTCGGACGCGTGATTGAAAAACAGGAGAAAAAGAAATAGGGTCCGGCACGACCTTCCGAACGGCTGAAATTGAAGTGTATAATACACGGTTTTTCGGGATTCCGAGGTCCGAACAAAATTCTCCTAAATCACATAGAAAGTTCCTCGGGTCTGATAAAACGGCCACACAAAGTTTGAGCACCAACGGAAGACATTTGGGGGTGCTGGTGTGCCACAAACCAACATTCGCCGAAACTCGGATTATCGTGAAAAATGTGTTTAAGCTCCTTTTTGAGGCTGAAATCGAACAGTTAATTCTGAAATAAGCTCGAACGCGTGATTGAAAAACAGGTCCGATACGACCTTCCGAACGTCTCAAATTGAAGTGTATAATACACGGTTTTTCGGGATTTCGGGGTCCCGAACAAAATTCTCCAGAAATCACATAGAAAGTTCCTCGGGTCAAATAAAGCGGGCACGCAAAGTTTGAACACCAATGGAAGACATTTAGGGGTGCCGGTGTGCCACAAACCAAAGATTCGCCAAACTCAAATTATCGTGAAAAATGTGTTAAAGCTCATTATTTGAGGCTGAAATCTATGAGGTTAATTCCTAAAATGAGCTCGGACGCGTGATTGAAAAACAGGGGAGAAAAAGAAACAGGTCCGTGCGACCCTCCGAACGCTGAAATTGAAGTGTATAATACACGTTTTCGGGATTCCGGTCCCGAACAAAATTTTCCGAAATCACATAGAAAGTTCCTCGGGTCGATAAAGCGGCCACGCAAAGTTTGAGCACCAACGGAAGACATTTGGGGGTGCGGTGTGCATCAAACTGCCGCATTCGCCGAAACTCGGATTATCGTGAAAAATGTGTTAAAGCTCGTTATTTGAGGCTCAAATCGAACAGGTTAATTCTGAAATGAGCTCGGACGCGTGATTGAAAATCGGGGACAAAAAGAAACAGGGTCCTAAGTTTACCTTCCGAACGTCTGAAATTGAAGTGTATAATACACGGTTTTTCGGGATTAAGGTCCGGAACAAAATTCTCCGTAAATCACATAGAAAGTTCCTCGGGTCAGATAAAACGGCCACACAAAGTTTGAGCACCAACGGAAGACATTTGGGGTGCTTGGTGTGCCCAAACCAACATTCGCCGAAACTCGGATTATCGTGAAAAATGTGTTTAAGCTCCTTTTTGAGGTGAAATCGAACAGGTTAATTCTGAAATAAGCTCGAACGCGTGATTGAAAAAGGTCCGATACGACCTTCCGAACGTCCGAAATTGAAGTGTATAATACACGGTTTTTCGGGATTCAGGGGTCCCTTTAACAAAATTCTCCAGAAATCACATAGAAAGTTCCTCGGGTCAAATAAAGCGGGCACGCAAAGTTTGAACACCAATGGAAGACATTTAGGGGTGCCGGTGTGCCACAAACCAAAGATTCGCCAAACTCAAATTATCGTGAAAAATGTGTTAAAGCTCATTATTTGAGGTTGAAATCTCTGAGGTTAATTCCTAAAATGAGCTCGGACGCGTGATTGAAAAACAGGAGAAAAAGAAACAGTCGTCCGTGCGACCCTCCGAACGCTAAATTGAAGTGTATAATACACGGTTTTTGGGATTCCGGTCCCTAACAAAATTTTCCGGAAATCACATAGAAAGTTTCTCGGGTCGGATAAAGCAGCCACGCAAAGTTTGAGCACCAACGCGGAAGACATTTGGGGTGCCGGTGTGCATCAAACCCGCATTCGCCAAACTCGGATTATCGTGAAAAATGTGTTAAAGC
Organism: Silene latifolia; assembly: GCF_048544455.1. NCBI lineage: Eukaryota > Viridiplantae > Streptophyta > Magnoliopsida > Caryophyllales > Caryophyllaceae > Silene > Silene latifolia. The sequence continues at coordinate 150,623,783 of NC_133528.1, read as the reverse complement.
TCGTTATTTGAGGCTCAAATCGAACAGGTTAATTCCTGAAATGAGCTCGGACGCGTGATTGAAAATCGGGGACAAAAAGAAACAGGGTCCTGTGCGACCTTCCGAACGGCTGAAATTGAAGTGTATAATACACGGTTTTTCCGGATTCCGGGGTCCCGGAACAAAATTCTCCGGAAATCACATAGAAAGTTACTCGGGTCTGATAAAGCAGCCACGCAAAGTTTGAGCACCAACGGAAGACATTTGGGGGTGCCGGTGTGCCTGAAACCAAAGATTCGCCGATACTCGGATTATCGTGAAATATGTGTTAAAGCTCGTTATTTGAGGTGAAATCTCGAGGTTAATTCCTAAAACGAGCTCGGACGCGTGATTGAAAAACAGGTAGAAAAAGAAACAGGTCCGTTACGACCTTCCGAATGGTCAAATTGAAGTGTATAATACACGGTTTTTCGGGATTCCGCGGTCCCGGAACAAAATTCACCGGAAATCACATAGAAAGTTCCTCGGGTCGATAAAGCACCCACGCAAAGTTTGGGCACCAACGGAAGACATTTGGGGGTGCTTGGTGTGCCAAAACCAAAGATTCGCCGAAACTCGGATTATTGTGAAAAATGTGTTAAAGCTCGTTATTTGAGGCTGAAATTGAACAGGGTAATTCTTGAAATGAGCTCGGACGCGTGATTGAAAAATAGGGAGAAAAAGAAACAGGGTCCTAAAGACCTTCCGAACGGTACAAATTGAAGTGTATAATACACGGTTTTTCGGATTCGGATCCCGAACAAAATTCTCCGGAAATCACATAGAAAGTTCCTCGGGTCAAATAAAGCGGGCACGCAAAGTTTGAACACCAATGGAAGACATTTGGGGGTGCTTGGTGTGCCCTACAAACCAAAGATTCGTCGAAACTCGAATTATCGTGAAAAATGTGTTAAAGCTCGTTATTTGAGGTTGAAATCTCTGAGGTTAATTCCTAAAATGAGCTCGGACGCGTGATTGAAAAACAGGAGAAAAAGAAACAGGTCCTGACGACCCTCCGAACGAAATTGAAGTGTATAATACACGGTTTTTCGGGATTCCAGGGTCCCGAACAAAATTCTCCGGAAATCACATAGAAAGTTCCTCGGTTGAGATAAAGCGGCCACGCAAAGTTTGAGCACCAACGTAAGACATTTGGGGGTGCTTGGTGTGCCAAAACCAAGATTCGCCGAAACTCAAATTATCGTGAAAAATGTGTTAAAGCTCATTATTTGAGGTTGAAATCTCTGAGGTTAATTCCTAAAATGAGCTCGGACGCGTGATTGAAAAACAGGAGAAAAAGAAACAGTGGTCCGATCGACCCTCCGAACGCACGAAATTGAAGTGTATAATACACGGTTTTTCGGGATTCCGGTCCCGAACAAAATTTTCCTAAATCACATAGAAAGTTTCTCGGGTCGAGATAAAGCACCACGCAAAGTTTGAGCACCAACGGAAGACATTTGGGGGTGCCGGTGTGCCACAAACCCGCATTCGCCGAAACTCGGATTATCGTGAAAAATGTGTTAAAGCTCGTTATTTGAGGTCGAAATCGAACAGGTTAATTCTGAAATGAGCTCGGACGCGTGATTGAAAATCGGGGACAAAAAGAAACAGGTCCGGTCGCGACCTTCCGAACGTCTTAAATTGAAGTGTATAATACACGGTTTTTCGGGATTCCGAGGTCCTGGAACAAAATTCTCCGGAAATCACATAGAAAGTTCCTCGGGTCAGATAAAACGGCCACACAAAGTTTGAGCACCAACGGAAGACATTTGGGGTGCTTGGGTGTGCCACAAACCAACATTCGCCGAAACTCGGATTATCGTGAAAAATGTGTTTAAGCTCCTTTTTGAGGCTGAAATCGAACAAAGTTAATTCCTGAAATAAGCTCGAACGCGTGATTGAAAAACAGGTCCGATACGACCTTCCGAACGGCCGAAATTGAAGTGTATAATACACGGTTTTTCGGGATTTCGGGGTCCCGAACAAAATTCTCCAGAAATCACATAGAAAGTTCCTCGGGTCAAATAAAGCGGGCACGCAAAGTTTGAACACCAATGGAAGACATTTAGGGGTGCTTGGTGTGCCAAAACCAAAGATTCGCCGAAACTCAAATTATCGTGAAAAATGTGTTAAAGCTCATTATTTGAGGTTGAAATCTCTGAGGTTAATTCCTAAAATGAGCTCGGACGCGTGATTGAAAAACAGGAGAAAAAAAAATGCGTCCGTGCGACCCTCCGAACGCTGAAATTGAAGTGTATAATACACGGTTTTTCGGGATTCCGGGGTCCCGGAACAAAATTTTCCGGAAATCACATAGAAAGTTTCTCGGGTCAGATAAAGCAGCCACGCAAAGTTTGAGCACCAACGGAAGACATTTGGGGGTGCCGGTGTGCATCAAACCTGCATTCGCCGAAACTCGGATTATCGTGAAAAATGTGTTAAAGCTCGTTATTTGAGGCTGAAATCGAACAGGTTAATTCCTGAAATGAGCTCGGACGCGTGATTGAAAATCAGGGACAAAAAGAAACAGGTCCTGCGACCTTCCGAACGGCTGAAATTGAAGTGTATAATACACGGTTTTTCGGGATTCCGGGGTCCCGGAACAAAATTCTCCGGAAATCACATAGAAAGTTCCTCGGGTCAGATAAAGCAGCCACGCAAAGTTTGAGCACCAACGGAAGACATTTGGGGGTGCCGGTGTGCCACAAACCAGCATTCGCCGATACTCGGATTATCGTGAAATATGTGTTAAAGCTCGTTATTTGAGGCTGAAATCTCTGAGGTTAATTCCTAAAACGAGCTCGGACGCGTGATTGAAAAACAGGTAGAAAAAGAAACAGGGTCCGTTACGACCTTCCGAATGGCTGAAATTGAAGTGTATAATACACGGTTTTTCGGGATTCCGGGGTCCCGGAACAAAATTCACCGGAAATCACATAGAAAGTTCCTCGGGTCTGATAAAGCAGCCACGCAAAGTTTGGGCACCAACGGAAGACATTTGGGGTGCTTGGTGTGCCACAAACCAAAGATTCGCCGAAACTCGGATTATTGTGAAAAATGTGTTAAAGCTCGTTATTTGAGGCTGAAATTGAACAGGGTAATTCTTGAAATGAGCTCGGACGCGTGATTGAAAAATAGGGAGAAAAAGAAACAGGGTCCGGTAAGACCTTCCGAACGGCTGAAATTGAAGTGTATAATACACGGTTTTTCGGGATTCTGGATCCCGGAACAAAATTCTCCGGAAATCACATAGAAAGTTCCTCGGGTCAAATAAAGCGGGCACGCAAAGTTTGAACACCAATGGAAGACATTTGGGGGTGCCGGTGTGCCACAAACCAGCATTCGTCGAAACTCGAATTATCGTGAAAAATGTGTTAAAGCTCGTTATTTGAGGTTGAAATCTCTGAGGTTAATTCCTAAAATGAGCTCGGACGCGTGATTGAAAAACAGGGAGAAAAAGAAACAGGGTCCGGTACGACCCTCCGAACGCTGAAATTGAAGTGTATAATACACGGTTTTTCGGGATTCGGTCCCGAACAAAATTCTCCGAAATCACATAGAAAGTTCCTCGGGTCAGATAAAGCGGCCACGCAAAGTTTGAGCACCAACGTAAGACATTTGGGGGTGCCGGTGTGCCAAACCAAAGATTCGCCGAAACTCGGATTATCGTGAAAAATGTGTTAAAGCTCGTTATTTGAGGCTGAAATCTCTGAGGTTAATTCCTAAAATGAGCTCGGACGCGTGATTGAAAAACAGGGAGAAAAAGAAACAGGGTCCGGTACGACCCTCCGAACGTCTGAAATTGAAGTGTATAATACACGGTTTTTAGGATTAAGTCACCGGAACAAAATTATCCGGAAATCCCATAGAAAGTTCATCGGGTCGATAAAAAGCGGCCACGCAAAGTTTGAGCACCAACGGAAGACATTTGGGGGTGCCGGTGTGCCACAAACCAGCATTCGCCGAAACTCGAATTATCGTGAAAAATGTGTTAAAGCTCGTTATTTGAGGCGGAAATCTCTGAGGTTAATTCCTAAAATGAGCTCGGACGCGTGATTGAAAAACAGGAGAAAAAGAAATAGGGTCCTATTTACCCTCCGAACGCTGAAATTGAAGTGTATAATACACGGTTTTTCGGGATTCCGGTCCCTTTAACAAAATTCTCCGGAAATCACATAGAATGTTACTCGGGTCAAATAAAGCGGCCACGCAAGATTGAACACCAACGGGAAGACATTTGGGGGTGCGGTGTGCCACAAATCCAAAGATTCGCCGAAAACTCGGATTATCGTGAAAAATGTGTTAAAGCTCGTTATTTGAGGCTGAAATCTCTGAGGTTAATTCCTAAAATGAGCTCGGACGCGTGATTGAAAAACAGGAGAAAAAGAAACAGGGTCCTCGACCCTCCGAACGCCGAAATTGAAGTGTATAATACACGGTTTTTCGGGATTCCGGTCCCGGAACAAAATTCTCCGGAAATCACATAGAATGTTCCTCGGGTCAAATAAAGCGGCCACGCAAAGTTTGAACACCAAAAGAAGACATTTGGGGGTGCTTGGTGTGCCAAACAAACCAAAGATTCGCCGAAACTCGGATTATCGTGAAAAATGTGTTAAAGCTCGTTATTTGAGCTGAAATCGAACATGTTAATTCTGAAATGAGCTCGGACGCGTGATTGAAAAACAGGGACAAAAAGAAACAGGTCCGACGACCTTCCGAACGTTTGAAATTGAAGTGTATAATACACGGTTTTTCGGGTTTTAGATCGGAACAAAATTCTCCGGAAATCCCATAGAAAGTTCATCGGGTCAGATAAAGCGGCCACGCAAAGTTTGAGCACCAACGGAAGACATTTGGGGTGCCGGTGTGCCACAAACTGAAACAATCGCCAAACTCGGATTATCGTGAAAAATGTGTTAAAGCTCGTTATTTGAGGTCAAAATCAAACAGTTAATTCTGAAATGAGCTCGGACGCGTGATTGAAAAACGGGAGAAAAAGAAACAGGATCCGTTTACGACCCTCCGAACGCCCGAAATTGAAGTGTATAATACACGGTTTTCGGGATTCGGTGCCGGAACAAAATTATCCGGAAATCCCATAGAAAATTCATCGGGTCGATAAAGCGGCCACGCAAAGTTTGAGCACCAACGGAAGACATTTGGGGGTGCCGGTGTGCCTGAACCAAAGATTCGAAACTCGAATTATCGTGAAAAATGTGTTAAAGCTCGTTATTTGAGGCGGAAATCTCTGAGGTTAATTCCTAAAATGAGCTCGGACGCGTGATTGAAAAACAGGAGAAAAAAAATAGGGTCCGATCGACCCTCCGAACGCTGAAATTGAAGTGTATAATACACGGTTTTTCGGGATTTCGGGGTCCCGAACAAAATTCTCCGGAAATCACATAGAAAGTTCATCGGGTCCGATAAAGCGGCCACGCAAAGTTTAAGCACCAACGGAAGACATTTGGGGGTGCTTGGTGTGCCTGAAACCCGCATTCGCCAAACTCGGATTATCGTGAAAAATGTGTTAAAGCTCGTTATTTGAGGCTCAAATCGAACAGGTTAATTCCTGAAATGAGCTCGGACGCGTGATTGAAAAAAAAATGGGACAAAAAGAAACAGGTCCTGTCGACCTTCCGAACGTCTTAAATTGAAGTGTATAATACACGGTTTTTCGGGATTCCGGGTTCCCGGAACAAAATTCTCCGAAATCACATAGAAAGTTACTCGGGTCGATAAAGCACCACGCAAAGTTTGAGCACCAACGGAAGACATTTGGGGGTGCTTGGTGTGCCAAAACCAAAGATTCGCCGATACTCGGATTATCGTGAAATATGTGTTAAAGCTCGTTATTTGAGGCCAAATTGAACAGGTTAATTCCTGAAATGAACTCGGACGCGTGATTGAAAAACAAGTAGAAAAAGAAACAGTGCATTACGACCATCCGAATAAAAAATTGAAGTGTATAATACACGGTTTTTCGGGATTTCGGGGTCCCGGAACAAAATTCTCCAGAAATCACATAGAAAGTTCCTCGGGTCAGATAAAGCGGCCACGCAAAGTTTGAGCACCAACGGAAGACATTTGGGGTGCCGGTGTGCAAACCGAAATTCGCAAAACTCGGATTATCGTGAAAAATGTGTTAAAGCTCGTTATTTGAGGTCAAATCAAACAAAGTTAATTCTGAAATGAGCTCGGACGCGTGATTGAAAAACAGGAGAAAAAGAAACAGATCCGATTTACCCTCCGAACGTCCTCGAAATTGAAGTGTATAATACACGGTTTTTCGGGATTCCGGAACAAAATTATCCGGAAATCCCATAGAAAATTCATCGGGTCGAGATAAAGCGGCCACGCAAAGTTTGAGCACCAACGGAAGACATTTGGGGGTGCTTGGTGTGCCTAAAACCAAAGATTCGCCGAAACTCGAATTATCGTGAAAAATGTGTTAAAGCTCGTTATTTGAGGCGGAAATCTCTGAGGTTAATTCCTAAAATGAGCTCGGACGAGTGATTGAAAAACAGGAGAAAAAGAAATAGGGTCCTGCGACGACCCTCCGAACGCTGAAATTGAAGTGTATAATACACGGTTTTTCGGGATTCCGGTCCCGAACAAAATTCTCCTAAATCCCATAGAAAGTTCATCGGGTCGATATAAAGCGGCCACGCAAAGTTTGAGCACCAACGGAAGACATTTGGGGGTGCTGGTGTGCCACAAACCAGCATTCTCCGAAACTCGGATTATCGTGAAAATGTGTTAAAGCTCGTTATTTGAGGCTGAAATCGAACAGGTTAATTCCTGAAATGAGCTCGGACGCGTGATTGAAAAACAGGGAGAAAAAGAAACAGGTCCTAATTTACGACCTTCCGAACGTCTTAAATTGAAGTGTATAATACACGGTTTTTCGGGATTCGGGTTCCCGAACAAAATTCTCCGAAATCACATAGAAAGTTACTCGGGTCGAGATAAAGCAGCCACGCAAAGTTTGAGCACCAACGGAAGACATTTGGGGTGCTTGGTGTGCCAAACCAAAGATTCGATACTCGGATTATCGTGAAATATGTGTTAAAGCTCGTTATTTGAGGTCAAATTGAACAGGTTAATTCCTGAAATGAACTCGGACGCGTGATTGAAAAACAGGTAGAAAAAGAAACAGTGGTCATTACGACCATCCGAATAAAAAATTGAAGTGTATAATACACGGTTTTTCGGGATTCCGGTCCCGGAACAAAATTCTCCGGAAATCACATAGAAAGTTCCTCGGGTCGGATAAAGCGGCCACGCAAAGTTTGAGCACCAACGGAAGACATTTGGGGTGCCGGTGTGCCACAAACCAAGATTCGCCGAAACTCGGATTATCGTGAAAAATGTGTTAAAGCTCGTTATTTGAGGTTTGAAATTGAACAGTTAATTCTTGAAATGAGCTCAGACGCGTGATTGAAAAACAGGGAGAAAAAGAAATAGGGTCCCCTACGACCTTCCGAACGGCTGAAATTGAAGTGTATAATACACGGTTTTTCGGGATTCCGGGGTCCCGGAACAAAATTCTCCGTAAATCACATAGAAAGTTCCTCGGGTCAGATAAAACGGCCACACAAAGTTTGAGCACCAACGGAAGACATTTGGGGGTGCCGTGTGCCACAAACCAACATTCGCCGAAACTCGGATTATCGTGAAAAATGTGTTTAAGCTCCTTTTTTGAGGTCAAATCGAACAGTTAATTCCTGAAATAAGCTCGAACGCGTGATTGAAAAACAGGTCCGATACGACCTTCCGAACGGCTCAAATTGAAGTGTATAATACACGGTTTTTTTCGGGATTCTCGGGGTCCCTAACAAAATTCTCCGGAAATCACATAGAAAGTTCCTCGGGTCAAATAAAGCGGGCACGCAAAGTTTGAACACCAATGGAAGACATTTAGGGGTGCTTGGGTGTGCCACAAACCAAAGATTCGCCGAAACTCAAATTATCGTGAAAAATGTGTTAAAGCTCATTATTTGAGGTTGAAATCTCTGAGGTTAATTCCTAAAATGAGCTCGGACGCGTGATTGAAAAACAGGAGAAAAAGAAACAGGTCCTCCCAGACGACCCTCCGAACGCTGAAATTGAAGTGTATAATACACGGTTTTTCGGGATTCCGGGGTCCCGGAACAAAATCTTCCGGAAATCACATAGAAAGTTTCTCGGGTCAGATAAAGCAGCCACGCAAAGTTTGAGCACCAACGGAAGACATTTGGGGGTAGACCTGGCAAAACCAACCCGACCCGAATGACCCGACCCGAAAACGTTGACCCGAGACCCGAATTAACCCGAGTTGTGGAACCCGAATATGACCCGAAACCCGAATTAACCCGGCCTGACCCGATCTTGACCCGAGTTTTGCTAGACCCGCTATTGACCCGACCCGTTGCCACCCGACCCGGAACCACCCGGACAGAAATCACCCGACCCGAAATCACCCGACCCGTAAATGACCCGAATTAAATGACCCGAAGTGGACCCGAAATAGCTAATGTGAAATTGTATACAATATTATTAAATTAATTTGACGAGTTGAAAACACTAAGTAAACTATAAGACTATAAGTCTAGGCAAAACAATTAAAAATGAAATTATACAAACTTTGTTTACTCAAAATTTATACTCATCCATTCGTTTTTTTTTTGTCCTTTTTTACTTGCATATTACAAAGTAATTGTTATCTCTAAATATAGTAGAAAAAATAATTAATTACCCTTTGATTAAGCAACTTTTCTTAGTCCTTCCTTCAAATTGATTAAGCAACTTTTCTTAGTCCTTCTTTCATCTAACAATAAGAACTAAATTACTCCATACAAATTCTATATAACACTGGTAATCATTCATTTGCACTTGAAACATTAAAATTCAATTCGTTATCCATCATTTAAACGAATGGGAAAGTTTCATGAGTTCTGAGAACATAATATTTCGATAAAAATGTTTCCAAAAATACAGATGCCACCTTGTAAATGAGCCTCCTCTTGAATATTTGAGCTCTTAAAACAAACATAACCTTCTAAATTTTACTCATGTTAATGACAAAAATCACACCAACTGTAATGCATACAAAACTTCTCCCATATTTTGTTCACTAATTTCCACAAAGGTTCAAGTCTTGTTCCTGTAAATAACTCAAAAGATTTACCTGCATAAAAAATTACCAATCAACCAATAGAAATGAGGCGCAAAGCAGACACAGAAGGCCAAAAGAGGCAAAATAGTAGTCAATATAAGGTTTCTCAAGCTTTCAGTAGTACATAATCCTACTACCTTCAGTTTTAAGGATTGGTATTCCAATTCACATCACAGCCGATAAACTCTTCATCCTCGTCAGCTGAAAACACAATTCAGAAATATAATGTCAAATTATAGAATTAGGTAGAACACAAATACTTAAATACTTACTGAAGAAAGTAATACCAAAAATAAGAAGAGTTTTTAGTATTATTGCATACACACCATTATAGCCATATAGCCAACTACGTGAAGTAATCAAAGCTTCCACGTTATCAGGAAGGTAAGAACTCCTCCATTTGTTCAAGATCCTACCTCCTATACTAAAAGTGGATTCTCAAGCAACAACGTTGTGAGTGGAATGGTCAAAATATCCCTAGCTAAATACGCTAGGTCACCATATTTCTTTTCATTTACTTGCCGAATTTTAAAATATTCAAATTCTCATTCCTAAGCTAAGCCTAGGCTCGTCCAAGTATAAATCTAACTTGGTCTTCATCAACCAAGACATGAAGATATACACTCTTCATTGTCAAGATCCTGGCATATAAGAACTAAAAGTTAGTGTTGAGAATTATTTATACATTTAAAAAGTGATAAAATAAGAATAAAGAAAGTCGAATCCAAAAGAACATATAACGAACATACCATCGAGCATACTTGCGCTTGCACGATTAACGATTTTCCATTTGAGGTGTTAATATTATTAGAGGTTGATGCTATCTTTCAAGCGTCTTTTGACCGTACTCCTCAAGGAGTTTTCTAAGCTTAAACATCACATCATTTACCTCTAAAGCGACTTTCCACTCATCCTCGTATATCTTTCCATAACAAATTTTTAAGAGATTGCTTCTTAAAACGAGGATCAAGAATCATGGCAAAAGCAAACAGAGTGTTATAATCATCTCCACTTGAATTTAACCAGTACTTATCGAACTTTTCTTGCATTACTTCGCCCATATTTCTTATATCTTTATCTCCATCATTGACTAAATCTTTTAGAAGCATTGCAATTCTCCAAACATTCTCGAAATACAAGTTTGAAGTAGGATATTCAGTTCCAGAAAATAAATTTGTTATGTCACAAAATGGCTCCAAGACATCTCTAACTTTTTCTATTTTTTCCCATTCACTAGAATCTGGAAAGTGAATATACAAGGAGTCTTTTTGATTCAACTCCTTAAACGCAAAGACGGGTATATAAGTGCCCTGTCAAGCATCATGTAGGTGGAATTCCACCTAGTCGGAACATCCAGCCATAACGCCTTAGTCTCCGAAATAGCAGCTAAGGTCACACAAACCTTAAAAGATTTCTTTCTCGACTCTGACCACTTGATATACTTCACACTTAACCTTATCTTTCTAACACTTTCTTGAATCATATCAAGACCGTCTTGGACAATAAGATTTAGAATATGGGCAGCACATCTAACGTGTAAAAACTGACCTTCACTTAACAATAAGCCTCTATCATTAAGTGAATCTTTCAAGTAGTCTTGCATTTTATCATTACTAGAAGCATTATCTAATGTTATAGAAAATATCTTACTCTCAATACCCCATTTTTTAAGTAAGCCTGATATAACACTATACATTTCATACCCGGTATGCGGTGTTTCTATATGACAAAAGTTTAAAACTTTACTAACAAGCCTCCAATTATCATCAACATAATGAGCGGTCAAACACAAATAGCCTTCAGTTTGACACGAAGTCCACATATCGGAAGTCAAGCATATACGCCCGGACACATTTTTTAGAGTGCGTAGCAATTCAACCATCAAAGATTTGTGCAATTTTAAACAATCGGCCTTTGCAGTATTTCTAGTAATGGTTCTAACTTGCGTTCGATATGTGTGAACTCTCCTATTTGCATCATGCTCAACCCAAGAAAAAGCATAACCATGTCTGATAATAGCTCTAGCTACTAAATCCCGGTACACATTTTGGTCAAAAATCTGACCTTTACCTTTTGTTGCTAAAAAAACTTTATAAGCAATGCACTTTTTAAGATGATTAATCAAGTTCTTGGTTCCATAATGAGAATTAGCAATGAATTTTGCATCTTTACAATGACAACATATTGCTCTCTCTTTTCCATCACTGCTTTCTTTTGCATCAATCCTAATAAACTCATCCCAAACAAGACTGCGTTTCCTACCATGCTTACGAATAGGTAGTGGAGCACTTACAGCAGTAATTGTGTTGTCGTTAGTCTCAATAACAATATTGGGTACCTCATCAACATTATTACTAGCCTGGGTAGCCATGTCGTCTCCTTCGTGCTCATCAAAATGTACCATAACTGGGATTGATAAGAAAGAATTTGATTAGATGAAATACGAAAAGGAAGCAAAAGTCAACACAAATGATTATAATCGTAAATAATCAAGATAAAAGAAAAAGATGGATCTTTATCTACCACTACAAGAATTCTGATTCCGGGCCACTATAAAAGGCGATTGCAGATGTCCATCGCCAAATTGCTACTGAAATATTTGCTCGGGAGACTGATATTAGTCGCCAAATTGGCGACCACATAAATCCGTACCGTAATTGATATTGGCGACTGAAAATGAAGTCGGGCGACCAAAATCAGTCGCCAATTTAACGACTGAAACAATTCAGTCGCCATTTTGAGTGGACATAAACAAAACATGGCCCACGTCCCTCACCTAACACTCAATTTACATAAACAAATCACTAATTTTACAACCTCCCTAGTCCCTCGTATACTTCCCTCTATCTTTTCCTCATTTTTTTAACATTTTCCTCATCTTTTCAACCATTCTCTTTAATTTATTACTTTACCAAGATCAAAAACAACAAAAATTTCTTCCAAAATCAGCTGTTCTTACAAGAACCGCACAAATTAAACAAAAAAAATCAAAATTTTTGAACAACAAAATTATTGGTGGAGAATCTTCGTCCAAAACCCAAGAGAAGAGAAATCAAAAGCGTTGGTTCGTAGGCGATAAAAGATTGTTGATTATCTAGGTATTTTATTTTGTTGTAATTAATTAGTGTGAGAAATCAAAGCCGTTGGATCAATTAGTGTTTCCAAAATTATTGGTCACCTTCTAAATTTATTTTTTTCTGATTTTAATTTCTAAGTTTTTTGCTTATAAATTAACATGTGTGTCAAGTTCTATTTAGATCTTACTTGAAAACGATTTTAATTCTAAAATAATCTTTAAAAAATGAATTAATTAAATTATTTATAGTAGTGTGTTGTTTCAGCCGAAAAGGAAGGACAAGCAGCGGACAAAAGACAGATCGGGCTTTTCCAACAATTTGGCATTGAAAATGGCTTTGATTATTGATGTCATATTGACCTGACTTATTTCCGAGCTTGATTATTCTAGGTAGTTTTATGTTAATTTTTTAGATTACATTTGAAATTTTGATCTTAGGTGACCAAGCGTTGCGACTCAGAATGTGGGATAAAAGAAACGACCAACAAAAAATCGATTAACAAGTTTACATAAAGAAAAACCAAAAATAAAAGAAACGGACAGGCAAACATTTAGTATTGAATACTTGTAATTACACAAAAAAAAAAGAATAATACCTTGTTTCAGAGATGAAAGAGAATGACGGAGATTACAATTGAGAATGCTTTGGTTAATTTTTTAGATTGTTAATTGAGTAATTTGATTTTGTTGTTGGGTGTATTATTGAAGAGGAGAAGAAATGAAGACTGTGAGGAATGCCGGAGATTACAATCAAGAATTTTGGAAGATGGGAAAAGAAGTAGAAGACTAGAAGGAGTAGGATAGGTGTGTTAGTATAGCTATGTGTCCTTTGCTTTATAGACTATCTATTCTAGCTTTTTAGTTGTCAGAATTTGTTAGCTAAAATGGTAATTGGCGCCACACTTGTAATTTTGTCAATAAGTTTGGCGCCTGAACTGAACAATTTGGCGCCAAAATAATTCCTAGGTTTTTTTTTTGGAATAAAATAATTCTTAGAATTGTGTAATTGTGATTATAATTTATTAATTTGATATCAATTGGTCTCCTTTGTGACGGATTACCATTTGTGACGGATATTTTGTGAGATAAAATGGTAACAAAATGGGTTAGTGGAGAAAGGGGACCACATGAATAGTGTTGCAGAGAGAGAAAAAGTGGGTACATTGTGAGGTAAAATGGTATCCGTCTTCAGCTTGTGACGGATATGTCAAGTCTTCAATGAGAATTAAGGTTAAAAGACGGTCTCAAATTATTTATGGAGTGTAAACGTATAGGTGTGTCGTAGACTCGTATTATTATTATTATTAATAATTTACAATTACAATTAATTCAACTTTTAATGTCACTTAAAAAATAATCTCGTGTTAACCCACAAGAAAAACAATTTTTCATTATGAAACGATTCTAATATATGATTATTATAAGATGTTTCTATATTACGAAGTATTTAACAGGTTAACAAGCAATGGTGTGAATTATGATTGAATTGTGTTGATCGTAACTTGTATGCTAGACACACGCGTGCGACAAGCTCTCGTATTACTAATTTGTCGATAATTGAAGGAAATGTACTATATTATGAACCAATCTCGTTATAATTCAATCTCAAATAACTCTATCATTAGATCACTTGTATAAGAATGTGTGAACGTTTCAAAATTAAGATTTAAATTACTGTTGTAAATAAATGTAAATTATTAGTAATAATACACAAACTTTATTAACATGATATCCATCAAGACTGCCTTAACAATTATTAATATTGTACCCGTCTATAATATTGTTATTAATTATTAAACGTATGTCTTTCGAGGTTGGGTTAAATACTTAAATGTAATACGTTTAGAATAAAGGAATTTGTTGAAATACGACTGCAATTTACAAACATCTCATATTAACTACTTTAACATTTGATATGAACTAAACTATAAATTATAAATAAAATATCTTAAAAATAATATATACTCGGTTAGTGAATAACTTAGCTGAAGTAAAAGGAACAGAAGAAAAAACATTACTTATGTATTTTAAAAACGCGAAGATACAAAACGACCCAGCTCCAACTAACCCGACCCGAAAATGACCCGCCCAGAAATAACCCGACCCGCTTTATCATTGACCCGAAAACGACCCGGCCCGAAACAACCCGACCCGCTTGATCCGAAAATGACCCGACAAACAGACCCGAAACAACCCGGAAAACCCGAAAAGACCCGACCCGATCCGAACTGACCCGACAACGTCACAAACCCGGACAGACCCGACCCGAATTGGCCCGACCCGAACCCGACCCGTTGACCCGTTTTGCCAGGTCTATTTGGGGGTGCCGGTGTGCATCAAACCTGCATTCGCCAAAACTCGGATTATCGTGAAAAATGTGTTAAAGCTCGTTATTTGAGGCTGAAATCGAACAGGTTAATTCCTGAAATGAGCTCGGACGCGTAATTGAAAATCAGGGACAAAAAGAAACAGGGTCCGGTACGACCTTCCGAACGTCTTAAATTGAAGTGTATAATACACGGTTTTTCGGGATTCCGAGGTCCGGAACAAAATTCTCCGGAAATCACATAGAAAGTTCCTCGGGTCAGATAAAACGGCCACACAAAGTTTGAGCACCAACGGAAGACATTTGGGGGTGCCGGTGTGCCACAAACCAACATTCGCCGAAACTCGGATTATCGTGAAAAATGTGTTTAAGCTCCTTTTTGAGGTCAAATCGAACAGTTAATTCTGAAATAAGCTCGAACGCGTGATTGAAAAACAGGGTCCGATACGACCTTCCGAACGTCTGAAATTGAAGTGTATAATACACGGTTTTTCGGGATTCCGGGGTACCGGAACAAAATTATCCGGAAATCCCATAGAAAATTCATCGGGTCAGATAAAGCGGCCACGCAAAGTTTGAGCACCAACGGAAGACATTTGGGGGTGCCGGTGTGCCACAAACCAACGATTCGCCAAACTCGAATTATCGTGAAAAATGTGTTAAAGCTCGTTATTTGAGGCGGAAATCTCTGAGGTTAATTCCTAAAATGAGCTCGGACGCGTGATTGAAAAACAGGGAGAAAAAGAAATAGGGTCCGGTACGACCCTCCGAACGCTGAAATTGAAGTGTATAATACACGGTTTTTCGGGATTCCGGGGTACCGGAACAAAATTCTCCGGAAATCCCATAGAAAGTTCATCGGGTCAGATAAAGCGGCCACGCAAAGTTTGAGCACCAACGGAAGACATTTGGGGGTGCCGGTGTGCCACAAACCAGCATTCGCCGAAACTCGGATTATCGTGAAAAATGTGTTAAAGCTCGTTATTTGAGGTCAAATCGAACGAGTTAATTCTGAAATGAGCTCGGACGCGTGATTGAAAAACGAGGACAAAAAGAAACAGGGTCCTGCATTGCGACCTTCCGAACGTCTGAAATTGAAGTGTATAATACACGGTTTTTCGGGATTCCGGGGTCCCGAACAAAATTCTCCGGAAATCACATAGAAAGTTACTCGGGTCAGATAAAGCGACCACGCAAAGTTTGAGCACCAACGGAAGACATTTGGGGGTGCTTGGTGTGCCTGAAACCAAAGATTCGCCGATACTCGGATTATCGTGAAATATGTGTTAAAGCTCGTTATTTGAGGCTGAAATTGAACAGTTAATTCACGAAATGAACTCGGACGCGTGATTGAAAAACAGGTAGAAAAAGAAACAGTGCATTACGACCATCCGAGCAGTGAAATTGAAGTGTATAATACACGGTTTTTCGGGATTCCGGGGTCCCTAACAAAATTCTCCGAAAATCACATAGAAAGTTCCTCGGGTCGATAAAGCGGCCACGCAAAGTTTGAGCACCAACGGAAGACATTTGGGGGTGCTTGGTGTGCCAAACTGAATCGCGAAACTCGGATTATCGTGAAAAATGTGTTAAAGCTCGTTATTTGAGGCTGAAATCAAACAGGTTAATTCCTGAAATGAGCTCGGACGCGTGATTGAAAAACAGGGAGAAAAAGAAACAGGATCCGGTACGACCCTCCGAATGTCTGAAATTGAAGTGTATAATACACGGTTTTTCGGGATTCGGTGCAATTTTAACAAAATTATCCGGAAATCCCATAGAAAATTCATCGGGTCAGATAAAGCGGCCACGCAAAGTTTGAGCACCAACGGAAGACATTTGGGGGTGCCGGTGTGCCACAAACCAGCATTCGCCGAAACTCGAATTATCGTGAAAAATGTGTTAAAGCTCGTTATTTGAGGCGGAAATCTCTGAGGTTAATTCCTAAAATGAGCTCGGACGCGTGATTGAAAAACAGGGAGAAAAAGAAATAGGGTCCGGTACGACCCTCCGAACGCTGAAATTGAAGTGTATAATACACGGTTTTTCGGGATTCCGGGGTCCCGGAACAAAATTCTCCGGAAATCCCATAGAAAGTTCATCGGGTCAGATAAAGCGGCCACGCAAAGTTTAAGCACCAACGGAAGACATTTGGGGTGCTTGGGTGTGCCTGAAACCCGCATTCGCAAAACTCGGATTATCGTGAAAAATGTGTTAAAGCTCGTTATTTGAGGCTGAAATCGAACAGGTTAATTACTGAAATGAGCTCGGACGCGTGATTGAAAAACAGGGACAAAAAGAAACAGGTCCTAGTCGACCTTCCGAACGTCTTAAATTGAAGTGTATAATACACGGTTTTTCGGGATTCCAGGGTTCCCGAACAAAATTCTCCGGAAATCACATAGAAAGTTACTCGGGTCGATAATAAAGCAGCCACGCAAAGTTTGAGCACCAACGGAAGACATTTGGGGGTGCTTGGTGTGCCTGAAACCAAGATTCGCCGATACTCGGATTATCGTGAAATATGTGTTAAAGCTCGTTATTTGAGGTTGAAATTGAACAGGTTAATTCCTGAAATGAACTCGGACGCGTGATTGAAAAACAGGTAGAAAAAGAAACAGTGGTCATTACGACCATCCGAACAAATTTGAAATTGAAGTGTATAATACACGGTTTTTCGGGATTCCGTGGTCCCTGAACAAAATTCTCCGGAAATCACATAGAAAGTTCCTCGGGTCGATAAAGCGGCCACGCAAAGTTTGAGCACCAACGGAAGACATTTGGGGGTGCCGGTGTACCACAAACCAAGATTCGCCGAAACTCGGATTATCGTGAAAAATGTGTTAAAGCTCGTTATTTGAGTTTGAAATTGAACAGGTTGATTCCTGAAATGAGCTCGGACGCGTGATTGAAAAACAGGAGAAAAAGAAATAGGGTCCTGGTTTACCTTCCGAACGGCTGAAATTGAAGTGTATAATACACGGTTTTTCGGGATTCCGGGGTCCTGAACAAAATTCTCCGGAAATCACATAGAAAGTTCCTCGGGTCAGATAAAACGGCCACGCAAGGTTTGAGCACCAACGGAAGACATTTGGGGTGCCGGTGTGCCACAAACCAACATTCGCCGAAACTCGGATTATCGTGAAAAATGTGTTTAAGCTCCTTTTTGAGGCCGAAATCGAACAGTTAATTCACGAAATAAGCTCGAACGCGTGATTGAAAAACAGGTCCGATCGACCTTCCGAACGTCCGAAATTGAAGTGTATAATACACGGTTTTTCGGGATTCAGGGTCCCGGAACAAAATTCTCCGTAAATCACATAGAAAGTTCCTCGGGTCAAATAAAGCGGGCACGCAAAGTTTGAACACCAATGGAAGACATTTAGGGGTGCCGGTGTGCCACAAACCAGCATTCGCCGAAACTCAAATTATCGTGAAAAATGTGTTAAAGCTCATTATTTGAGGTTGAAATCTCTGAGGTTAATTCCTAAAATGAGCTCGGACGCGTGATTGAAAAACAGGAGAAAAAGAAACAGGTCCCATCGACCCTCCGAACGCCGAAATTGAAGTGTATAATACACGGTTTTTCGGGATTCCGGGGTCCCGGAACAAAATCTTCCGGAAATCACATAGAAAGTTTCTCGGGTCAGATAAAGCAGCCACGCAAAGTTTGAGCACCAACGGAAGACATTTGGGGGTGCCGGTGTGCCACAAACCTGCATTCGCCGAAACTCGGATTATCGTGAAAAATGTGTTAAAGCTCGTTATTTGAGGCTGAAATCGAACAGGTTAATTCCTGAAATGAGCTCGGACGCGTAATTGAAAATCAGGGACAAAAAGAAACAGGGTCCGGTACGACCTTCCGAACGTCTTAAATTGAAGTGTATAATACACGGTTTTTCGGGATTCCGAGGTCCGGAACAAAATTCTCCGGAAATCACATAGAAAGTTCCTCGGGTCAGATAAAACGGCCACACAAAGTTTGAGCACCAACGGAAGACATTTGGGGGTGCCGGTGTGCCACAAACCAACATTCGCCGAAACTCGGATTATCGTGAAAAATGTGTTTAAGCTCCTTTTTTGAGGCTGAAATCGAACAGGTTAATTCCTGAAATAAGCTCGAACGCGTGATTGAAAAACAGGGTCCGATACGACCTTCCGAACGTCTGAAATTGAAGTGTATAATACACGGTTTTTCGGGATTCTGGGGTCCCGGAACAAAATTCTCCAGAAATCACATAGAAAGTTCCTCGGGTCAAATAAAGCGGGCACGCAAAGTTTGAACACCAATGGAAGACATTTAGGGGTGCCGGTGTGCCACAAACCAGCATTCGCCGAAACTCAAATTATCGTGAAAAATGTGTTAAAGTTCATTATTTGAGGTTGAAATCTCTGAGGTTAATTCCTAAAATGAGCTCGGATGCGTGATTGAAAAACAGGGAGAAAAAGAAACAGGGTCCGGTACGACCCTCCGAACGCTGAAATTGAAGTGTATAATACACGGTTTTTCGGGATTCCGGGGTCCCGGAACAAAATTTTCCGGAAATCACATAGAAAGTTTCTCGGGTCAGATAAAGCAGCCACGCAAAGTTTGAGCACCAACGGAAGACATTTGGGGGTGCCGGTGTGCATCAAACCTGCATTCGCCGAAACTCGGATTATCGTGAAAAATGTGTTAAAGCTCGTTATTTGAGGCTGAAATCGAACAGGTTAATTCCTGAAATGAGCTCGGACGCGTGATTGAAAATCAGGGACAAAAAGAAACAGTGTGGACAAGGCCCTCGGGAACTGCGTCCGAGGGATCCACACCTGACATAATCGACTCGAGGTTCTTTCGAATCGAATTAAGACATATTAGAGTCGCCACCAAGTTTTTTGGGAACTTGGAACCGTTCAAATCAACTTTACACCTTTCATCGAAAAGCATAAAGCCCATCGACTACGAGTGATTAAAGATAAAGACTTGTACCCTATATCACTCGAATTGAATGACTCTCGTAATCCAATGGTATTTAGACGGATCCACAAACCATAGATCTTGAGTAAGGGGTGAGGGTACGTGTTGGGAAGCCCATAAGGACACCCAACCCCGCCCGTCAATAACGGCCTCTACTAAGTCAAGTGTCGGAGTTCAAACAAGGTCATAGCTACTGCGATGTATGATGTGCAAAACGTTGTTTTAAACCCTATCATGTGACAACGGTTTCTATGTCGTTTTAGATGCAACTAAACTAACTTTGTCAAAGTTGTGATTTAGCATGCGGGTTGATTGTTCTAAGCGACATACAAAACAAACAAACAAGGCTTAGGGGGAATGGGGGAGCCGTTGGGATCTACCTATTACAAACCAG
Source organism: Silene latifolia (assembly GCF_048544455.1). NCBI lineage: Eukaryota > Viridiplantae > Streptophyta > Magnoliopsida > Caryophyllales > Caryophyllaceae > Silene > Silene latifolia. Next base: position 150,603,855 of record NC_133528.1, on the reverse strand, counting down.
GCATTTCATGCCGACGCAACAATAAATAAATTACAACTCGATCTAATTACAATTGCTATAAACAAAACAATACACGACGCAAAACACACGGCCTAATGGCCTTGAAAACCGTGCACATGAGGGTGGCCCACGGCTCACACGACCCATGGTCCTTGGGCCACTCCTCGTAGTGTGTGCTCGCGCTTAATCTTATTGAATTGGACATATGGCCACGCACCAAAGCATGCATTAGCATAAACCGGGCCATGTTGCTTTAAACAACATGCGGTTTACTACGCTCCTACAAGCATTGGGGAACAACCGTCTAACCAACAAGACTAAGGTTTTTAGAAATCATTTGACTCGATAAAAGAAAACAAACTTTGAAATATTACAACTCGATAAACCAACAATAAATTACAAACAATGAAACAACGAGAAAACAAACGATATATGAACAAAACGAGAAAGGTGAAGGAAACGGCCACCACACGGCCCTAACCAACGGCCAAGACACGGCTAAGACAGAGCCAACCTAGTTCCTAAGTTAGATTCATTGATTAGATCGAATGATTGCGAAAAGGGATAGGAAACAAGTTAGAAAACGAGTTAAAAACGATGTCGATTGATTGTCGCGCAAGGGTACATTCTACACGGCCTAAAGGGTCTAATTAGGTCAAATTCGCTAATTAATTTAACTCATCGAGTGTCAATAAGAAGGTGCTAATCACGCACTCCTATGCTAGCGAGAAATCAAGTGACAAGAAAGATGCATTCAATTATTTACAGAATCGTTAATTGATTTTTAAAGCTACGTCAAAGCCGCCTATTGTGTCTAATTAGATTATTAAATTGACTTAAAGTCATCTAATTACGTCATAGGTTAACAACCAGAGGTTGAACTAACATACAACGGGTCCTAGGGTCCATCGATTTGGCGAAACAAGAAAAAAGGTCGAAAGCGATGAAAGTTAGACAACTTGTTTTAATTATGCCCTACCTTGAACACGAGGATATGTAAATGAGACGGGGGTGTACGACCGACAGAAGGAGCGGTTTCTTTTCCCATCTCAAGTCAACGCGGGTGTTCATGGTGGTACTTTAACTCATACTCGGACTAACTAGTTTCATAGTTAATTTAGAACGAACGATAAACAAACGAAAAACAAACAAAAACAAGCTATAAAAAAGCATAAAAAAAAAACGAAATAAAAAAGGGAAGAGAAGGGGATTTGATGCACCCTCAACCTACATGTATCGTTGACACCGTCTTGGGTCGTAATCGAAGGTAGGTTTTATCTCGAGAGGCCGTCGTCGACGAAGAACAAAGCACACGCGCGTTTTGGAAAGTTTCTGGACAGCAGTTTTAAAACAGTGATATCTCCCTCGTTTCACGACGAAAATTCGATCCGAAAGATGTTTTGAAAACTAGAAAGAGAGGAGAACAAGGATCTTAAAGCAACCCCTGCTCGATTTGGGTTATTGGGCACGAAAAACGAGCACAAACAGAACTGGACAGACAAGAAGAAACCGCGAAAACAGAGTGTTAATTCACTCTGTTTTTCGAGGGATTTCGTGTACTCTCAAGGGCAATTTGGCTCGTGATTCTTTATCTAATGTGTGTATGGATGTTGTATGGTTAATTAGGAACAAGAAACTCGAATTTTTATGGTGTTTTGATGGAGGAACGAAAGGGTTTTCGAAGGAGACACACAAACAGTTTCAGTTTGTGTGTCGGTTTTGTTTAGGGTTTTTGAAGGATGTTTAGGGTTTGTTTCTGAGGTTTAAAGCTTGTATGTGATGCTTGGATGTATGGAGGACTTAGAGGAATGAATGTATGGTGAAGGGGTGGTATTTATAAGGGTTTAAAATAGGGTTTAAGGGAGTAAGGAGCAATCGGGCTAGCTGGAAATAGCTGCTGTCCAGCAGCTTTGGGAGGGGTTTCTAGGGTTCGTTTTGGGGGGTTTCTTGGTGATCAAGCTAGGATAATATGGGTAGGATACTAGGGTATGGGTTAGGGTTAATGGGCACGGGTCTTGGTAGTGTTTGAAGCGGGTTTGGGCTCGGGAATTGGCTCGCAAAACAGGGGACTGTTTGCGGTTTGGGTGCGGGCTGCTTGTGGTTGGTTTTGAACGAGAATTTGGGCCATGGTATGGGGGTTCGAACATGGGTTGATGGGTATTGGTATAGGTGGGTTAGTGTACTCGAGATTCGTGCCAATTCGCAAAGGAAACGGGCTTAAAAACCGAGCTAAAATCGAGCTCAGAACACACGATGCAAAAACGAGTTTTTCGCTTTTAAAATCGATTTTTCAAACCAATTAACAAATTGAAATAAATGACTTTTCAAATCAAATATACTTATAAAATGATTTTTCAAATCAAATATTTATTTTATTTTCAATAAAATAACTTAAGAAAATAAATTCAAAATAAAGCTTTAATTTAAATATCATTCAAATTAAATGAATAATGAATTCACTTAAAAAAACACATTAATTTTAAATATCATTTAAAACAACAAAATGAACTTACTAAAAACATTAATTTAAATATCATTTAAATTAACAGAATGAATTCACTAAAAAACATTAATTTAAATATCATTTAAATTAATAAAATACTTCATCGACGGCGCCCATTCCACCTCGTAAAACGAGCTCCAAATAATGACAGTGACAACTAAAGAATACATGTGTCCTATCATCATCGGGTGTTTGTCGGGTTCTCTATAAATTCCAATATCGACGGATACGGGTATCTACAAACAGGATCCGGTACGACCTTCCGAACGTCTTAAATTGAAGTGTATAATACACGGTTTTTCGGGATTCCGGGTTCCCGGAACAAAATTCTCCGGAAATCACATAGAAAGTTCCTCGGGTCAGATAAAGCAGCCACGCAAAGTTTGAGCACCAACGGAAGACATTTGGGGTGCTTGGTGTGCCTGAAACCAAAGATTCGCCGATACTCGGATTATCGTGAAATATGTGTTAAAGCTCGTTATTTGAGGCTGAAATCTCTGAGGTTAATTCCTAAAACGAGCTCGGACGCGTGATTGAAAAACAGTAGAAAAAGAAACAGGGTCCGTTCGACCTTCCGAATGGTGAAATTGAAGTGTATAATACACGGTTTTTCGGGATTCCGGAACAAAATTCACCGGAAATCACATAGAAAGTTCCTCGTCTCGATAAAGCGACCACGCAAAGTTTGAGCACCAACGGAAGACATTTGGGGTGCTTGGTGTGCCTGAAACCAAAGATTCGCCAAACTCGGATTATTGTGAAAAATGTGTTAAAGCTCGTTATTTGAGGCTGAAATTGAACAGGGTAATTCTTGAAATGAGCTCGGACGCGTGATTGAAAAATAGGGAGAAAAAGAAACAGGTCCGGTACGACCTTCCGAACGTTTGAAATTGAAGTGTATAATACACGGTTTTTCGGGATTCAGGGTCCCGGAACAAAATTCTCCGGAAATCACATAGAAAGTTCCTCGGGTCAAATAAAGCGGGCACGCAAAGTTTGAACACCAATGGAAGACATTTGGGGGTGACGGTGTGCCCAAACCAAAGATTCGTCGAAACTCGAATTATCGTGAAAAATGTGTTAAAGCTCGTTATTTGAGGCTGAAATCTATGAGGTTAATTCCTAAAATGAGCTCGGACGCGTGATTGAAAAACAGGGAGAAAAAGAAACAGGTCCGTGACGACCCTCCGAACGCTGAAATTGAAGTGTATAATACACGGTTTTTCGGGATTCCGGTCCCGGAACAAAATTCTCCGGAAATCACATAGAAAGTTCCTCGGGTGAGATAAAGCGGCCACGCAAAGTTTGAGCACCAACGTAAGACATTTGGGGGTGCGGTGTGCCACCTAAAAAACCAGCATTCGCCGAAACTCGGATTATCGTGAAAAATGTGTTAAAGCTCGTTATTTGAGGTGAAATCTACGAGGTTAATTCCTAAAATGAGCTCGGACGCGTGATTGAAAAACAGGAGAAAAAGAAACAGGTCCTGCGACCCTCCGAACGTCTGAAATTGAAGTGTATAATACACGGTTTTTCGGGATTCCGGGGTACCGGAACAAAATTATCCGGAAATCCCATAGAAAGTTCATCGGGTCAGATAAAGCGGCCACGCAAAGTTTGAGCACCAACGGAAGACATTTGGGGGTGCCGGTGTGCCACAAACCAGCATTCGCCGAAACTCGAATTATCGTGAAAAATGTGTTAAAGCTCGTTATTTGAGGCGGAAATCTCTGAGGTTAATTCCTAAAATGAGCTCGGACGCGTGATTGAAAAACAGGAGAAAAAGAAATAGGTCCTGCAGACGACCCTCCGAACGCTGAAATTGAAGTGTATAATACACGGTTTTTCGGGATTCCGGGGTCCCGGAACAAAATTCTCCGGAAATCACATAGAATGTTACTCGGGTCAAATAAAGCGGCCACGCAAGATTGAACACCAACGGAAGACATTTGGGGGTGCCAGTGTGCCACAATCCAGCATTCGCCGAAACTCGGATTATCGTGAAAAATGTGTTAAAGCTCGTTATTTGAGGCTGAAATCTCTGAGGTTAATTCCTAAAATGAGCTCGGACGCGTGATTGAAAAACAGGGAGAAAAAGAAACAGGGTCCGGTACGACCCTCCGAACGCTGAAATTGAAGTGCATAATACACGGTTTTTCGGGATTCCGGGGTCCCGGAACAAAATTCTCCGGAAATCACATAGAATGTTCCTCGGGTCAAATAAAGCGGCCACGCAAAGTTTGAACACCAACAGAAGACATTTGGGGGTGCCGGTGTGCCACAAACCAGCATTCGCCGAAACTCGGATTATCGTGAAAAATGTGTTAAAGCTCGTTATTTGAGGCTGAAATCGAACAGGTTAATTCCTGAAATGAGCTCGGACGCGTGATTGAAAAACAGGGACAAAAAGAAACAGGGTCCGGTACGACCTTCCGAACGTTTGAAATTGAAGTGTATAATACACGGTTTTTCGGGTTTCCGGAGTACCGGAACAAAATTCTCCGGAAATCCCATAGAAAGTTCATCGGGTCAGATAAAGCGGCCACGCAAAGTTTGAGCACCAACGGAAGACATTTGGGGGTGCCGGTGTGCCACAAACCAGAATTCGCCGAAACTCGGATTATCGTGAAAAATGTGTTAAAGCTCGTTATTTGAGGCTGAAATCAAACAGGTTAATTCCTGAAATGAGCTCGGACGCGTGATTGAAAAACAGGGAGAAAAAGAAACAGGATCCGGTACGACCCTCCGAACGTCTGAAATTGAAGTGTATAATACACGGTTTTTCGGGATTCCGGGGTACCGGAACAAAATTATCCGGAAATCCCATAGAAAGTTCATCGGGTCAGATAAAGCGGCCACGCAAAGTTTGAGCACCAACGGAAGACATTTGGGGGTGCCGGTGTGCCACAAACCAGCATTCGCCGAAACTCGAATTATCGTGAAAAATGTGTTAAAGCTCGTTATTTGAGGCGGAAATCTCTGAGGTTAATTCCTAAAATGAGCTCGGACGCGTGATTGAAAAACAGGGAGAAAAAGAAATAGGGTCCGGTACGACCCTCCGAACGCTGAAATTGAAGTGTATAATACACGGTTTTTCGGGATTCCGGGGTCCCGGAACAAAATTCTCCGGAAATCACATAGAATGTTACTCGGGTCAAATAAAGCGGCCACGCAACATTGAACACCAACGGAAGACATTTGGGGGTGCCAGTGTGCCACAATCCAGCATTCGCCGAAACTCGGATTATCGTGAAAAATGTGTTAAAGCTCGTTATTTGAGGCTGAAATCTCTGAGGTTAATTCCTAAAATGAGCTTGGACGCGTGATTGAAAAACAGGGAGAAAAAGAAACGGGGTCCGGTACGACCCTCCGAACGCTGAAATTGAAGTGTATAATACACGGTTTTTCGGGATTCGGGGGTCCCGGAACAAAATTCTCTGGAAATCACATAGAAAGTTCCTCGGGTCAGATAAAGCGGCCACGCAAAGTTTGAGCACCAACGGAAGACATTTGGGGGTGCCGGTGTGCCACAAACCTGCATTCGCCGAAACTCAGATTATCGTGAAAAATGTGTTAAAGCTCGTTATTTGAGGCTCAAAATCGAACAGGTTAATTCCTGACATGAGCTCGGACGCGTGATTGAAAAACAGGGACAAAAAGAAACAGGGCCGGTACGACCTTCCGAACGTCTGAAATTGAAGTGTAATACACGGGTTTTCGGGATTTCGGGGTCCCAGAACGAAATTCTCCGGAAATCACATAGAAAGTTCCTCGGGTCAGATAAAGCGGCCACGCAAAGTTTGAGCACCAACGGAAGACATTTGGGGGTGTCGGTGTGCCACAAACCAGCATTCGCCGAAACTCGGATTATCGTGAAAAATGTGTTAAAGCTCGTTATTTGAGGCTGAAATCTCTGAGGTTAATTCCTAAAATGAGCTCGGACGCGTGATTGAAAAACAGGGAGAAAAAGAAACAGGGTCTGGTACGACCCTCCGAACGTCTGAAATTGAAGTGTATAATACACGGTTTTTCGGGATTCCGGGGTACCAGAACAAAATTATCCGGAAATCCCATAGAAAGTTCATCAAGTCAGATAAAGCGGCCACGCAAAGTTTGAGCACCAACGGAAGACGTTTGGGGGTGCCGGTGTGCCACAAACCAGCATTCGCCGAAACTCGAATTATCGTGAAAAATGTGTTAAAGCTCGTTATTTGAGGCTGAAATCTCTGAGGTTAATTTCTAAAATGAGCTCGGACGCGTGATTGAAAAACAGGGAGAAAAAGAAATAGGTCCAGACGACCCTCCGAACGCCGAAATTGAAGTGTATAATACACGGTTTTTCGGGATTCCGGGGTCCCTGAACAAAATTCTCCGGAAATCACATTGAATGTTACTCGGGTCAAATAAAACGGCCGCGCAAGTTTGAACACCAACGGAAGACATTTGGGGGTGCCAGTGTGCCACAAACCAGCATTCGCCGAAACTCGGATTATCGTGAAAAATGTGTTAAAGCTCGTTATTTGAGGCTGAAATCTCTGAGGTTAATTCCTAAAATGAGCTCGGACGCGTGATTGAAAAACAGGGAAAAAGAAACAGGTCCGACGACCCTCCGAACGCTGAAATTGAAGTGTATAATACACGGTTTTTCGGGATTCCGGGGTCCCGGAACAAAATTCTCCGGAAATCACATAGAATGTTCCTCGGGTCAAATAAAGCGGCCACGCAAATTTTGAACACCAACGGAAGACATTTGGGGGTGCCGGTGTGCCACAAACCAGCATTCGCCGAAACTCGGATTATCGTGAAAAATGTGTTAAAGCTCGTTATTTGAGGCTGAAATCGAACAGGTTAATTCCTGAAATGAGCTCGGACGCTTGATTGAAAAACAGGGACAAAAAGAAACAGGGTCCGGTACGACCTTCCGAACGTTTGAAATTGAAGTGTATAATACACGGTTTTTCGGGATTCCGGGGTACCGGAACAAAATTCTCCGGAAATCCCATAGAAAGTTCATCGGGTCAGATAAAGCGGCCACGCAAAGTTTGAGCACCAACGGAAGACATTTGGGGGTGCCGTGTGCCAAAACTGACCAATCGCCGAAACTCGGATTATCGTGAAAAATGTGTTAAAGCTCGTTATTTGAGGTCAAATCAAACAAAGTTAATTCTGAAATGAGCTCGGACACGTGATTGAAAAACAGGAGAAAAAAAACAGGGCCCGTGCGACCTTCCGAACGGGTCTGAAATTGAAGTGTATAATACACGGTTTTTCGGGATTCCGGGGTCCCGGAACAAAATTCTCCGGAAATCACATAGAAAGTTCCTCGGGTCAGATAAAGCGGCCACGCAAAGTTTGAGCACCAACGGAAGACATTTGGGGGAGCCGGTGTGCCACAAACCTGCATTCGCCGAAACTCAGATTATCGTGAAAAATGTGTTAAAGCTCGTTATTTGAGGCTGAAATCGAACAGGTTAATTCCTGAAATGAGCTCGGACGCGTGATTGAAAAACAGGGACAAAAAGAAACAGGGCCGGTACGACCTTCCGAACGTCTGAAATTGAAGTGTATTATACACGGTTTTTCGGGATTCCGGGGTCCCAGAACAAAATTCTCCGGAAATCACTTAGAAAGTTCCTCGGGTCAGATAAAGCGGCCACGCAAAGTTTGAGCACCAACGGAAGACATTTGGGGGTGCCGGTGCGCCACAAACCAGCATTCGCCGAAACTCGGATTATCGTGAAAAATGTGTTAAAGCTCGTTATTTGAGGCTGAAATCGAACAGGTTAATTCCTGAAATAAGCTCGAACGCGTGATTGAAAAACAGGTCCTAGTTTACCTTCCGAACGTCTGAAATTGAAGTGTATAATACACGGTTTTTCGGGATTCCGGTACCGGAACAAAATTCTCTGAAATCCCATAGAAAGTTCATCGGGTCGATATAAAGCGGCCACGCAAAGTTTGAGCACCAACGGAAGACATTTGGGGTGCCGGTGTGCCACAAACCCGCATTCGCCGAAACTCGGATTATCGTGAAAAATGTGTTAAAGCTCGTTATTTGAGTCTCGAAATCGAACAGTTAATTCACGAAATGAGCTCGGACGCTTGATTGAAAAACAGGGACAAAAAGAAACAGTCCTGTTTACCTTCCGAACGTTTGAAATTGAAGTGTATAATACACGGTTTTTCGGGATTCCGGGTACCGGAACAAAATTCTCCTAAATCCCATAGAAAGTTCATCGGGTTAGATAAAGCGGCCACGCAAAGTTTGAGCACCAACGGAAGACATTTGGGGTGCTTGGTGTGCCTGAAAAACCAAAGATTCGCCGAAACTCGGATTATCGTGAAAAATGTGTTAAAGCTCGTTATTTGACGCTGAAATCGAACAGGTTAATTCCTGAAATAAGCTCGAACGCGTGATTGAAAAACAGGGTCCGGTACGACCTTCCGAACGTCTGAAATTGAAGTGTATAATACACGGTTTTTCGGGATTCCGGGGTACCGGAACAAAATTCTCTGGAAATCCCATAGAAAGTTCATCGGGTCAGATAAAGCGGCCACGCAAAGTTTGAGCACCAACGGAAGACATTTGGGGGTGCCGGTGTGCCACAAACCTGCATTCGCCGAAACTCGGATTATCGTGAAAAATGTGTTAAAGCTCGTTATTTGAGGTTTGAAAATCGAACAGTTAATTCTGAAATGAGCTCGGACGCGTGATTGAAAAACAGGGACAAAAAGAAACAGGGTCCGTACGACCTTCCGAATGTCTTAAATTGAAGTGTATAATACACGGTTTTTCGGGATTCCAGGGTTCCGGAACAAAATTCTCCGGAAATCACATAGAAAGTTACTCGGGTCAGATAAAGCGACCACGCAAAGTTTGAGCACCAACGGAAGACATTTGGGGGTGCCGGTGTGCCACAAACCAGCATTCGCCGATACTCGGATTATCGTGAAAAATGTGTTAAAGCTCGTTATTTGAGGTTTGAAATCGAAGAGGTTAATTCTGAAATGAGCTCGGACGCGTGATTGAAAAACAGTAGAAAAAAAACAGGGTCCGGTTTACGACCTTCCGAATGCAAATGAAATTGAAGTGTCTAATACACGGTTTTTCGAATTCGGGTCCCGGAAAAAATTCCTTGGAAATCACATAGAAAGTTCCTCGGGTCGATAAAGCGGCCACGCAAAGTTTGAGCACCAACGGAAGACATTTGGGGTGCTGGTGTGCCACAAACCAACATTCGTCGAAACTCGGATTATCGTGAAAAATGTGTTTAAGCTCCTTTTTTGAGGCTGAAATCGAACAGGTTAATTCCTGAAATAAGCTCGAACGCGTGATTGAAAAACAGGGTCCGATACGACCTTCCGAACGTCTGAAATTGAAGTGTATAATACACGGTTTTTCGGGATTCTGGGGTCCCGGAACAAAATTCTCCAGAAATCACATAGAAAGTTCCTCGGGTCAAATAAAGCGGGCACGCAAAGTTTGAACACCAATGGAAGACATTTGGGGTGCTTGGGTGTGCAAACCAAAGATTCGCCGAAACTCAAATTATCGTGAAAAATGTGTTAAAGCTCATTATTTGAGGTTGAAATCTCTGAGGTTAATTCCTAAAATGAGCTCGGACGCGTGATTGAAAAACAGGAGAAAAAGAACAGGTCCTGACGACCCTCCGAACGCTTTGAATTTGAAGTGTATAATACACGGTTTTTCTGGATTCCGGGTCCCGAACAAAATTCTCCGGAAATCACATAAAAAGTTCCTCGGGTCGGATAAAGCGGCCACGCAAAGTTTGAGCACCAACGAAAGACATTTGGGGTGTCGGTGTGCCACAAACCAGCATTCGCCAAACTCGGATTATCGTGAAAAATGTGTTAAAGCTCGTTATTTGAGGCTGAAATCGAAGAGGTTAATTCTGAAATGAGCTCGGACGCTTGATTGAAAAACAGGACAAAAAGAAACAGGTCCTGTCGACCTTCCGAACGTTTGAAATTGAAGTGTATAATACACGGTTTTTCGGGATTCGGTGCCGGAACAAAATTCTCCTAAATCCCATAGAAAGTTCATCGGGTTAGATAAAGCGGCCACGCAAAGTTTGAGCACCAACGGAAGACATTTGGGGTGCTTGGTGTGCCTGAAAACCAAAGATTCGCGAAACTCGGATTATCGTGAAAAATGTGTTAAAGCTCGTTATTTGAGGTGAAATTGAACAGTTAATTCTTGAAATGAGCTCGAACGCGTGATTGAAAAACAGGTCCGATTTACCTTCCGAACGTCTCGAAATTGAAGTGTATAATACACGGTTTTTCGGGATTCCGGTGCCGGAACAAAATTCTCCGAAATCCCATAGAAAGTTCATCGGGTCAGATAAAGCGGCCACGCAAAGTTTGAGCACCAACGGAAGACATTTGGGGGTGCCGGTGTGCCACAAACCTGCATTCGCCGAAACTCGGATTATCGTGAAAAATGTGTTAAAGCTCGTTATTTGAGGTTTGAAATCGAACAGTTAATTCTGAAATGAGCTCGAGACGCGTGATTGAAAAACAGGGACAAAAAGAAACAGGTCCAAGGTCGACCTTCCGAATGTCTTAAATTGAAGTGTATAATACACGGTTTTTCGGGATTCCGGGTTCCCGGAACAAAATTCTCCGGAAATCACATAGAAAGTTACTCGGGTCAGATAAAGCGGCCACGCAAAGTTTGAGCACCAACGGAAGACATTTGGGGGTGCTTGGTGTGCCTGAAACCAAAGATTCGCCGATACTCGGATTATCGTGAAATATGTGTTAAAGCTCGTTATTTGAGGTGAAATTGAACAGGTTAATTCAAAAATGAACTCGGACGCGTGATTGAAAAACAGGTAGAAAAAGAAACAGGGTCCGTTACGACCATCCGAACAGCTGAAATTGAAGTGTATAATACACGGTTTTTCGGGATTCCGGGGTCCCGGAACAAAATTCTCCGGAAATCACATAGAAAGTTCATCGGGTCGATAAAAGCGGCCACGCAAAGTTTGAGCACCAACGGAAGACATTTGGGGGTGCCGGTGTGCCACAAACCAACATTCGCCGAAACTCGGATTATCGTGAAAAATGTGTTAAAGCTCGTTATTTGAGGCTGAAATTGAACAGGTTAATTCTTGAAATGAGCTCGGACGCGTGATTGAAAGACAGGGAGAAAAAGAAACAGGGTCCGGTACGACCTTCCGAACGGCTGAAATTGAAGTGTATAATACACGGTTTTTCGGGATTCCGAGGTCCTAACAAAATTCTCCTGAAATCACATAGAAAGTTCCTCGGGTGAGATAAAACGGCCACACATAGTTTGAGCACCAACGGAAGACATTTGGGGGTGCCGGTGTGCCACAAACCAACATTCGCCGAAACTCGGATTATCGTGAAAAATGTGTTTAAGCTCCTTTTTTGAGGTCAAATCGAACAGTTTAATTCTGAAATAAGCTCGAACGCGTGATTGAAAAAGCAGGTCCGATACGACCTTCCGAACGTCCGAAATTGAAGTGTATAATACACGGTTTTTCGGGATTCAGGGGTCCCTAACAAAATTCTCCGGAAATCACATAGAAAGTTCCTCGGGTCAAATAAAGCGGGCACGCAAAGTTTGAACACCAATGGAAGACATTTGGGGTGCTTGGTGTGCCACAAACCAAAGATTCGCCGAAACTCAAATTATCGTGAAAAATGTGTTAAAGCTCATTATTTGAGGTTGAAATCTCTGAGGTTAATTCCTAAAATGAGCTCGGACGCGTGATTGAAAAACAGGAGAAAAAGAAACAGGTCCTACGACCCTCCGAACGCTGAATTTGAAGTGTATAATACACGGTTTTTCGGGATTCCGGGGTCCCTGAACAAAATTTTCCGGAAATCACATAAAAAGTTTCTCGGGTCGATATAAGCAGACCACGCAAAGTTTGAGCACCAACGGAAGACATTTGGGGGTGCCGGTGTGCCAAAACCAGCATTCGCCGAAACTCGGATTATCGTGAAAAATGTGTTAAAGCTCGTTATTTGAGGTCGAAATCGAACAGTTAATTCTGAAATGAGCTCGGACGCTTGATTGAAAAACAGGGACAAAAAAAAACAGGTCCTAGATTTACCTTCCGAACGTTTGAAATTGAAGTGTATAATACACGGTTTTTCGGGATTCCGGTACCGGAACAAAATTCTCCTAAATCCCATAGAAAGTTCATCGGGTTAGATAAAGCGGCCACGCAAAGTTTGAGCACCAACGGAAGACATTTGGGGTGCTGCGGTGTGCCTGAAACCAAAGATTCGCCGAAACTCGGATTATCGTGAAAAATGTGTTAAAGCTCGTTATTTGAGGTGAAATTGAACAGTTAATTCTTGAAATGAGCTCGAACGCGTGATTGAAAAACAGGTCCTGACGACCTTCCGAACGTCTAAAATTGAAGTGTATAATACACGGTTTTTCGGGATTCGGGTACCGAACAAAATTCTCCGGAAATCCCATAGAAAGTTCATCGGGTCGAGATAAAGCGGCCACGCAAAGTTTGAGCACCAACGGAAGACATTTGGGGGTGCTTGGTGTGCCAAAACTGCATTCGCCGAAACTCGGATTATCGTGAAAAATGTGTTAAAGCTCGTTATTTGAGGCTGAAATCGAACAGGTTAATTCCTGAAATGAGCTCAGACGCGTGATTGAAAAACAGGGACAAAAAGAAACAGGGTCCAGTACGACCTTCCGAATGTCTTAAATTGAAGTGTATAATACACGGTTTTTCGGGATTCCGGAACAAAATTCTCCGGAAATCACATAGAAAGTTACTCGGGTCAGATAAAGCGGCCACGCAAAGTTTGAGCACCAACGGAAGACATTTGGGGGTGCCGGTGTGCCACAAACCAGCATTCGCCGATACTCGGATTATCGTGAAATATGTGTTAAAGCTCGTTATTTGAGGCTGAAATTGAACAGGTTAATTCCTGAAATGAACTCGGACGCGTGATTGAAAAACAGGTAGAAAAAGAAACAGGGTCCGTTACGACCATCCGAACAGCTGAAATTGAAGTGTATAATACACGGTTTTTCGGGATTCCGGGGTCCCGGAACAAAATTCTCCGGAAATCACATAGAAAGTTCCTCGGGTCAGATAAAGCGGCCACGCAAAGTTTGAGCACCAACGGAAGACATTTGGGGGTGCCGGTGTGCCACAAACCAACATTCGCCGAAACTCGGATTATCGTGAAAAATGTGTTAAAGCTCGTTATTTGAGGCTGAAATTGAACAGGTTAATTCTTGAAATGAGCTCGGACGCGTGATTGAAAAACAGGGAGAAAAAGAAACAGGGTCCGGTACGACCTTCCGAACGGCTGAAATTGAAGTGTATAATACACGGTTTTTCGGGATTCCGAGGTCCGGAACAAAATTCTCCGGAAATCACATAGAAAGTTCCTCGGGTGAGATAAAACGGCCACACATAGTTTGAGCACCAACGGAAGACATTTGGGGGTGCCGGTGTGCCACAAACCAACATTCGCCGAAACTCGGATTATCGTGAAAAATGTGTTTAAGCTCCTTTTTGAGGTGAAATCGAACAGTTAATTCACGAAATAAGCTCGAACGCGTGATTGAAAAACAGGGTCCGATACGACCTTCCGAACGTCTGAAATTGAAGTGTATAATACACGGTTTTTCGGGATTCTGGGGTCCCGGAACAAAATTCTCCAGAAATCACATAGAAAGTTCCTCGGGTCAAATAAAGCGGGCACGCAAAGTTTGAACACCAATGGAAGACATTTGGGGGTGCCGGTGTGCCACAAACCAGCATTCGCCGAAACTCAAATTATCGTGAAAAATGTGTTAAAGCTCATTATTTGAGGTTGAAATCTCTGAGGTTAATTCCTAAAATGAGCTCGGACGCGTGATTGAAAAACAGGGAGAAAAAGAAACAGGGTCCGGTACGACCCTCCGAACGCTGAATTTGAAGTGTATAATACACGGTTTTTCGGGATTCCGGGGTCCCGGAACAAAATTTTCCGGAAATCACATAAAAAGTTTCTCGGGTCAGATAAAGCAGCCACGCAAAGTTTGAGCACCAACGAAAGACATTTGGGGGTGCCGGTGTGCCACAAACCTGCATTCGCCGAAACTCGGATTATCGTGAAATATGTGTTAAAGCTCGTTATTTGAGGCTGAAATTGAACAGGTTAATTCCTGAAATGAGCTCGGACGCTTGATTGAAAAACAGGGACAAAAAGAAACAGGGTCCGGTACGACCTTCCGAACGTTTGAAATTGAAGTGTATAATACACGGTTTTTCGGGATTCCGGGGTACCGGAACAAAATTCTCCGGAAATCCCATAGAAAGTTCATCGGGTTAGATAAAGCGGCCACGCAAAGTTTGAGCACCAACGGAAGACATTTGGGGGTGCCGGTGTGCCACAAACCAGCATTCGCCGAAACTCGGATTATCGTGAAAAATGTGTTAAAGCTCGTTATTTGAGGCTGAAATTGAACAGGTTAATTCTTGAAATGAGCTCGAACGCGTGATTGAAAAACAGGGTCCGGTACGACCTTCCGAACGTCTGAAATTGAAGTGTATAATACACGGTTTTTCGGGATTCCGGGGTACCGGAACAAAATTCTCCGGAAATCCCATAGAAAGTTCATCGGGTCAGATAAAGCGGCCACGCAAAGTTTGAGCACCAACGGAAGACATTTGGGGGTGCCGGTGTGCCACAAACCTGCATTCGCCGAAACTCGGATTATCGTGAAAAATGTGTTAAAGCTCATTATTTGAGGCTGAAATCGAACAGGTTAATTCCTGAAATGAGCTCAGACGCGTGATTGAAAAACAGGGACAAAAAGAAACAGGTCCTAGACGACCTTCCGAATGTCTGAAATTGAAGTGTATAATACACGGTTTTTCGGGATTCGGTTCCCGGAAAAAATTCTCCGAAATCACATAGAAAGTTCCTCGGGTCAGATAAAGCAGCCACGCAAAGTTTGAGCACCAACGGAAGACATTTGGGGTGCCGGTGTGCCACAAACCAAAGATTCGCCGATACTCGGATTATCGTGAAATATGTGTTAAAGCTCGTTATTTGAGGCTGAAATTGAACAGGTTAATTCCTGAAATGAACTCGGACGCGTGATTGAAAAACAGGTAGAAAAAGAAACAGGGTCCGTTACGAACATCCGAACAGCTGAAATTGAAGTGTATAATACACGGTTTTTCGGGATTCCGGGGTCCCGGAACAAAATTCTCCGGAAATCACATAGAAAGTTCCTCGGGTCAGATAAAGCGGCCACGCAAAGTTTGAGCACCAACGGAAGACATTTGGGGGTGCCGGTGTGCCACAAACCAACATTCGCCGAAACTCGGATTATCGTGAAAAATGTGTTAAAGCTCGTTATTTGAGGCTGAAATTGAACAGGTTGATTCCTGAAATGAGCTCGGACGCGTGATTGAAAAACAGGGAGAAAAAGAAACAGGGTCCGGTACGACCTTCCGAACGGCTGAAATTGAAGTGTATAATACACGGTTTTTCGGGATTCCGAGGTCCGGAACAAAATTCTCCGGAAATCACATAGAAAGTTCCTCGGGTGAGATAAAACGGCCACACATAGTTTGAGCACCAACGGAAGACATTTGGGGGTGCCGGTGTGCCACAAACCAACATTCGCCGAAACTCGGATTATCGTGAAAAATGTGTTTAAGCTCCTTTTTTGAGGCTGAAATCGAACAGGTTAATTCCTGAAATAAGCTCGAACGCGTGATTGAAAAACAGGGTCCGATACGACCTTCCGAACGTCTGAAATTGAAGTGTATAATACACGGTTTTTCGGGATTCTGGGGTCCCGGAACAAAATTCTCCAGAAATCACATAGAAAGTTTCTCGGGTCAAATAAAGCGGGCACGCAAAGTTTGAACACCAATGGAAGACATTTGGGGGTGCCGGTGTGCCACAAACCAGCATTCGCCGAAACTCAAATTATCGTGAAAAATGTGTTAAAGCTCATTATTTGAGGTTGAAATCTCTGAGGTTAATTCCTAAAATGAGCTCGGACGCGTGATTGAAAAACAGGGAGAAAAAGAAACAGGGTCCGGTACGACCCTCCGAACGCTGAATTTGAAGTGTATAATACACGGTTTTTCGGGATTCCGGGGTCCCGGAACAAAATTTTCCGGAAATCACATAGAAAGTTTCTCGGGTCAGATAAAGCAGCCACGCAAAGTTTGAGCACCAACGGAAGACATTTGGGGGTGCCGGTGTGCCACAAACCTGCATTCGCCGAAACTCGGATTATCGTGAAAAATGTGTTAAAGCTCGTTATTTGAGGCTGATATCGAACAGTTAATTCTGAAATGAGCTCGGACGCTTGATTGAAAAACAGGGACAAAAAGAAACAGGGTCCCATTTACCTTCCGAACGGTTGAAATTGAAGTGTATAATACACGGTTTTTCGGATTCCGGGAACCGGAACAAAATTCTCCTAAATCCCATAGAAAGTTCATCGGGTTAGATAAAGCGGCCACGCAAAGTTTGAGCACCAACGGAAGACATTTGGGGGTGCTTGGTGTGCAAACCAAAGATTCGCCGAAACTCGGATTATCGTGAAAAATGTGTTAAAGCTCGTTATTTGAGGCTGAAATCGAACAGGTTAATTCCTGAAATAAGCTCGAACGCGTGATTGAAAAACAGGGTCCGGTACGACCTTCCGAACGTCTGAAATTGAAGTGTATAATACACGGTTTTTCGGGATTCCGGGGTACCGGAACAAAATTCTCCGGAAATCCCATAGAAAGTTCATCGGGTCAGATAAAGCGGCCACGCAAAGTTTGAGCACCAACGGAAGACATTTGGGGGTGCCGGTGTGCCACAAACCTGCATTCGCCGAAACTCGGATTATGGTGAAAAATGTGTTAAAGCTCGTTATTTGAGGCTGAAATCGAACAGGTTAATTCCTGAAATGAGCTCGGACACTTGATTGAAAAACAGGGACAAAAAGAAACAGGGTCCGGTACGACCTTCCGAACGTTTGAAATTGAAGTGTATAATACACGGTTTTTCGGGATTCCGGGGTACCGGAACAAAATTCTCCGGAAATCCCATAGAAAGTTCATCGGGTTAGATAAAGCGGCCACGCAAAGTTTGAGCACCAACGGAAGACATTTGGGGGTGCCGGTGTGCCACAAACCAGCATTCGCCGAAACTCGGATTATCGTGAAAAATGTGTTAAAGCTCGTTATTTGAGGTTTGAAATCGAACAGTTAATTCCTGAAATAAGCTCGAACGCGTGATTGAAAAACAGGGGTCCGTACGACCTTCCGAACGGTCGAAATTGAAGTGTATAATACACGGTTTTTCGGGATTCCGGTCACCGAACAAAATTCTCCGGAAATCCCATAGAAAGTTCATCGGGTCAGATAAAGCGGCCACGCAAAGTTTGAGCACCAACGGAAGACATTTGGGGGTGCCGGTGTGCCACAAACCTGCATTCGCCGAAACTCGGATTATCGTGAAAAATGTGTTAAAGCTCGTTATTTGAGGTCAAATCGAACAGTTAATTCTGAAATGAGCTCGGACGCTTGATTGAAAAACAGGGACAAAAAGAAACAGGTCCGGTTTACCTTCCGAACGTTTGAAATTGAAGTGTATAATACACGGTTTTTCGGGATTCCGGAACAAAATTCTCCGGAAATCCCATAGAAAGTTCATCGGGTTAGATAAAGCGGCCACGCAAAGTTTGAGCACCAACGGAAGACATTTGGGGGTGCCGGTGTGCCACAAACCAGCATTCGCCGAAACTCGGATTATCGTGAAAAATGTGTTAAAGCTCGTTATTTGAGGCTAAAATCGAACAGGTTAATTCCTGAAATAAGCTCGAACGCGTGATTGAAAAACAGGGTCCGGTACGACCTTCCGAACGTCTGAAATTGAAGTGTATAATACACGGTTTTTCGGGATTCCGGGGTACCGGAACAAAATTCTCCCAAAATCCCATAGAAAGTTCATCGGGTCGATAAAGCGGCCACGCAAAGTTTGAGCACCAACGGAAGACATTTGGGGGTGCCGGTGTGCCACAAACCTGCATTCGCCGAAACTCGGATTATCGTGAAAAATGTGTTAAAGCTCGTTATTTGAGGCTGAAATCGAACAGGTTAATTCCTGAAATGAGCTCGGACGCTTGATTGAAAAACAGGGGACAAAAAGAAACAGGTCCTGATTTACCTTCCGAACGTTTGAAATTGAAGTGTATAATACACGGTTTTTCAGGATTCCGGGGTACCGGAACAAAATTCTCCGGAAATTCCATAGAAAGTTCATCGGGTTAGATAAAGCGGCCACGCAAAGTTTGAGCACCAACGGAAGACATTTGGGGGTGCCGGTGTGCCACAAACCAGCATTCGCCGAAACTCGGATTATCGTGAAAAATGTGTTAAAGCTCATTATTTGAGGCTGAAATCTCTGAGGTTAATTCCTAAAATGAGCTCGGACGCGTGATTGAAAAACAGGGAGAAAAAGAAACAGGGTCCGGTACGACCCTCCGAACGTCTGAAATTGAAGTGTATAATACACGGTTTTTCGGGATTCCGGGGTACCGGAACAAAATTCTCCGGAAATCCCATAGAAAGTTCATCGGGTCAGATAAAGCGGCCACGCAAAGTTTGAGCACCAACGGAAGACATTTGGGGGTACCGGTGTGCCACAAACCAGCATTCGCCGAAACTCGAATTATCGTGAAAAATGTGTTAAAGCTCGTTATTTGAGGCTGAAATCTTTGAGGTTAATTCCTAAAATGAGCTCGGACGCGTGATTGAAAAACAGAGAGAAAAAGAAATAGGTCCTAGACGACCCTCCGAACGCCGAAATTGAAGTGTATAATACACGGTTTTCCGGGGTTCCGGAACAAAATTCTCCGGAAATCACATAGAATGTTACTCGGGTCAAATAAAGCGGCCACGCAAGTTTGAACACCAACGGAAGACATTTGGGTGTGCCAGTGTGCCACAAACCAGCATTCGCCGAAACTCGGATTATCGTGAAAAATGTGTTAAAGCTCGTTATTTGAGGCTGAAATCTCTGAGGTTAATTCCTAAAATGAGCTCGGACGCGTGATTGAAAAACAGGGAGAAAAAGAAACAGGTCCCCTACGACCCTTGAACGCTGAAATTGAAGTGTATAATACACGGTTTTTCGGGATTCCGGGGTCCCGGAACAAAATTCTCCGGAAATCACATAGAATGTTCCTCGGGTCAAATAAAGCGGCCACGCAAAGTTTGAACACCAACGGAAGACATTTGGGGGTGCCGGTGTGCCACAAACCAATATTCGCCGAAACTCGGATTATCGTGAAAAATGTGTTAAAGCTCGTTATTTGAGGCTGAAATCGAACAGGTTAATTCCTGAAATGAGCTCGGACGCGTGATTGAAAAACAGGGGACAAAAAGAAGCGGGGTCCTAGTCGACCTTCCGAACGGCTGAAATTGAAGTATATAATACACGGTTTTTCGGGATTCCGGGGTCCCGGAACAAAATTCTCCGGAAATCACATAGAAAGTTCATCGGGTCATATAAAGCGGCCACGCAAAGTTTGAGCACCAACGGAAGACATTTGGGGGTGTCGGTGTGCCACAAACTGAATCGCCAAAACTCGGATTATCGTGAAAAATGTGTTAAAGCTCGTTATTTGAGGTCAAATCAAACAGTTAATTCTGAAATGAGCTCGGACGCGTGATTGAAAAACAGGAGAAAAAGAAACAGGGCCATTTACCTTCCGAACGGTACAAATTGAAGTGTATAATACACGGTTTTTCGGGATTCCAGGGTCCCGAACATAATTCTCCTAAATCACATAGAAAGTTCCTCGGGTCAGATAAAGCGGCCACGCAAATTTTGAGCACCAACGGAAGACATTTGGGGTGCTTGGGTGTGCCACAAACCTGCATTCGCCGAAACTCAGATTATCGTGAAAAATGTGTTAAAGCTCGTTATTTGAGGCTGAAATCGAACAGGTTAATTCCTGAAATGAGCTCGGACGCGTGATTGAAAAACAGGGACAAAAAGAAACAGGGCCGGTACGGCCTTCCGAACGTCTGAAATTGAAGTGTATAATACACGGTTTTTCGGGATTCCGGGGTCCCAGAACAAAATTCTCCGGAAATCACTTAGAAAGTTCCTCGGGTCAGATAAAGCGGCCACGCAAAGTTGAGCACCAACGGAAGACATTTAAGGGTGCCGGTGTGCCACAAACCAGCATTCGCCGATACTCGGATTATCGTGAAATATGTGTTAAAGCTCGTTATTTGAGGCTGAAATTGAAAACGTTAATTTCTGAAATATGTTCGGACGCGTGATTGAAAAACAGGGAGAAAAAGAAACAGGGTCCGTTACGACCTTCCGAACGGCTGAAATTGAAGTGTATAATACACGGTTTTTCGGGATTCCGGGGTCCCGGAACAAAATTCTCCGGAAATCACATAGAATGTTACTCGGGTCAAATAAAGCGGCCACGCAAAGTTTGAACACCAACGGAAGACATTTGGGGGTGCCGGTGTGCCACAAACCAGCATTCGCCGAAACTCGGATTATCGTGAAAAATGTGTTAAAGCTCGTTATTTGAGGCTGAAATCTCTGAGGTTAATTCCTAAAATGAGCTCGGACGCGTTATTGAAAAACAGGAGAAAAAGAAACAGGTCCTAGACGACCCTCCGAACGGCTGAAATTGAAGTGTATAATACACGGTTTTTCGGGATTCCGGGGTCCCGGAAAAAAATTCTCCGGAAATCACATAGAATGTTACTCTGGTCAGATAAAGCGGCCACACAAAGTTTGAGCACCAACGGAAGACATTTGGGGGTGCCGGTGTGCCACAAACCAGCATTCGCCGAAACTCGGATTATCGTGAAATATGTGTTAAAACTCGTTATTTGAGGCTGAAATTGAACAGGTTAATTCCTGAAATGAGCTCGGACGCGTGATTGAAAAATAGGGACAAAAAGAAACTGGGTCCGGTACGACCTTCCGAACGTCTGAAATTGAAGTGTATAATACACGGTTTTTCGGGATTCCGAGGTACCGGAACAAAATTCTCCGGAAATCCCATAGAAAGTTCATCGGGTCAGATAAAGCGGCCACGCAAAGTTTGAGCGCCAACGGAAGACATTTGGGGGTGCCGGTGTGCCACAAATCGGATTCGCCAAACTCTCGGATTATCGTGAAAAATGTGTTAAAGCTCGTTATTTGAGGCTGAAATCGAACATGTTAATTCTGAAATGAGCTCGGACGCGTGATTGAAAAACAGGAGAAAAAGAAACAGGGGCCCGGCGACCTTCCGAACGGGTGAAATTGAAGTGTATAATACACGGTTTTTCGGGATTCCGGGATCCCGGAACAAAATTCTCCGGAAATCACATAGAAAGTTCCTCGGGTCAGATAAAGCGGCCACGCAAAGTTTGAGCACCAACGGAAGACATTTGGGGGTGCCGGTGTGCCACAAACCTGCATTCGCCGAAACTCAGATTATCGTGAAAAATGTGTTAAAGCTCGTTATTTGAGGCTGAAATCGAACAGGTTAATTTCTGAAATGAGCTCGGACGCATGATTGAAAAACAGGACAAAAGAAACAGGCCGACGGCCTTCCGAACGTCTGAAATTGAAGTGTATAATACACGGTTTTTCGGGATTCCGGTCCCAGAACAAAATTCTCCGGAAATCACTTAGAAAGTTCCTCGGGTCAGATAAAGCGGCCACGCAAAGTTGAGCACCAACGGAAGACATTTAAGGGTGCCGGTGTGCCACAAACCAGCATTCGCCAATACTCGGATTATCGTGAAATATGTGTTAAAGCTCGTTATTTGAGGCTGAAATTGAAAACGTTAATTTCTGAAATGAGTTCGGACGCGTGATTGAAAAACAGGAGAAAAAGAAATGGGTCCGTTACGACCTTCCGAACGGCCGAAATTGAAGTGTATAATACACGGTTTTTCGGGATTCCGGGGTCCCGGAACAAAATTCTCCGGAAATCACATAGAATGTTACTCGGGTCAAATAAAGCGGCCACGCAAAGTTTGAACACCAACGGAAGACATTTTGGGGTGCCGGTGTGCCACAAACCAGCATTCGCCGAAACTCGGATTATCGTGAAAAATGTGTTAAAGCTCGTTATTTGAGGCTGAAATCTCTGAGGTTAATTCCTAAAATGAGCTCGGACGCGTGATTGAAAAACAGGGAGAAAAAGAAACAGGGTCCGGTACGACCCTCCGAACGCTAAAATTGAAGTGTATAATACACGGTTTTTCGGGATTCCGGGGTCCCGGAAAAAAATTCTCCGGAAATCACATAGAATGTTACTCTGGTCAGATAAAGCGACCACACAAAGTTTGAGCACCAACGGAAGACATTTGGGGGTGCCGGTGTGCCACAAACCAGCATTCGCCGAAACTCGGATTATCGTGAAATATGTGTTAAAGCTCGTTATTTGAGGCTGAAATTGAACAGGTTAATTCCTGAAATGAGCTCGGACGCGTGATTGAAAAATAGGGACAAAAAGAAATCGGGTCCGTCATTTACCTTCCGAACGTCTGAAATTGAAGTGTATAATACACGGTTTTTCGGGATTCCGAGGTACCGGAACAAAATTCTCCGGAAATCCCATATAAAGTTCATCGGGTCAGATAAAGCGGCCACGCAAAGTTTGAGCGCCAACGGAAGACATTTGGGGGTGCCGGTGTGCCACAAATCAGCATTCGCCGAAACTCGGATTATCGTGAAAAATGTGTTAAAGCTCGTTATTTGAGGCTGAAATCAAACAGGTTAATTCCTGAAATGAGCTCGGACGCGTGATTGAAAAAACGAGGAGAAAAAGAAACAGGGGCCCTGACGACCTTCCGAACGGGTGAAATTGAAGTGTATAATACACGGTTTTTCGGGATTCTGGGATCCCGGAACAAAATTGTCCGGAAATCACATAGAAAGTTCCTCGGGTCAGATAAAGCGGCCACGCAAAGTTTGAGCACCAACGGAAGACATTTGGGGGTGCCGGTGTGCCACAAACCAGCATTCGCCGAAACTCAGATTATCGTGAAAAATGTGTTAAAGCTCGTTATTTGAGGCTGAAATCGAACAGGTTAATTCCTGAAATGAGCTCGGACGCGTGATTGAAAAACAGGGACAAAAAGAAACAGGGCCGGTACGGCCTTCCGAACGTCTGAAATTGAAGTGTATAATACACGGTTTTTCGGGATTCCGGAACAAAATTCTCCTGAAATCACTTAGAAAGTTTCTCGGGTCGATAAAGCGGCCACGCAAAGTTTGAGCACCAACGGAAGACATTTGGGGGTGCCGGTGTGCCACAAACCAGCATTCGCCGATACTCGGATTATCGTGAAATATGTGTTAAAGCTCGTTATTTGGGGCTGAAATTGAAAACGTTAATTTCTGAAATGAGCTCGGACGCGTGATTGAAAAACAGGGAGAAAAAGAAACAGTGTCCGTTACGACCTACCGAACGGCTGAAATTGAAGTGTATAATACACGGTTTTTCGGTTTCCGGTCCCGAACATAGTTCTCCTGGAAATCACATAGAATGTTACTCGGGTCAAATAAAGCGGCCACGCAAAGTTTGAACACCAACGGAAGACATTTGGGGTGCCGGTGTGCCCTGACAAACCAAAGATTCGCCGAAACTCGGATTATCGTGAAAAATGTGTTAAAGCTCGTTATTTGAGGCGTAAATCGAACAGTTAATTCCTGAAATGAGCTCGGACGCGTGATTGAAAAACAGGACAAAAAGAAACAGGGTCCGATTTACGACCTTCCGAACGTCTTAAATTGAAGTGTATAATACACGGTTTTTCGGGATTCGGGTTCCCTAACAAAATTCTCCGGAAATCACATAGAAAGTTACTCGGGTCAGATAAAGCGACCACGCAAAGTTTGAGCACCAACGGAAGACATTTGGGGTGCTTTGGTGTGCCACAAACCAAAGATTCGCGATACTCGGATTATCGTGAAATATGTGTTAAAGCTCGTTATTTGAGGCTGAAATCGAACAAGTTAATTCCTGAAATGAGCTCGGACGCGTGATTGAAAAACAGGGACAAAAAGAAACAGGGCGATCACGACCTTCCGAACGGCTGAAATTGAAGTGTATAATACACGGTTTTTCGGGATTCCGGGAACAAAATTCTCCGGAAATCACTTAGAAAGTTCCTCGGGTCAGATAAAGCGGCCACGCAAAGTTTGAGCACCAACGGAAGACATTTGGGGTGCCGGTGTGCCACAAACCAAAGATTCGCGATACTCGGATTATCGTGAAATATGTGTTAAAGCTCATTATTTGAGGCTGAAATTGAAAACGTTAATTTCGAAATGAGTTCGGACGCGTGATTGAAAAACAGGAGAAAAAGAAACAGGTCTCATTACGACCTTCCGAACGGCCGAAATTGAAGTGTATATAATACAAGGTTTTTCGGGATTCCGGGTCCCGAACAAAATTCTCCTAAATAACATAGAATGTTACTCGGGTCAAATAAAGCGGCCACGCAAAGTTTGAACACCAACGGAAGACATTTGGGGGTGCTTGGTGTGCCAAAACCAAAGATTCGCCGAAAGTCGGATTATCGTGAAAATGTGTTAAAGCTCGTTATTTGAGGCTGAAATCTCTGAGGTTAATTCCTAAAATGAGCTCGGACGCGTGATTGAAAAACAGGAGAAAAAGAAACAGGTCCTGCGACCCTCCGAACGCTAAAATTGAAGTGTATAATACACGGTTTTTCGGGATTCCGGGGTCACGGAACAAAATTCTCCGGAAATCACATAGAATGTTACTCGTCGATAAAGCGGCCACGCAAAGTTTGAGCACCAACGGAAGACATTTGGGGTGCCGGTGTGCCTGAAACCAAAGATTCGCCAAAACTCGGATTATCGTGAATAATGTGTTAAAGCTCGTTATTTGAGGCTGAAATCGAACAGGTTAATTCCCGAAATGAGCTCGGACGCGTGATTGAAAAATAGGGACAAAAAGAAATCGGGTCCTGACGACCTTCCGAACGCCTGAAATTGAAGTGTATAATACACGGTTTTTCGGATTCCGAGGTACCGAACAAAATTCTCCGGAAATCCCATAGAAAGTTCATCGGGTCAGATAAAGCGGCCACGCAAAGTTTGAGCGCCAACGGAAGACATTTGGGGTGCTTGTGTGCCACAAACCAAGATTCGCCGAAACTCGGATTATCGTGAAAAATGTGTTAAAGCTCGTTATTTGAGGCTGAAATCAAACAAGTTAATTCCTGAAATGAGCTCGGACGCGTGATTGAAAAACAGGAGAAAAAGAAACAGGGCCCGTGCGACCTTCCGAACGGCTGAAATTGAAGTGTATAATACACGGTTTTTCGGGATTCTGGGATCCCGGAACAAAATTCTCCGGAAATCACATAGAAAGTTCCTCGGGTCAGATAAAGCGGCCACGCAAAGTTTGAGCACCAACGGAAGACATTTGGGGGTGCCGGTGTGCCACAAACCTGCATTCGCCGAAACTCAGATTATCGTGAAAAATGTGTTAAAGCTCGTTATTTGAGGCTTAAATCGAACAGGTTAATTCCTGAAATGAGCTCGGACGCGTGATTAAAAAACAGGGACAAAAAGAAACAGGGCCGGTACGACCTTCCGAACGTCTGAAATTGAAGTGTATAATACACGGTTTTTCGGGATTCCGGGGTCCCGGAACAAAATTCTTCGGAAATCACATAGAAAGTTCCTCGGGTCAGATAAAGCGGCCACGCAAAGTTTGAGCACCAACGGAAGACATTTGGGGGTGCCGGTGTGCCACAAACCAGCATTCGCCGATACTCGGATTATCGTGAAATATGTGTTAAAGCTCGTTATTTGGGGCTGAAATTGAAAACGTTAATTTCTGAAATGAGCTCGGACGCGTGATTGAAAAATAGGGAGAAAAAGAAACAGTGTCCGTTACGACCTTCCGAACGGCTGAAATTGAAGTGTATAATACACGGTTTTTCGGGATTCCGGGGTCCCGGAACAAAGTTCTCCGGAAATCACATAGAATGTTCCTCGGGTCAAATAAAGCGGCCACGCAAAGTTTGAACACCAACGGAAGACATTTGGGGGTGCCGGTGTGCCACAAACCAGCATTCGCCGAAACTCGGATTATCGTGAAAAATGTGTTAAAGCTCGTTATTTGAGGCTGAAATCTCTGAGGTTAATTCCTAAAATGAGCTCGGACGCGTGGTTGAAAAACAGGGAGAAAAAGAAACAGGGTCCGGTACGACCCTCCGAACACTAAAATTGAAGTGTATAATACACGGTTTTTCGGGATTTCGGGGTCCCGGAACAAAATTCTCCGGAAATCACATAGAAAGTTCCTCGGGTCAGATAAAGCGGCCACGCAAAGTTTGAGCACCAACGGAAGACATTTGGGGGTGCCGGTGTGCCACAAACCAGCATTCGCCGAAACTCGGATTATCGTGAAATATGTGTTAAAGCTCGTTATTTGAGGCTGAAATTGAACAGGTTAATTCCTGAAATGAGCTCGTACGCGTGATTGAAAAACAGGGAGAAAAAGAAACAGGGTCCGTTACGACCTTCCGAACGGCTGAAATTGAAGTGTATAATACACGGTTTTTCGGGATTCCGGGGTCCCGGAACAAAATTCTCCGGAAATCACATAGAATGTTACTCGGGTCAAATAAAGCGGCCACGCAAAGTTTAAACAGCAACGGAAGACATTTGGGGGCGCCGTGTGTACAAACCAAAGATTCGCCGAAACTCGGATTATTGTGAAAAATGTGTTAAAGCTCGTTATTTGAGGCCGAAATCTCCGAGGTTAATTCTTAAAATGAGCTCGGACGCGTGGTTGAAAAACAGGAGAAAAAGAAACAGGTCCGACTCTCTCCGAACGCTAAAATTGAAGTGTATAATACACGGTTTTTCGGGATTCCGGGTCCCCGAACAAAATTCTCCGGAAATCACATAGAAAGTTCCTCGGGTCAGATAAAGCGGCCACGCAAAGTTTGAGCACCAACGGAAGACATTTGGGGGTGCCGGTGTGCCACAAACCAGCATTCGCCGATACTCGGATTATCGTGAAAAATGTGTTAAAGCTCGTTATTTGAGGCTGAAATCAAACAGGTTAATTCCTGAAATGAGCTCGGACGCGTGATTGAAAAACTGGGAGAAAAAGAAACAAGACCCGGTACGACCTTCCGAACGGCTGAAATTGAAGTGTATAATACACGGTTTTTCGAGATTCTTGGGTCCCGGAACAAAATTCTCCGGAAATCACATAGAAAGTTTCTCGGGTCAAATAAAGCGGACACGCAAAGTTTGAGCACCAACGGAAGACATTTGGGGGCGCCGGTGTGCCACAAACCAGCATTCGCTGAAACTCGGATTATCGTGAAAAATGTGTTAAAGCTCGTTATTTGAGGCTGAAATCTCTGAGGTTAATTCTTAAAATGAGCTTGGACGCGTGGTTGAAAAACAGGGAGAAAAAGAAACAGGGTCCAAAGATTTACTCTCCGAACGCTAAAATTGAAGTGTATATATAATACACGGTTTTTCAGGATTCCGGGGTCCCGGAACAAAATTCTCCGGAAATCACATAGAAAGTTCCTCGGGTCAGATAAAGCGGCCACGCAAAGTTTGAGCACCAACGGAAGACATTTGGGGGTGCCGGTGTGCCACAAACCCGCATTCGCCGATACTCGGATTATCGTGAAAAATGTGTTAAAGCTCGTTATTTGAGGCTGAAATCTCTGAGGTTAATTCCTAAAATGAGCTCGGACGCGTTATTGAAAAACAGGGAGAAAAAGAAACAGGACCCGGTACGACCTTCCGAACGGCTGAAATTGAAGTGTATAATACACGGTTTTTCGGGATTCTTGGGTCCCGGAACAAAATTCTCCGGAAATCACATAGAAAGTTTCTCGGGTCAAATAAAGCGGACACGCAAAGTTTGAACACCAATGGAAGACATTTGGGGGTGCCGGTATGCCACAAACCAGCATTCGCCGAAACTCGAATTATCGTGAAAAATGTGTTAATGCTCGTTATTTGAAGTTGAAATCCTTGAGGTTAATTCCTAAAATGAGCTCGGACGCGTGATTGAAAAACAGGGAGAAAAAGAAACAGGGTCCGGTACGACCCTCCGAACGCTGAAATTGAAGTGTATAATACACGGTTTTTCGGGATTCCGGGGTCCCGGAACAAAATTCTCCGGAAATCACATAGAAAGTTCCTCGGGTCAGATAAAGCGGCCACGCAAAGTTTGAGCACCAACGGAAGACATTTGGGGTGCCGGTCACACAAACCAAAGATTCGCCGAAACTCGGATTATCGTGAAATATGTGTTAAAGCTCGTTATTTGAGGCTGAAATTGAACAGATTAATTCCTGAAATGAGCTCGGACGCGTGATTGAAAAACAGGGAGAAAAAGAAACAGGGTCCGTTACGACATTCCGAACGGGTGAAATTTTTAGTGTATAATACACGGTTTTTCGGGATTCCGGGGTCCCGGAACAAAATTCTCCGGAAATCACATAGAATGTTACTCGGGTCAAATAAAGAGGCCACGCAAAGTTTGAAAACCAACGGAAGACATTTGGGGGCGCCGGTGTGCCACAAACCAGCATTCGCCGAAACTCGGATTATCGTGAAAAATGTGTTAAAGCTCGTTATTTGAGGCTGAAATTGAAAACGTTAATTTCTGAAATGAGCTCGGACACGTGATTGAAAAACAGGGAGAAAAAGAAACAGGGTCCGGTACGACCCTCCGAACGCTGAAATTGAAGTGTATAATACACGGTTTTTCGGGATTCCGATGTCCCGGAACAAAATTCTCCGGAAATCACATAGAAAGTTCATCGGGTCAGATAAAGCGGCCACGCAAAGTTTGAACACCAACGGAAGACATTTGGGGGTGCCGGTGTGCCACAAAATTGCATTCGCCGAAACTCAGATTATCGTGAAAAATGTGTTAAAGCTCGTTATTTGAGGCTGAAATCAAACAGGTTAATTCCTGAAATGAGGTCGGACGCGTGATTGAAAAACAGGGACAAAAAGAAACAGGGCCGGTACGACCTTCCGAACGTCTGAAATTGAAGTGTAATACACGGTTTTTCGGGATTCCGGGGTCCCAGAACAAAATTCTCCGGAAATCACATAGAAAGTTCCTCGGGTCAGATAAAGCGGCCACGCAAAGTTTGAGCACCAACGGAAGACATTTGGGGGTGCTTGTGTGCCTGAAACCAAGATTCGCCGATACTCGGATTATCGTGAAATATGTGTTAAAGCTCGTTATTTGAGGCTGAAATTGAAAAGGTTAATTTACGAAATGAGCTCGGACGCGTGATTGAAAAACAGGGAGAAAAAGAAACAGGGTCCGTTACGACCTTCCGAACGGCTGAAATTGAAGTGTATAATACACGGTTTTTCGGGATTTCGGGGTCCCGGAACAAAGTTCTCCGGAAATCACATATAATGTTCCTCGGGTCAAATAAAGCGGCCATGCAAAGTTTGAACACCAACGGAAGATATTTGGAGGTGCCGGTGTGCCACAAACCAGCATTCGCCGAAACTCGGATTATCGTGAAAAATGTGTTAAAGCTCGTTATTTGAGGCTGAAATCTCTGAGGTTAATTCCTAAAATGAGCTCAGACGCGTGATTGAAAAACAGGTAGAAAAAGAAACAGGGTCCGGTACGACCCTCCGAACGCTGAAATTGAAGTGTATAATACACGATTTTTCGGGATTCCGGAGTCCCGGATCAAAATTCTCCGGAAATCTCATAGAAAGTTCCTCGGGTCAGATAAAGCGGCCACGCAAAGTTTGAGCACCAACGGAAGACATTTGGGGTGCTTGGTGTGCCACAAACCAAAGATTCGCGAAAACTCGGATTATCTTGAAATATGTGTTAAAGCTCGTTATTTGAGGCTGAAATCGAACATGTTAATTCTGAAATGAGCTCGGACGCGTGATTGAAAAACAGGAGAAAAAGAAACAGGGTCCGGTACGACCTTCCGAACGGCTCAAAATTGAAGTGTATAATACACGGTTTTTCGGGATTCCGGGTCCGGAACAAAATTCTCCTGAAATCACATAGAATGTTACTCGGGTCAAATAAAGCGGCCACGCAAAGGTTGAACACCAACGGAAGACATTTGGGGGCGCCGGTGTGCCACAAACCAGCATTCGCCGAAACTCGGATTATCGTGAAAAATGTGTTAAAGCTCGTTATTTGAGGCTGAAATCTCTGAGGTTAATTCCTAAAATGAGCTCGGACGCGTGATTGAAAAACAGGGAGAAAAAGAAACAGGGTCCGATACGACCCTCCGAACGCTGAAATTGAAGTGTATAATACACGGTTTTTCGGGATTCCGGGGTCCCGGATCAAAATTCTCCGGAAATCACAGAGAAAGTTCCTCGGGTCAGATAAAGCGGCCACGCAAAGTTTGAGCACCAACGGAAGACATTTGGGGGTGCCGGTGTGCCATAAACCAGCATTCGCCGAAACTCGGATTATCGTGAAAAATGTGTTAAAGCTCGTTATTTGAGGCTGAAATCGATCAGGTTAATTCCCGAAATGAGCTCGGGCGCGTGATTGAAAAACAGGGAAAAAAAGAAACAGGGTCCGGTACGACCTTCCGAACGTCTGAATTTGAAGTGTATAATACACGGTTTTTCGGGATTCCGGGGTCCCGGAACAAAATTCTCCGGAAATCACATAGAAAGTTCCTCGGGTCAGATAAAGCGGCCACGCAAAGTTTGAGCACCAACGGAAGACATTTGGGGGTGCCGGTATGCCACAAACCAGCATCCGCCGAAACTCGGATTATCGTGAAAAATGTGTTAAAGCTCGTTATTTGAGGCTGAAATCTCTGAGGTTAATTCCTAAAATGAGCTCGGACGCGTGATTGAAAAACGAGGAGAAAAAGAAACAGGTGCAGTACGACCCTCCGAACGCTGAAATTGAAGTGTATAATACACGGTTTTTCGGGATTCCGGGGTCCCGGAACAAAATTCTCCGGAAATCACATAGAAAGTTCCTCGGGTAAGATAATGCGGCCACGCAAAGTTTGAGCACCAACGGAAGACATTTGGGGGTGCCGGTGTGCCACAAACAGCATTCGCCGAAACTCGGATTATCGTGAAATATGTGTTAAAGCTCGTTATTTGAGGTTGAAATTGAACAGATTAATTCCTGAAATGAGCTCGGACGCGTGATTGAAAAACAGGGAGAAAAAGAAACAGGGTCCGTTACGACCTTCCGAACGGCTGAAATTGAAGTGTATAATACACGTTTTTTCGGGATTCCGGAGTCCCGGAACAAAATTCTCCGGAAATCACATAGAATGTTACTCGGGTCAAATAAAGAGGCCACGCAAAGTTTGAACACCAACGGAAGACATTTGGGGGCGCCGGTGTGCCACAAACCAGCATTCGCCGAAACTCGGATTATCGTGAAAAATGTGTTAAAGCTCGTTATTTGAGGCTGAAATCTCTGAGGTTAGTTCCTAAAATGAGCTCGGACGCGTGATTGAAAAACAGGGAGAAAAAGAAACAGGGTCCGGTACGACCCTCCGAACGCTGAAATTGAAGTGTATAATACACGGTTTTTCGGGATTACGGGGTCCCGGAACAAAATTCTCCGGAAATCACATAGAAAGTTCCTCGGGTCAGATAAAGCGGCCACGCAAAGTTTGAGCACCAGCGGAAGACATTTGGGGGTGCCGGTGTGTCACAAACCAGCATTCGCCGAAACTCGGATTATCGTGAAAAATGTGTTAAAGCTCGTTATTTGAGGCTGAAATCGAACAGGTTAATTCATGAAATGAGCTCGGACGCGTGATTGAAAAACAGGGACAAAAAGAAACAGGGTCCGGTACGACCTTCTGAACGTCTGAAATTGAAGTGTATAATACACGGTTTCTCGGGATTCCGGAGTCCCGGATCAAAATTCTCCGGAAATCACATAGAATATTCCTCGGGTCAGATAAAGCGGCCACGTAAAGTTTGAGCACCAACGGAAGACATTTGGGGGTGCCGGTGTGCCACAAACCAGCATTCGCCGATACTCGGATTATCGTGAAATATGTGTTAAAGCTCGTTATTTGAGGCTGAAATTGAAAACGTTAATTTCTGAAATGAGTTCGGACGCGTGATTGAAAAACAGGGAGAAAAAGAAACAGGGTCCGGTACGACCTTCCGAACGGCTGAAATTGAAGTGTATAATACACGGTTTTTCGGGATTTCGGGTCCCGAACAAAGTTCTCCTAATTCACATAGAATGTTCCTCGGGTCAAATAAAGCGGCCACGCAAAGTTTGAACACCAACGGAAGACATTTGGGGGTGCCGGTGTGCCACAAACCAGCATTCGCCGAAACTCGGATTATCGTGAAAAATGTGTTAAAGCTCGTTATTTGAGGCTGAAATCGAACAGGTTGATTCCTAAAATCGAACAGGTTGAGTCCTGAAATGAGCTTGGACGCGTGATTGAAAAACAGGGAGAAAAAGAAACAGGTTCCGGTACGACCTTCCGAACGGCTGAAATTGAAGTGTATAATACACGGTTTTTCGGGATTTCGGGGTCCCGGAATAAAATTCTCCGGAAATCATATAGAAAGTTCCTCGGGTCAGATAAAGCGATCACGCAAAGTTTGAGCACCAGCGGAAGACATTTGGTTGTGCCGGTGTGCCACAAACCAGCATTCGCCGAAACTCGGATTATCGTGAAAAATGTGTTAAAGCTCGTTATTTGAGGCTGAAATCGAACAGGTTAATTCCTGAAATGAGCTCGGACGCGTGATTGAAAAACAGGGAAAAAAAGAAACAGGGTCCGGTACGACCTTCCGAACGTATGAAATTGAAGTGTATAATACACGGTTTTTCGGGATTCCGGGGTCCCGGAACAAAATTCTCCGGAAATCACATAGAAAATTCCTCGGGTCAGATAAAGCGGCCACGCAAAGTTTGAGCACCAACGGAAGACATTTTGGAGTGCCGGTATGCCACAAACCAGCATCCGCCGAAACTCGTATTATCGTGAAAAATGTGTTAAAGCTCGTTATTTGAGGCTGAAATCTCTGAGGTTAATTCCTAAAATGAGCTCGGACGCGTGATTGAAAAACAGGGAGAAAAAGAAACAGGTCCCAGACGACCCTCCGAACGCTGAAATTGAAGTGTATAATACACGGTTTTTCGGGATTCCCGAACAAAATTCTCCGGAAATCACATAGAAAGTTCCTCGGGTAAGATAAAGCGGCCACGCAAAGTTTGAGCACCAACGGAAGACATTTGGGGGTGCTTGGTGTGCCTGAAAACCAAAGATTCGCCGAAACTCGGATTATCGTGAAATATGTGTTAAAGCTCGTTATTTGAGGCTGAAAATGAACAGATTAATTCCTGAAATGAGCTCGGACGCGTGATTGAAAAACAGGGAGAAAAAGAAACAGGGTCCGTTACGACCTTCCGAACGGCTGAAATTGAAGTGTATAATACACGGTTTTTCGGGATTCCGGGGTCCCGGAACAAAATTCTCCGGAAATCACATAGAATGTTACTCGCGTCAAATAAAGAGGCCACGCAAAGTTTGAACACCAACGGAAGACATTTGGGGGCGCCGGTGTGCCACAAACCAGCATTCGCCGAAACTCGGATTATCGTGAAAAATGTGTTAAAGCTCGTTATTTGAGGCTGAAATCTCTGAGGTTAGTTCCTAAAATGAGCTCGGACGCGTGATTGAAAAACGGGAGAAAAAGAAACAGGTCCGGACGACCCTCCGAACGCCGAAATTGAAGTGTATAATACACGGTTTTTCGGGATTACGGGGTCCCGGAACAAAATTCTCCGGAAATCACATAGAAAGTTCCTCGGGTCGATAAAGCGGCCACGCAAAGTTTGAGCACCAGCGAAGACATTTGGGGTGCCGGTGTGTCACAAACCAAAGATTCGCCGAAACTCGGATTATCGTGAAAAATGTGTTAAAGCTCGTTATTTGAGGTCAAATCGAACAGTTAATTCCTGAAATGAGCTCGGACGCGTGATTGAAAAACAGGGACAAAAAGAAACAGGTCCTGTACGACCTTACGAACGTCGAAATTGAAGTGTATAATACACGGTTTCTCGGGATTCGGAGTCCCGGATCAAAATTCTCCGAAATCACATAGAATGTTCCTCGGGTCAGATAAAGCGGCCACGCAAAGTTTGAGCACCAACGGAAGACATTTGGGGGTGCCGGTGTGCCACAAACCAGCATTCGCCGATACTCGGATTATCGTGAAATATGTGTTAAAGCTCGTTATTTGAGGCTGAAATTGAAAACGTTAATTTCTGAAATGAGTTCGGACGCGTGATTGAAAAACAGGGAGAAAAAGAAACAGGGTCCGGTACGACCTTCCGAACGGCTGAAATTGAAGTGTATAATACACGGTTTTTCGGGATTTCGGGGTCCCGGAACAAAGTTCTCCGGAAATCACATAGAATGTTCCTCGGGTCAAATAAAGCGGCCACGCAAAGTTTGAACACCAACGGAAGACATTTGGGGGTGCCGGTGTGCCACAAACCAGCATTCGCCGAAACTCGGATTATCGTGAAAAATGTGTTAAAGCTCGTTATTTGAGGCTGAAATCGAACAGGTTAATTCCTGAAAAGAGCTCGGACGCGTGATTGAAAAACAGGGACAAAAAGAAACAGGGTCCGGTACGACCTTCCGAACGTCTTAAATTGAAGTGTATAATACACGGTTTTTCGGGATTCCGGGTTCCCGGAACAAAATTCTCCGGAAATCACATAGAAAGTTACTCGGGTCAGATAAAGCAGCCACGCAAAGTTTGAGCACCAACGGAAGACATTTGGGGGTGCCGGTGTGCCACAAACCAGCATTCGCCGAAACTCGGATTATCGTGAAAAATGTGTTAAAGCTCGTTATTTGAGGCTGAAATCGAACAGGTTAATTCCTGAAATGAGCTCGGACGCGTGATTGAAAAACAGGGACAAAAAGAAACAGTGTCCGTTACGACCTTCCGAACGGCTGAAATTGAAGTGTATAATACACGGTTTTTCGGGTTTCCGGGGTCCCGGAACAAAGTTCTCCGGAAATCACATAGAATGTTCCTCGGGTCAGATAAAGCGGCCACGCAAAGTTTGAACACCAACGGAAGACATTTGGGGGTGCCGGTGTGCCACAAACCAGCGTTCGCCGAAACTCGGATTATCGTGAAAAATGTGTTAAAGCTCGTTATTTGAGGCTGAAATCTCTGAGGTTAATTCCTAAAATGAGCTCGGACGCGTGATTGAAAAACAGGGAGAAAAAGAAACAGGGTCCGGTACGACCATCCGAACGCTGAAAGTGAAGTGTATAATACACGGTTTTTCGGGATTCCGGTGTCCCGGAACAAAATTCTCCGGAAATCACATAGAAAGTTCCTCGGGTCAGATAAAGCGGCCACGGAAAGTTTGAGCACCAACGGAAGACATTTGGGGGTGCCGGTGTGCCACAAACCAGCATTCGCCGA
The DNA here is from genome assembly GCF_048544455.1 of Silene latifolia. NCBI lineage: Eukaryota > Viridiplantae > Streptophyta > Magnoliopsida > Caryophyllales > Caryophyllaceae > Silene > Silene latifolia. Next base: position 150,567,842 of record NC_133528.1, on the reverse strand, counting down.
AACTCGGATTATCGTGAAATATGTGTTAAAGCTCGTTATTTGAGGCTGAAATTGAACAGCTTAATTCCTGAAATGAGCTCGGACGCGTGATTGAAAAACAGGGAGAAAAAGAAACAGGGTCCGTTACGACCTTCCGAACGGCTGAAATTGAAGTGTATAATACACGGTTTTTCGGGATTCCGGGGTCCCGGAACAAAATTCTCCGGAAATCACATAGAAAGTTCCTCGGGTCAGATAAAGCGGCCACGCAAAGTTTGAGCACCAACGGAAGGCATTTGGGGGTGCCGGTGTGCCACAAACCAGCGTTCGCCGAAACTCGGATTATCGTGAAAAATGTGTTAAAGCTCGTTATTTGAGGCTGAAATTGAACAGGTTAATTCTTGAAATGAGCTCGGACGCGTGATTGAAAAACAGGGAGAAAAAGAAACAGGGTCCGGTACGACCTTCCGAACGGCTGAAATTGAAGTGTATAATACACGGTTTTTCGGGATTCCGAGGTCCGGAACAAAATTCTCCGGAAATCACATAGAAAGTTCCTCGGGTCAGATAAAACGGCCACACAAAGTTTGAGCACCAACGGAAGACATTTGGGGGTGCCGGTGTGCCACAAACCAACATTCGCCGAAACTCGGATTATCGTGAAAAATGTGTTTAAGCTCCTTTTTTGAGGCTGAAATCGAACAGGTTAATTCCTGAAATAAGCTCGAACGCGTGATTGAAAAACAGGGTCCGATACGACCTTCCGAACGTCTGAAATTGAAGTGTATAATACACGGTTTTTCGGGATTCTGGGGCCCTGGAACAAAATTCTCCAGAAATCACATAGAAAGTTCCTCGGGTCAAATAAAGCGGGCACGCAAAGTTTGAACACCAATGGAAGACATTAGGGGGTGCCGGTGTGCCACAAACCAGCATTCGCCGAAACTCGGATTATCGTGAAAAATGTGTTAAAGCTCGTTATTTGAGGCTGAAATCGAACAGGTTAATTCCTGAAATGAGCTCGGACGCGTGATTGAAAAACAGGGACAAAAAGAAATAGGGTCCGGTACGACCTTCCGAACGTCTTAAATTGAAGTGTATAATACACGGTTTTTCGGGATTCCGAGTTCCCGGAAAAAAATTCTCCGGAAATCAATAGAAAGTTCCTCGGGTCAGATAAAGCAGCCACGCAAAGTTTGAGCACCAACGGAAGACATTTGGGGGTGCCGGTGTGCCACAAACCAGCATTCGCCGATACTCGGATTATCGTGAAATATGTGTTAAAGCTTGTTATTTGAGGCTGAAATCTCTGAGGTTAATTCCTAAAATGAGCTCGGACGCGTGATTGAAAAACAGGTAGAAAAAGAAACAGGGTCCGTTACGACCTTCCGAACGGCTGAAATTGAAGTGTATAATACACGGTTTTTCGGGATTCCGGGGTCCCGGAACAAAATTCATCGGAAATCACATAGAAAGTTCCTCGGGTCTGATAAAGCAGCCACGCAAAGTTTGAGCACCAACGGAAGACATTTGGGGGTGCCGGTATGCCACAAACCAGCATTCGCCGAAACTCGGATTATTGTGAAAAATGTGTTAAAGCTCGTTATTTGAGGCTGAAATTGAACAGGGTAATTCTTGAAATGAGCTCGGACGCGTGATTGAAAAACAGGGAGAAAAAGAAACAGGGTCCGGTAAGACCTTCCGAACGGCTGAAATTGAAGTGTATAATACACGGTTTTTCGGGATTCTGGGGTCCCGGAACAAAATTCTCCGGAAATCACATAGAAAGTTCCTCGGGTCAAATAAAGCGGGCACGCAAAGTTTGAACACCAATGGAAGACATTTGGGGGTGCCGGTGTGCCACAAACCAGCATTCGCCGAAACTCGAATTATCGTGAAAAATGTGTTAAAGCTCGTTATTTGAGGTTGAAATCTCTGAGGTTAATTCATAAAATGAGCTCGGACGCGTGATTGAAAAACAGGGAGAAAAAGAAACAGGGTCCGGTACGACCTTCCCAACGCTGAAATTGAAGTGTATAATACACGGTTTTTCGGGATTCCGAGGTACCGGAACAAAATTCTCCGGAAATCACATAGAAAGTTCCTCGGGTCAGATAAAGCGGCCACGCAAAGTTTGAGCACCAACGGAAGACATTTGGGGGTGCCGGTGTGCCACAAACCTGCATTCGCCGAAACTCAGATTATCGTGAAAAATGTGTTAAAGCTCGTTATTTGAGGCTGAAATCGAACAGGTTAATTCCTGAAATGAGCTCGGACGCGTGATTGAAAAACAGGGACAAAAAGAATTAGGGCCGGTACGACCTTCCGAACGTCTGAAATTGAAGTGTAATACACGGTTTTTCGGGATTTTGGGGTCCCAGAACGAAATTCTCCGGAAATCACATAGAAAGTTCCTCGGGTCAGATAAAGCGGCCACGCAAAGTTTGAGCACCAACGGAAGACATTTGGGGGTGCAGGTGTGCCACAAACCAGCATTCGCCGAAACTCGGATTATCGTGAAAAATGTGTTAAAGCTCGTTATTTGAGGCTGAAATTTCTGAGGTTAATTCCTAAAATGAGCTCGGACGCGTGATTGAAAAACAGGGAGAAAAAGAAACAGTGCAGTCGACCCTCCGAACGTCTGAAATTGAAGTGTATAATACACGGTTTTTCGGGATTCCGGGGTACCGGAACAAAATTCTCCGGAAATCCCATAGAAAGTTCATCGGGTCAGATAAAGCGGCCACGCAAAGTTTGAGCACCAACGGAAGACATTTGGGGGTGCCGGTGTGCCACAAACCAGCATTCGCCGAAACTCGAATTATCGTGAAAAATGTGTTAAAGCTCGTTATTTGAGGCTGAAATCTTTGAGGTTAATTACTAAAATGAGCTCGGACGCGTGATTGAAAAACAGAGAGAAAAAGAAATAGGGTCCGGTACGACCCTCCGAACGCTGAAATTGAAGTGTATAATACACGGTTTTTCGGGATTCCGGGGTCCCGGAACAAAATTCTCCGGAAATCACATAGAATGTTACTCGGGTCAAATAAAGCGGCCACGCAAGTTTGAACACCAACGGAAGACATTTGGGGGTGCCAGTGTGCCACAAACCAGCATTCGCCGAAACTCGGATTATCGTGAAAAATGTGTTAAAGCTCGTTATTTGAGGCTGAAATCTCTGAGTTTAATTCCTAAAATGAGCTCGGACGCGTGATTGAAAAACAGGGAGAAAAAGAAACAGGGTCTGGTACGACCCTTCGAACGCTGAAATTGAAGTGTATAATACACGGTTTTTCGGGATTCCGGGGTCCCGGAACAAAATTCTCCGGAAATGACATAGAATGTTTCTCGGGTCAAATAAAGCGGCCACGCAAAGTTTGAACACCAACGGAAGACATTTGGGGGTGCCGGTGTGCCACAAACCAGCATTCGCCGAAACTCGGATTATCGTGAAAAATGTGTTAAAGCTCGTTATTTGAGGCTGAAATCGAACAGGTTAATTCCTGAAATGAGCTCGGACGCGTGATTGAAAAACAGGGACAAAAAGAAACAGGGTCCGGTACGTCCTTCCGAACGTCTGAAATTGAAGTGTATAATACACGGTTTTTCGGGATTACGGGGTACCGGAACAAAATTCTCCGGAAATCCCATAGAAAGTTCATCGGGTCAGATAAAGCAGCCACGCAAAGTTTGAGCACCAACGGAAGACATTTGGGGGTGCCGGTGTGCCACAAACCAGAATTCGCCGAAACTCGGATTATCGTGAAAAATGTGTTAAAGCTCGTTATTTGAGGTTGAAATCAAGCAGGTTAATTCCTGAAATGAGCTCGGACGCGTGATTGAAAAACAGGGAGAAAAAGAAACAGGGCCCGGTACGACCTTCCGAACGGGTGAAATTGAAGTGTATAATACACGGTTTTTCGGGATTCCGGGGTCCCGGAACAAAATTCACCGGAAATCACATAGAAAGTTCCTCGGGTCTGATAAAGCAGCCACGCAAAGTTTGAGCACCAACGGAAGACATTTGGGGGTGCGGTGTGCCTGAAACCAAAGATTCGCCGATACTCGGATTATCGTGAAATATGTGTTAAAGCTCGTTATTTGAGGCTGAAATCTCTGAGGTTAATTCCTAAAATGAGCTCGGACGCGTGATTGAAAAACAGGTAGAAAAAGAAACAGGGTCCGTTACGACCTTCCGAACGGCTGAAATTGAAGTGTATAATACACGGTTTTTCGGGATTCCGGGGTCCCGGAACAAAATTCACCGGAAATCACATAGAAAGTTCCTCGGGTCTGATAAAGCAGCCACGCAAAGTTTGAGCACCAACGGAAGACATTTGGGGGTGCCGGTGTGCCACAAACCAGCATTCGCCGAAACTCGGATTATTGTGAGAAATGTGTTAAAGCTCGTTATTTGAGGCTGAAATTGAACAGGGTAATTCTTGAAATGAGCTCGGACGCGTGATTGAAAAACAGGGAGAAAAAGAAACAGGGTCCGGTAAGACCTTCCGAACGGCTGAAATTGAAGTGTATAATACACGGTTTTTCGGGATTATGGGGTCCCGGAAAAAAAATCTCCGGAAATCACATAGAAAGTTCCTCGGGTCAAATAAAGCAGGCACGCAAAGTTTGAACACCAATGGAAGACATTTGGGGGTGCCAGTGTGCCACAAACCAGCATTCGCCGAAACTCGGATTATCGTGAAAAATGTGTTAAAGCTCGTTATTTGAGGCTGAAATCTCTGAGGTTAATTCCTAAAATGAGCTCGGACGCGTGATTGAAAAACAGGAGAAAAAAGAAACAGTCCTGTTTCGACCCTTGAACGCTGAAATTGAAGTGTATAATACACGGTTTTTCGGGATTCCGGGGTCCCGGAACAAAATTCTCCGGAAATCACATAGAATGTTCCTCGGGTCAAATAAAGCGGCCACGCAAAGTTTGAACACCAACGGAAGATATTTGGGGGTGCCGGTGTGCCACAAACCAGCATTCGCCGAAACTCGGATTATCGTGAAAAATGTGTTAAAGCTCGTTATTTGAGGTCAAATCGAAACGAGTTAATTCTGAAATGAGCTCGGACGCGTGATTGAAAAACGAGGACAAAAAGAAACAGGGTTGACGTCCTTCCGAACGTCTGAAATTGAAGTGTATAATACACGGTTTTTCGGGATTACGGGGTACCGGAACAAAATTCTCCGGAAATCCCATTGAAAGTTCATCGGGTCAGATAAAGCGGCCACGCAAAGTTTGAGCACCAACGGAAGACATTTGGGGGTGCCGGTGTGCCACAAACCAGCATTCGCCGATACTCGGATTATCGTGAAAAATGTGTTAAGCTCGTTATTTGAGGCTGAAATCAAACAGGTTAATTCCTGAAATGAGCTCGGACGCGTGATTGAAAAACAGGGAGAAAAAGAAACAGGGCCCGGTACGACCTTCCGAACGGCTGAAATTGAAGTGTATAATACACGGTTTTTCGGGATTCTTGGGTCCCGGAACAAAATTCTCCGGAAATCACATAGAAAGTTTCTCGGGTCAAATAAAGCGGACACGCAAAGTTTGAACACCAATGGAAGACATTTGGGGGTGCCGGTGTGCCACAAACCAGCATTCGCCGAAACTCGAATTATCGTGAAAAATGTGTTAAAGCTCGTTATTTGAGGCTGAAATTGAATAGGTTAATTCCTGAAATGAGCTCGGACACGTGATTGAAAAACAGGGACAAAAAGAAACAGGGCCGGTACGACCTTCCGAACGTCTGAAATTGAAGTGTATAATACACGGTTTTTCGGGATTCCGGGGTCCCAGAACAAAATTCTCCGGAAATCACTTAGAAAGTTCCTCGGGTCAGATAAAGCGGCCACGCAAAGTTTGAGCACCAACGGAAGACATTTGGGGGTGCTTGGTGTGCCTGAAACCAAGATTCGCCGATACTCGATTATCGTGAAATATGTGTTAAAGCTCGTTATTTGAGGCTGAAATTGAAAACGTTAATTTACAAATGAGTTCGGACGCGTGATTGAAAAACAGGGAGAAAAAGAAACAGGGTCCGTTACGACCTTCCGAACCGCTGAAATTGAAGTGTATAATACACGGTTTTTCGGGATTCCGGGGTCCCGGAACAAAATTCTCCGGAAATCACATAGAATGTTACTCGGGTCAAATAAAGCGGCCACGCAAAGTTTGAACACCAACGGAAGACATTTGGGGGTGCCGGTGTGCCACAAACCAAAGATTCGCAAAACTCGGATTATCGTGAAAAATGTGTTAAAGCTCGTTATTTGAGGCTGAAATCTCTGAGGTTAATTCCTAAAATGAGCTCGAACGCGTGATTGAAAAACAGGAGAAAAAGAAACAGGGTCCTATGATCGACCCTCGAACGCTAAAATTGAAGTGTATAATACACGGTTTTTCGGGATTCGGCCGGAAAAAATTCTCCGGAAATCACATAGAATGTTACTCTGTCGATAAAGCGGCCACGCAAAGTTTGAGCACCAACGGAAGACATTTGGGGGTGCGGTGTGCCTGAAACCAAAGATTCATTCGCAGAAACTCGGATTATCGTGAAATATGTGTTAAAGCTCGTTATTTGAGGCTGAAATCGAACAGGTTAATTCTGAAATGAGCTCGGACGCGTGATTGAAAAATAGGGACAAAAAGAAATCGGGTCCTGCGACCTTCCGAACGTCTGAAATTGAAGTGTATAATACACGGTTTTTCGGGATTCCGAGGTACCGGAACAAAATTCTCCGGAAATCCCATAGAAAGTTCCTCGGGTCCGATAAAGCGGCCACGCAAAGTTTGAGCGCCAACGGAAGACATTTGGGGGTGCGGTGTGTCACAAACCAAAGATTCGCAAAACTCGGATTATCGTGAAAAATGTGTTAAAGCTCGTTATTTGAAGGTGAAATCAAACAGGTTAATTCCTGAAATGAGCTCGGACGCGTGATTGAAAAACGAGGAGAAAAAGAAACAGGGGCCCGATGCGACCTTCCGAACGGTGAAATTGAAGTGTATAATACACGGTTTTTCGGGATTCTTGGGTCCCTAACAAAATTCTCCGGAAATCACATAGAAAGTTTCTCGGGTCAAATAAAGCGGACACGCAAAGTTTGAACACCAATGGAAGACATTTTGGGGTGCGGTGTGCCTGAGCCAAAGATTCGCCGAAACTCGAATTATCGTGAAAAATGTGTTAAAGCTCGTTATTTGAGGTGAAATCGAACAGGTTAATTCTGAAATGAGCTCGGACACGTGATTGAAAAACGGGGACAAAAAGAAACAGGGGCGATGACCTTCCGAACGTCCGAAATTGAAGTGTATAATACACGGTTTTTCGGGATTCCGGGTCCCAGAACAAAATTCTCCGGAAATCACTTAGAAAGTTCCTCGGGTCGAGATAAAGCGGCCACGCAAAGTTTGAGCACCAACGGAAGACATTTGGGGGTGCTTGGTGTGCCTGAAAACCAAAGATTCGCCGATACTCGGATTATCGTGAAATATGTGTTAAAGCTCGTTATTTGAGGCTGAAATTGAAAACGTTAATTTCTGAAAGGAGTTCGGACGCGTGATTGAAAAACAGGGAGAAAAAGAAACAGGGTCCGTTACGACCTTCCGAACCGCTGAAATTGAAGTGTATAATACACGGTTTTTCGGGATTCCGGGGTCCCGGAACAAAATTCTCCGGAAATCACATAGAATGTTATTCGGGTCAAATAAAGCGGCCACGCAAAGTTTGAACACCAACGGAAGACATTTGGGGGTGCCGGTGTGCCACAAACCAGCATTCGCCGAAACTCGGATTATCGTGAAAAATGTGTTAAAGCTCGTTATTTGAGGCTGAAATCTCTGAGGTTAATTCCTAAAATGAGCTCGGACGCGTGATTGAAAAACAGGGAGAAAAAGAAACAGGGTCCGGTACGACCCTCCGAACGATAAAATTGAAGGGTATATAATACACGGTTTTTCGGGATTCCGGGGTCCCGGAAAAAAATTCTCCGGAAATCACATAGAATGTTACTCTGGTCAGATAAAGCGGCCACGCAAAGTTTGAGCACCAACGGAAGACATTTGGGGGTGCTTGGTGTGCCTGAAACCAAAGATTCGCAAAAACTCGGATTATCGTGAAATATGTGTTAAAGCTCGTAATTTGAGGCTGAAATTGAACAGGTTAATTCCTGAAATGAGCTCGGACGCGTGATTGAAAAATAGGGACAAAAAGAAACTGGGTCCGGTACGACCTTCCGAACGTCTGAAATTGAAGTGTATAATACACGGTTTTTCGGGATTCCGAGGTACCGGAACAAAATTCTCCGGAAATCCCATAGAAAGTTCATCGGGTCAGATAAAGCGGCCACGCAAAGTTTGAGCGCCAACGGAAGACATTTGGGGGTGCTTGGTGTGCCTGAAACCAAAGATTCGCCGAAACTCGGATTATCGTGAAAAATGTGTTAAAGCTCGTTATTTGAGGCTGAAATCAAACAGGTTAATTCCTGAAATGAGCTCGGACGCGTGATTGAAAAACAGGGAGAAAAAGAAACAGGGCCCGGTACGACCTTCCGAACGGCTGAAATTGAAGTGTATAATACACGGTTTTTCGGGATGCAGGATCCGGAACAAAATTCTCCGGAAATCACATAGAAAGTTCCTCGGGTCGGATAAAGCGGCCACGCAAAGTTTGAGCACCAACGGAAGACATTTGGGGGTGCCGGTGTGCCTGAAACCCGCGTTCGCCGAAACTCGATTATCGTGAAAAATGTGTTAAAGCTCGTTATTTGAGGTCAAATCGAACAGTTAATTCTGAAATGAGCTCGGACGCGTGATTGAAAAAACAGGACAAAAAGAAACAGGGGCGTCGACCTTCCGAACGGCTGAAATTGAAGTGTATAATACACGGTTTTTCGGATTCCGGTCCCAGAACAAAATTCTCCGAAATCACATAGAAAGTTCCTCGGGTGAGATAAAGCGGCCACGCAAAGTTTGAGCACCAACGGAAAACATTTGGGGGTGCCGTGTGCCACAAACCAAAGATTCGGCGATACTCGGATTATCGTGAAATATGTGTTAAAGCTCGTTATTTGAGGCTGAAATTGAAAACGTTAATTTAAAATGAGCTCGGACGCGTGATTGAAAAACAAGGAGAAAAAGAAACAGGGTCCGTTACGACCTTCCGAACGGTTGAAATTGAAGTGTATAATACACGGTTTTTCGGGATTTCGGGTCCGGAACAAAGTTCTCCTGGAAATCACATAGAATGTTCCTCGGGTCAAATAAAGCGGCCACGCAAAGTTTGAACACCAACGGAAGATATTTGGGGGTGCTTGGTGTGCCACAAACCAGAAATTCGCCGAAACTCGGATTATCGTGAAAAATGTGTTAAAGCTCGTTATTTGAGGTTTGAAATCTACGAGGTTAATTCCTGAAATGAGCTCGGACGCGTGATTGAAAAACGGGAGAAAAAGAAACGGGTCCGTACGACCCTTGAACGCTGAAATTGAAGTGTATAATACACGGTTTTTCGGGATTCCGGGTCCGGAACAAAATTCTCCGAAATCACATAGAAAGTTACTCGGGTCATTAAAGCGACCACGCAAAGTTTGAGCACCAACGGAAGACATTTGGAGGTGCTGGTGTGCCACAAACCCGCATTCGCCGAAACTCGGATTATCGTGAAATATGTGTTAAAGCTCGTTATTTGAGGTGAAATCGAACAAGTTAATTTACGAAATGAGCTCGGACGCGTGATTGAAAAACAGGGACAAAAAGAAACAGGGCCGGTACGACCTTCCGAACGTCTGAAATTGAAGTGTATAATACACGGTTTTTCGGGATTCCGGGGTCCCAGAACAAAATTCTCCGGAAATAACTTAGAAAGTTCCTCGGGTCAGATAAAGCGGCCACGCAAAGTTTGAGCACCAACGGAAGACATTTGGGGGTGCTTGGTTGTGCCACAAACCGAAGATTCGCCGATACTCGGATTATCGTGAAATATGTGTTGAAGCTCGTTATTTGAGGCTGAAATTGAAAACGTTAATTTACGAAATGAGTTCGGACGCGTGATTGAAAAACAGAGAGAAAAAGAAACAGGGTCCGTTACGACCTTCCGAACGGTTGAAATTGAAGTGTATAATACACGGTTTTTCGGGATTCCGGAACAAAATTCTCCTGAAATCACATAGAATGTTACTCGGGTCAAATAAAGCGGCCACGCAAAGTTTGAACACCAACGGAAGACATTTGGGGTGCCGGTGTGCCACAAACCAAAGATTCGCCAAACTCGGATTATCGTGAAAAATGTGTTAAAGCTCGTTATTTGAGGCTGAAATCTCTGAGGTTAGTTCCTAAAATGAGCTCGGACGCGTGATTGAAAAACAGGGAGAAAAAGAAACAGGGTCCGGTACGACCCTCCGAACGCTAAAATTGAAGTGTATAATACACGGTTTTTCGGGATTTCGGGGTCCCGGAAAAACATTCTCCTGAAATCACATAGAATGTTACTCTGGTCAGATAAAGCGGCCACGCAAAGTTTGAGCACCAACGGAAGACATTTGGGGTGCTTGGTGTGCCACAAACCAAAGATTCGCCAAACTCGGATTATCGTGAAATATGTGTTAAAGCTCGTTATTTGAGGCTGAAATTGAACAGGTTAATTCCTGAAATGAGCTCGGACGCGTGATTGAAAAATAGGGACAAAAAGAAACTGGGTCCGGTACGACCTTCCGAACGTCTGAAATTGAAGTGTATAATACACGGTTTTTCGGGATTCCGAGGTACCGGAACAAAATTCTCCGGAAATCTCATAGAAAGTTCATCGGGTCAGATAAAGCGGCCATGCAAAGTTTGAGCGCCAACGGAAGACATTTGGGGTGCCGGTGTGCCAAAACCAAAGATTCGCCGAAACTCGGATTATCGTGAAAAATGTGTTAAAGCTCGTTATTTGAGGCTGAAATCGAACAGGTTAATTCCTGAAATGAGCTCGGACGCGTGATTGAAAAACAGGGAGAAAAAGAAACAGGGCCCGGTACGACCTTCCGAACGGGTGAAATTGAAGTGTATAATACACGGTTTTTCGGGATTCTGGGATCCCGGAACAAAATTCTCCGGAAATCACATAGAAAGTTCCTCGGGTCAGATAAAGCGGTCACGCAAAGTTTGAGCACCAACGGAAGACATTTGGGGGTGCCGGTGTGCCACAAACCAGCATTCGCCGAAACTCGGATTATCGTGAAAAATGTGTTAAAGCTCGTTATTTGAGGCTGAAATCGAACAGGTTAATTCCTGAAATGAGCTCGGACGCGTGATTGAAAAACAGGGACAAAAAGAAACAGGGCCGTTACGACCTTCCGAACGTCTGAAATTGAAGTGTATAATACACGGTTTTTCGGGATTCCGGGGTCCCAGAACAAAATTCTCCGGAAATCACATAGAAAGTTCCTCGGGTGAGATAAAGCGGCCACGCAAAGTTTGAGCACCAACGGAAAACATTTGGGGTGCCGGTGTGCCACAAACCAGCATTCGCCGATACTCGGATTATCGTGAAATATGTGTTAAAGCTCGTTATTTGAGGCTGAAATTGAAAACGTTAATTTACAAATGAGCTCGGACGCGTGATTGAAAAACGAGGAGAAAAAGAAACCGGGTCCGTTACGACCTTCCGAACGGCTGAAATTGAAGTGTATAATACACGGTTTTTCGGGATTTCGGGGTCCTGGAACAAAGTTCTCCGGAAATCACATAGAATGTTCCTCGGGTCAAATAAAGCGGCCACGCAAAGTTTGAACACCAACGGAAGATATTTGGGGGTGCTTGGTGTGCCTGAACCAAAGATTCGCCGAAACTCGGATTATCGTGAAAAATGTGTTAAAGCTCGTTATTTGAGGCTGAAATCTCTGAGGTTAATTCCTAAAATGAGCTCGGACGCGTGGTTGAAAAACAGGAGAAAAAGAAACGAGGTCCTGCGACCCTCCGAACACTGAAATTGAAGTGTATAATACACGGTTTTTCGGGATTCCGGGGTCCCGGAACAAAATTCTCCGGAAATCACATAGAAAGTTCCTCGGGTCAGATAAAGCGGCCACGCAAAGTTTGAGCACCAACGGAAGACATTTGGGGGTGCCGGTGTGCCACAAACCAGCATTCGCCGAAACTCGGATTATCGTGAAATATGTGTTAAAGCTCGTTATTTGAGGCTGAAATTGAACAGGTTAATTCCTGAAATGAGCTCGGACGCGTGATTGAAAAATAGGGACAAAAAGAAACTGGGTCCGGTACGACCTTCCGAACGTCTGAAATTGAAGTGTATAATACACGGTTTTTCGGGATTCCGAGGTACCGGAACAAAATTCTCCGGAAATCTCATAGAAAGTTCATCGGGTCAGATAAAGCGGCCATGCAAAGTTTGAGCGCCAACGGAAGACATTTGGGGGTGCCGGTGTGCCACAAACCAGCATTCGCCGAAACTCGGATTATCGTGAAAAATGTGTTAAAGCTCGTTATTTGAGGCTGAAATCGAACAGGTTAATTCCTGAAATGAGCTCGGACGCGTGATTGAAAAACAGGGAGAAAAAGAAACAGGGCCCGGTACGACCTTCCGAACGGGTGAAATTGAAGTGTATAATACACGGTTTTTCGGGATTCTGGGATCCCGGAACAAAATTCTCCGGAAATCACATAGAAAGTTCCTCGGGTCAGATAAAGCGGTCACGCAAAGTTTGAGCACCAACGGAAGACATTTGGGGGTGCCGGTGTGCCACAAACCTGCATTCGCCGAAACTCAGATTATCGTGAAAAATGTGTTAAAGCTCGTTATTTGAGGTCAAATCGAACAGTTTAATTCTGAAATGAGCTCGGACGCGTGATTGAAAAACAGGGACAAAAAGAAACAGGGCCCGTTACGACCTTCCGAACGCCGGAAATTGAAGTGTATAATACACGGTTTTTCGGGATTCCGGGTCCCAGAACAAAATTCTCCGGAAATCACTTAGAAAGTTCCTCGGGTCAGATAAAGCGGCCACGCAAAGTTTGAGCACCAACGGAAAACATTTGGGGGTGCCGGTGTGCCACAAACCAGCATTCGCCGATACTCGGATTATCGTGAAATATGTGTTAAAGCTCGTTATTTGAGGCTGAAATTGAAAACGTTAATTTCTGAAATGAGCTCGGACGCGTGATTGAAAAACAGGGAGAAAAAGAAACAGGTCCGTTACGACCTTCCGAACGTGAAAATTGAAGTGTATAATACACGGTTTTTCGGGATTTCGGGGTCCCGGAACAAAGTTCTCCGGAAATCACATAGAATGTTCCTCGGGTCAAATAAAGCGGCCACGCAAAGTTTGAACACCAACGGAAGATATTTGGGGTGCTTGGGTGTGCCACAAACCAGCATTCGCCGAAACTCGGATTATCGTGAAAAATGTGTTAAAGCTCGTTATTTGAGGCTGAAATCTCTGAGGTTAATTCCTAAAATGAGCTCGGACGCGTGGTTGAAAAACAGGGAGAAAAAGAAACAGGGTCCGGTACGACCCTCCGAACACTAAAATTGAAGTGTATAATACACGGTTTTTCGGGATTCCGGGGTCCCGGAACAAAATTCTCCGGAAATCACATAGAAAGTTCCTCGGGTCAGATAAAGCGGCCACGCAAAGTTTGAGCACCAACGGAAGACATTTGGGGGTGCCGGTGTGCCACAAACCAGCATTCGCCGAAACTCGGATTATCGTGAAATATGTGTTAAAGCTCGTTATTTGAGGCTGAAATTGAACAGGTTAATTCCTGAAATGAGCTCGGACGCGTGATTGAAAAATAGGGACAAAAAGAAACTGGGTCCGGTACGACCTTCCGAACGGCTGAAATTGAAGTGTATAATACACGGTTTTTCGGGATTCAGGATCCGGAACAAAATTCTCCGGAAATCACATAGAAAGTTCCTCGGGTCAGATAAAGCGGCCACGCAAAGTTTGAGCACCAACGGAAGACATTTGGGGGTGCCGGTGTGCCACAAACCTGGATTCGCCGAAACTCAGATTATCGTGAAAAATGTGTTAAAGCTCGTTATTTGAGGCTGAAATCGAACAGGTTAATTTCTGAAATGAGCTCGGACGCGTGATTGAAAAACAGGGGACAAAAAGAAACAGGGCTGATACGACCTTCCGAACGGCCGAAATTGAAGTGTATAATACACGGTTTTTCGGGATTCCGGGGTCCCACAACAAAATTCTCCGGAAATAACATAGAAAGTTCCTCGGGTGAGATAAAGCGGCCACGCAAAGTTTGAACACCAACGGAAGACATTTGGGGGTGCCGGTGCCACAAACCAAAGATTCGCCGAAACTCGGATTATCCTGAAAAATGTGTTAAAGCTCGTTATTTGAGGCTGAAATCTCTGAGGTTAATTCCTAAAATGAGCTCGGACGCGTGGTTGAAAAACAGGAGAAAAAAGAAACGAGGGTCCTGTGCGACCCTCCGAACACTGAAATTGAAGTGTATAATACACGGTTTTTCGGGATTCCGGGGTCCCGAACAAAATTCTCCGGAAATCACATAGAAAGTTCCTCGGGTCGATAAAGCGGCCACGCAAAGTTTGAGCACCAACGGAAGACATTTGGGGGTGCCGGTGTGCCACAAACCAAAGATTCGCCAAACTCGGATTATCGTGAAAAATGTGTTAAAGCTCGTTATTTGAGGCTGAAATTGAACATGTTAATTCCTGAAATGAGCTCGGACGCGTGATTGAAAACAAGGAGAAAAAGAAACTAGGTCCGTTACGACCTTCCGAACGGCTGAAATTGAAGTGTATAATACACGGTTTTTCCAGATTCCGGTCCCTAACAAAATTCTCCGGAAATCACATAGAATGTTACTCGGGTCAAATAAAGCGGCCACGCAAAGTTTAAACACCAACGGAAGACATTTGGGGGCGCCGGTGTGCCACAAACCAGCATTCGCCGAAACTCGGATTATCGTGAAAAATGTGTTAAAGCTCGTTATTTGAGGCTGAAATCTCTGAGGTTAATTCTTAAAATGAGCTCGGACGCGTGGTTGAAAAACAGGGAGAAAAAGAAACAGGGTCCGGTACGACTCTCCGAACGCTAAAATTGAAGTGTATAATACACGGTTTTTCGGGATTCCGGGGTCCCGGAACAAAATTCTCCGGAAATCACATAGAAAGTTCCTCGGGTCAGATAAAGCGGCCACGCAAAACCAAAGATTCGCCAAACTCGGATTATCGTGTAATATGTGTTAAAGCTCGTTATTTGAGGCTGAAATCGAACATGTTAATTCTGAAATGAGCTCGGACGCGTGATTGAAAAACAGGGAGAAAAATAAACAGGGTCCGTTACGACCTTCCGAACGGCTGAAATTGAAGTGTAATACACGGTTTTTCGGGATTCCGGGGTCCCGGAACAAAATTCTCCGGAAATCACATAGAATGTTACTCGGGTCAAATAAAGAGGCCACGCAAAGTTTGAACACCAGCGGAAGACATTTAGGGGTGCCGGTGTGTCACAAACCAAAGATTCGCAAACTCGGATTATCGTGAAAAATGTGTTAAAGCTCGTTATTTGAGGCTGAAATCGAACAGGTTAATTCCTGAAATGAGCTCGGACGCGTGATTGAAAAACAGGGACAAAAAGAAACAGGGTCCGGTACGACCTTCTGAACGTCTTAAATTGAAGTGTATAATACACGGTTTCTCGGGATTCCGGAGTCCCGGATCAAAATTCTCCGGAAATCACATAGAATGTTCCTCGGGTCAGATAAAGCGGCCACGCAAAGTTTGAGCACCAACGGAAGACATTTGGGGGTGCAGGTGTGCCACAAACCAGCATTCGCCGAAACTCGGATTATCGTGAAAAATGTGTTAAAGCTCGTTATTTGAGGCTGAAATCTCTGAGGTTAATTCCTAAAATGAGCTCGGACGCGTGATTGAAAAACATGGAGAAAAAGAAACAGGGTCCGGTACGACCCTCCGAACGCTGAAATTGAAGTGTATAATACACGGTTTTTCAGGATTACGGGGTCCCAGAACAAAATTCTCCGGAAATCACATAGAAAGTTCCTCGGGTCAGATAAAGCGGCCACGCAAAGTTTGAGCACCAACGGAAGACATTTGGGGGTGCCGGTGTGCCACAAACCAGCATTCGCCGATACTCGGATTATCGTGAAATATGTGTTAAAGCTCGTTATTTGAGGCTGAAATTGAAAACGTTAATTTCTGAAATGAGCTCGGACGCGTGATTGAAAAACAGGGAGAAAAAGAAACAGGGTCCGTTACGACCTTCCGAACGGCTGAAATTGAAGTGTATAATACACGGTTTTTCGGGATTTCGGGGTCCGGAAAAAGTTCTCCTAAATCACATAGAATGTTCCTCGGGTCAAATAAAGCGGCCACGCAAAGTTTGAACACCAACGGAAGATATTTGGGGGTGCCGGTGTGCCCAAACCAAAGATTCGCGAAACTCGGATTATCGTGAAAAATGTGTTAAAGCTCGTTATTTGAGGCTGAAATCTCTGAGGTTAATTCCTAAAATGAGCTCGGACGCGTGATTGAAAAACATGGAGAAAAAGAAACAGGGTCCGGTACGACCCTCCGAACGCTGAAATTGAAGTGTATAATACACGATTCTTCGGGATTCCTGAGTCCCGGATCAAAATTCTCCGGAAATCTCATAGAAAGTTCCTCGGGTCAGATAAAGCGGCCACGCAAAGTTTGAGCACCAACGGAAGACATTTGGGGGTGCCGGTGTGCCACAAACCAGCATTCGCGGAAACTCGGATTATCGTGAAATATGTGTTAAAACTCGTTATTTGAGGCTGAAATTGAAAACGTTTGTTTCTGAAATGAGCTCGGACGCGTGATTGAAAAACAGGGAGAAAAAGAAACAGGGTCCGTTACGACCTTCCGAACGGCTGAAATTGAAGTGTATAATACACGGTTTTTCGGGATTCCGGGGTCCCGGAACAAAATTCTCCGGAAATCACATAGAATGTTACTCGGGTCAAATAAAGCGGCCACGCAAAGGTTGAACACCAACGGAAGACATTTGGGGGCGCCGGTGTGCCACAAACCAGCCTTCGCCGAAACTCGGATTATCGTGAAAAATGTGTTAAAGCTCGTTATTTGAGGCTGAAATCAAACAGGTTAATTCCTGAAATGAGCTCGGACGCGTGATTGAAAAACAGGGAGAAAAAGAAACAGGGGCCCGCATTTACCTTCCGAACGGGTGAAATTGAAGTGTATAATACACGTTTTTGGGATTCAGGATCCCGGAACAAAATTCTCCGGAAATCACATAGAAAGTTCCTCGGGTCAGATAAAGCGGCCACGCAAAGTTTGAGCACCAACGGAAGACATTTGGGGGTGCCGGTGTGCCACAAACCAGCATTCGCCGAAACTCGGATTATCGTGAAAAATGTGTTAAAGCTCGTTATTTGAGGCTGAAATCGAACAGGTTAATTCCTGAAATGAGCTCGGACGCGTGATTGAAAAACAGGGACAAAAAGAAACAGGGTCCGGTACGACCTTCCGAACGTCTGAAATTGAAGTGTATAATACACGGTTTTTCGGGATTCCGGGGTCCCGGAACAAAATTCTCCGGAAATCACTTAGAAAGTTCCTCGGGTCAGATAAAGCGGCCACGCAAAGTTTGAGCACCAACGGAAAACATTTGGGGGTGCCGGTGTGCCACAAACCAGCATTCGGCGATACTCGGATTATCGTGAAATATGTGTTAAAGCTCGTTATTTGAGGCTGAAATTGAAAACGTTAATTTCTGAAATGTGCTCGGACGCGTGATTGAAAAACAGGGAGAAAAAGAAACAGGGTCCGTTACGACCTTCCGAACGGCTGAAATTGAAGTGTATAATACACGGTTTTTCGGGATTTCGGGGTCCCGGAACAAAGTTCTCCGGAAATCACATAGAATGTTCCTCGGGTCAAATAAAGCGGCCACGCAAAGTTTGAACACCAACGGAAGATATTTGGGGGTGCCGGTGTGCCACAAACCAGCATTCGCCGAAACTCGGATTATCGTGAAAAATGTGTTAAAGCTCGTTATTTGAGGCTGAAATCTCTGAGGTTAATTCCTAAAATGAGCTCGGACGCGTGATTGAAAAACAGGGAGAAAAAGAAACAGGGTCCGGTACGACCCTTCGAACGCTGAAATTGAAGTGTATAATACACGGTTTTTCGGGATTCCGGGGTCCCGGAACAAAATTCTCCGGAAATCACATAGAAAGTTACTCGGGTCAGCTAAAGCAGCCACGCAAAGTTTGAGCACCAACGGAAGACATTTGGAGGTGCCGGTGTGCCACAAACCTGCATTCGCCGAAACTCGGATTATCGTGAAATATGTGTTAAAGCTCGTTATTTGAGGCTGAAATCGAACAAGTTAATTCCTGAAATGAGCTCGGACGCGTGATTGAAAAACAGGGACAAAAAGAAACAGGGCCGGTACGACCTTCCGAACGTCTGAAATTGAAGTGTATAATACACGGTTTTTCGGGATTCCGGGGTCCCAGAACAAAATTCTCCGGAAATAACTTAGAAAGTTCCTCGGGTCAGATAAAGCGGCCACGCAAAGTTTGAGCACCAACGGAAGACATTTGGGGGTGCCGGTGTGCCACAAACCAGCATTCGCCGATACTCGGATTATCGTGAAATATGTGTTGAAGCTCGTTATTTGAGGCTGAAATTGAAAACGTTAATTTCTGAAATGAGTTCGGACGCGTGATTGAAAAACAGGGAGAAAAAGAAACAGGGTCCGTTACGACCTTCCGAACGGCTGAAATTGAAGTGTATAATACACGGTTTTTCGGGATTCCGGGGTCCCGGAACAAAATTCTCCTGAAATCACATAGAATGTTACTCGGGTCAAATAAAGCGGCCACGCAAAGTTTGAACACCAACGGAAGACATTTGGGGGTGCCGGTGTGCCACAAACCAGCATTCGCCGAAACTCGGATTATCGTGAAAAATGTGTTAAAGCTCGTTATTTGAGGCTGAAATCTCTGAGGTTAGTTCCTAAAATGAGCTCGGACGCGTGATTGAAAAACAGGGAGAAAAAGAAACAGGGTCCGGTACGACCCTCCGAACGCTTAAATTGAAGTGTATAATACACGGTTTTTCGGGATTTCGGGGTCCCGGAAAAACATTCTCCTGAAATCACATAGAATGTTACTCTGGTCAGATAAAGCGGCCACGCAAAGTTTGAGCACCAACGGAAGACATTTGGGGGTGCCGGTGTGCCACAAACCAGCATTCGCCGAAACTCGGATTATCGTGAAATATGTGTTAAAGCTCGTTATTTGAGGCTGAAATTGAACAGGTTAATTCCTGAAATGAGCTCGGACGCGTGATTGAAAAATAGGGACAAAAAGAAACTGGGTCCGGTACGACCTTCCGAACGTCTGAAATTGAAGTGTATAATACACGGTTTTTCGGGATTCCGAGGTACCGGAACAAAATTCTCCGGAAATCTCATAGAAAGTTCATCGGGTCAGATAAAGCGGCCACGCAAAGTTTGAGCGCCAACGGAAGACATTTGGGGGTGCCGGTGTGCCACAAACCAAAGATTCGCTAAACTCGGATTATCGTGAAAAATGTGTTAAAGCTCGTTATTTGAGGCTGAAATCGAAATCAGTTTAATTCCTGAAATGAGCTCGGACGCGTGATTGAAAAACAGGAGAAAAAGAAACAGGGGGCCGTACCTTCCGAACGGGTGAAATTGAAGTGTATAATACACGGTTTTTCGGGATTCTGGGATCCCGGAACAAAATTCTCCGGAAATCACATAGAAAGTTCCTCGGGTCAGATAAAGCGGTCACGCAAAGTTTGAGCACCAACGGAAGACATTTGGGGGTGCCGGTGTGTGTGCAAACCCGCATTCGCCGAAACTCAGATTATCGTGAAAAATGTGTTAAAGCTCGTTATTTGAGGCTGAAATCGAACAGGTTAATTCCTGAAATGAGCTCGGACGCGTGATTGAAAAACAGGGACAAAAAGAAACAGGGCCGTTACGACCTTCCGAACGTCTGAAATTGAAGTGTATAATACACGGTTTTTCGGGATTCCGGGGTCCCAGAACAAAATTCTCCGGAAATCACTTAGAAAGTTCCTCGGGTCAGATAAAGCGGCCACGCAAAGTTTGAGCACCAACGGAAAACATTTGGGGGTGCCGGTGTGCCACAAACCAGCATTCGCCGATACTCGGATTATCGTGAAATATGTGTTAAAGCTCGTTATTTGAGGCTGAAATTGAAAACGTTAATTTCTGAAATGAGCTCGGACGCGTGATTGAAAAACAGGGAGAAAAAGAAACAGGGTCCGTTACGACCTTCCGAACGGCTGAAATTGAAGTGTATAATACACGGTTTTTCGGGATTTCGGGGTCCCGGAACAAAGTTCTCCGGAAATCACATAGAATGTTCCTCGGGTCAAATAAAGCGGCCACGCAAAGTTTGAACACCAACGGAAGATATTTGGGGGTGCCGGTGTGCCACAAACCAGCATTCGCCGAAACTCGGATTATCGTGAAAAATGTGTTAAAGCTCGTTATTTGAGGCTGAAATCTCTGAGGTTAATTCCTAAAATGAGCTCGGACGCGTGGTTGAAAAACAGGGAGAAAAAGAAACAGGGTCCGGTACGACCCTCCGAACACTGAAATTGAAGTGTATAATACACGGTTTTTCGGGATTCCGGGGTCCCGGAACAAAATTCTCCGGAAATCACATAGAAAGTTCCTCGGTTCAGATAAAGCGGCCACGCAAAGTTTGAGCACCAACGGAAGACATTTGGGGGTGCCGGTGTGCCACAAACCAGCATTCGCCGAAACTCGGATTATCGTGAAATATGTGTTAAAGCTCGTTATTTGAGGCTGAAATTGAACAGGTTAATTCCTGAAATGAGCTCGGACGCGTGATTGAAAAACAGGGAGAAAAAGAAACAAGGTCCGGTACGACCTTCCGAACGGCTGAAATTGAAGTGTATAATACACGGTTTTTCGGGATTTCGGGATCCCGGAACAAAATTCTCCGGAAATCACATAGAAAGTTCCTCGGGTCAGATAAAGCGGCCACGCAAAGTTTGAGCACCAACGGAAGACATTTGGGGGTGCCGGTGTGCCACAAACCAGCATTCGCCGAAACTCGGATTATCGTGAAAAATGTGTTAAAGCTCGTTATTTGAGGCTGAAATCGAACAGGTTAATTTCTGAAATGAGCTCGGACGCGTGATTGAAAAACAGGGACAAAAAGAAACAGGGCCGGTACGACCTTCCGAACGTCTGAAATTGAAGTGTATAATACACGGTTTTTCGGGATTCCGGGGTCCCAGAACAAAATTCTCCGGAAATAACTTAGAAAGTTCCTCGGATCAGATAAAGCGGCCACGCAAAGTTTGAACACCAACGGAAGACATTTGGGGGTGCCGGTGTGCCACAAACCAGCATTCGCCGAAACTCGGATTATCGTGAAAAATGTGTTAAAGCTCGTTATTTGAGGCTGAAATCTCTGAGGTTAATTCCTAAAATGAGCTCGGACGCGTGGTTGAAAAACAGGGAGAAAAAGAAACAGGGTCCGGTACGACCCTCCGAACACTAAAATTGAAGTGTATAATACACGGTTTTTCGGGATTCCGGGGTCCCGGAACAAAATTCTCCGGAAATCACATAGAAAGTTCCTCGGGTCAGATAAAGCGGCCACGCAAAGTTTGAGCACCAACGGAAGACATTTGGGGGTGCCGGTGTGCCACAAACCAGCATTCGCCGAAACTCGGATTATCATGAAATATGTGTTAAAGCTCGTTATTTGAGGCTGAAATTGAACAGGTTAATTCCTGAAATGAGCTCGGACGCGTGATTGAAAAACAGGGAGAAAAAGAAACAGGGTCCGTTACGACCTTCCGAACGGCTGAAATTGAAGTGTATAATACACGGTTTTTCAGGATTCCGGGGTCCCGGAACAAAATTCTCCGGAAATCACATAGAATGTTACTCGGGTCAAATAAAGCGGCCACGCAAAGTTTAAACACCAACGGAAGACATTTGGGGGCGCCGGTGTGCCACAAACCAGCATTCGCCGAAACTCGGATTATCGTGAAAAATGTGTTAAAGCTCGTTATTTGAGGCTGAAATCTCTGAGGTTAATTCTTAAAATGAGCTCGGACGCGTGGTTGAAAAACAGGGAGAAAAAGAAACAGGGTCCGGTACGACTCTCCGAACGCTAAAATTGAAGTGTATAATACACGGTTTTTCGGGATTCCGGGGTCCCGGAACAAAATTCTCCGGAAATCACATAGAAAGTTCCTCGGGTCAGATAAAGCGGCCACGCAAAACCAGCATTCGCCGAAACTCGGATTATCGTGTAATATGTGTTAAAGCTCGTTATTTGAGGCTGAAATTGAACAGATTAATTCCTGAAATGAGCTCGGACGCGTGATTGAAAAACAGGGAGAAAAATAAACAGGGTCCGTTACGACCTTCCGAACGGCTGAAATTGAAGTGTAATACACGGTTTTTCGGGATTCCGGGGTCCCGGAA
The DNA here is from genome assembly GCF_048544455.1 of Silene latifolia. Lineage (NCBI taxonomy): Eukaryota > Viridiplantae > Streptophyta > Magnoliopsida > Caryophyllales > Caryophyllaceae > Silene > Silene latifolia. Next base: position 150,545,327 of record NC_133528.1, on the reverse strand, counting down.
CAAAATTCTCCGGAAATCACATAGAATGTTACTCGGGTCAAATAAAGAGGCCACGCAAAGTTTGAACACCAGCGGAAGACATTTAGGGGTGCCGGTGTGTCACAAACCAGCATTCGCCGAAACTCGGATTATCGTGAAAAATGTGTTAAAGCTCGTTATTTGAGGCTGAAATCGAACAGGTTAATTCCTGAAATGAGCTCGGACGCGTGATTGAAAAACAGGGACAAAAAGAAACAGGGTCCGGTACGACCTTCTGAACGTCTTAAATTGAAGTGTATAATACACGGTTTCTCGGGATTCCGGAGTCCCGGATCAAAATTCTCCGGAAATCACATAGAATGTTCCTCGGGTCAGATAAAGCGGCCACGCAAAGTTTGAGCACCAACGGAAGACATTTGGGGGTGCAGGTGTGCCACAAACCAGCATTCGCCGAAACTCGGATTATCGTGAAAAATGTGTTAAAGCTCGTTATTTGAGGCTGAAATCTCTGAGGTTAATTCCTAAAATGAGCTCGGACGCGTGATTGAAAAACATGGAGAAAAAGAAACAGGTCCTGACGACCCTCCGAACGCCGAAATTGAAGTGTATAATACACGGTTTTTCAGATTACGGGTCCCAGAACAAAATTCTCCGAAAATCACATAGAAAGTTCCTCGGGTCGATAAAGCGGCCACGCAAAGTTTGAGCACCAACGGAAGACATTTGGGGGTGCCGGTGTGCCACAAACCAGCATTCGCCGATACTCGGATTATCGTGAAATATGTGTTAAAGCTCGTTATTTGAGGCTGAAATTGAAAACGTTTGTTTCTGAAATGAGCTCGGACGCGTGATTGAAAAACAGGGAGAAAAAGAAACAGGGTCCGTTACGACCTTCCGAACGGCTAAAATTGAAGTGTATAATACACGGTTTTTCGGGATTTCGGGGTCCCGGAAAAAAGTTCTCCGGAAATCACATAGAATGTTCCTCGGGTCAAATAAAGCGGCCACGCAAAGTTTGAACACCAACGGAAGACATTTGGGGGCGCCGGTGTGCCACAAACCAGCCTTCGCCGAAACTCGGATTATCGTGAAAAATGTGTTAAAGCTCGTTATTTGAGGCTGAAATCTCTGAGGTTAATTCCTAAAATGAGCTCGGACGCGTGATTGAAAAACAGGGAGAAAAAGAAACAGGGTCCGATACGACCCTCCGAACGCTGAAATTGAAGTGTATAATACACGGTTTTTCGGGATTCCGGATCAAAATTCTCCGAAAATCACATAGAAAGTTCCTCGGGTCGATAAAGCGGCCACGCAAAGTTTGAGCACCAACGGAAGACATTTGGGGGTGCCGGTGTGCCACAAACCAAAGATTCGCAAAAACTCGGATTATCGTGAAAAATGTGTTAAAGCTCGTTATTTGAGGTCAAATCGATCGAGTTAATTCTGAAATGAGCTCGGACGCGTGATTGAAAAACAGGGAAAAAAGAAACAGGGTCCGCACGACCTTCCGAACGTCTGAATTTGAAGTGTATAATACACGGTTTTTCGGGATTCCGGTCCCTGAAAAAAAATTTTCCTAAATCACATAGAAATTCCTCGGGTCGAGATAAAGCGGCCACGCAAAGTTTGAGCACCAACGGAAGACATTTGGGGTGCCGGGTATGCCACAAACCAAAGATCCGCCGAAACTCGGATTATCGTGAAAAATGTGTTAAAGCTCGTTATTTGAGGCTGAAATCTCTGAGGTTAATTCCTAAAATGAGCTCGGACGCGTGATTGAAAAACAGGGAGAAAAAGAAACAGGTCGGTGCACGACCCTCCGAACGCCGAAATTGAAGTGTATAATACACGGTTTTTCTGAATCCGGTCCCGGAACAAAATTCTCCGGAAATCACATAGAAAGTTCCTCGGGTAAGATAAAGCGGCCACGCAAAGTTTGAGCACCAACGGAAGACATTTGGGGGTGCCGGTGTGCCACAAAACAGCATTCGCCGAAACTCGGATTATCGTGAAAAATGTGTTAAAGCTCGTTATTTGAGGCTGAAATTGAACATGTTAATTCCTGAAATGAGCTCGGACGCGTGATTGAAAAACAGGAGAAAAAGAAACAGGGTCCGTTACGACCTTCCGAACGGCAGTGAAATTGAAGTGTATAATACACGGTTTTGGGATTCCGGAGTCCCTAACAAAATTCTCCGGAAATCACATAGAATGTTACTCGGGTCAAATAAAGAGGCCACGCAAAGTTTGAACACCAACGGAAGACATTTGGGGCGCCGGTGTGCCACAAACCAAAGATTCGCCAAACTCGGATTATCGTGAAAAATGTGTTAAAACTCGTTATTTGAGGCTGAAATCTCTGAGGTTAGTTCCTAAAATGAGCTCGGACGCGTGATTGAAAAACAGGGAGAAAAAGAAACAGGGTCCGGTACCACCCTCCGAACGCTGAAATTGAAGTGTATAATACACGGTTTTTCGGGATTACGGGGTCCCGGAACAAAATTCTCCGGAAATCACATAGAAAGTTCCTCGGGTCAGATAAAGCGGCCACGCAAAGTTTGAGCACCAGCGAAGACATTTGGGGTGCCGGTGTGTCACAAACCAAAGATTCGCCGAAACTCGGATTATCGTGAAAAATGTGTTAAAGCTCGTTATTTGAGGCTGAAATCGAACAGGTTAATTCCTGAAATGAGCTCGGACGCGTGATTGAAAAACACGGACAAAAAGAAACAGGGTCCGGTACGACCTTCTGAACGTCTGAAATTGAAGTGTATAATACACGGTTTCTCGGGATTCCGGAGTCCCGGATCAAAATTCTCCGGAAATCACATAGAATGTTCCTCGGGTCAGATAAAGCGGCCACGCAAAGTTTGAGCACCAACGGAAGACATTTGGGGTGCCGGTGTGCCACAAACCAGCATTCGCCGATACTCGGATTATCGTGAAATATGTGTTAAAGCTCGTTATTTGAGGCAAATTGAAAACGTTAATTTACAAATGAGTTCGGACGCGTGATTGAAAAACAGGAGAAAAAGAAACAGGGTCCGGTTTACCTTCCGAACGGCTGAAATTGAAGTGTATAATACACGGTTTTTCGGGATTTCGGGGTCCCGGAACAAAGTTCTCCGGAAATCACATAGAATGTTCCTCGGGTCAAATAAAGCGGCCACGCAAAGTTTGAACACCAACGGAAGACATTTGGGGGTGCCGGTGTGCCACAAACCAGCATTCGCCGAAACTCGGATTATCGTGAAAAATGTGTTAAAGCTCGTTATTTGAGGCTGAAATCGAACAGGTTGATTCCTAAAATCGAACAGGTTGAGTCCTGAAATGAGCTTGGACGCGTGATTGAAAAACAGGGAGAAAAAGAAACAGGTTCCGGTACGACCTTCCGAACGGCTGAAATTGAAGTGTATAATACATGGTTTTTCGGGATTTCGGGGTCCCGGAATAAAATTCTCCGGAAATCATATAGAAAGTTCCTCGGGTCAGATAAAGCGATCACGCAAAGTTTGAGCACCAGCGGAAGACATTTGGGGGTGCCGGTGTGCCACAAACAAGCATTCGCCGAAACTCGGATTATCGTGAAAAATGTGTTAAAGCTCGTTATTTGAGGCTGAAATCGAACAGGTTAATTCCTGAAATGAGCTCGGACGCGTGATTGAAAAACAGGGAAAAAAAAGAAACGGGTCCGGTTTACCTTCCGAACGTATGAAATTGAAGTGTATAATACACGGTTTTTCGGGATTCCGGTCCCTAACAAAATTCTCCGGAAATCACATAGAAAGTTCCTCGGGTCAGATAAAGCGGCCACGCAAAGTTTGAGCACCAACGGAAGACATTTGGGGGTGCCGGTATGCCACAAACCAGCATCCGCCGAAACTCGGATTATCGTGAAAAATGTGTTAAAGCTCGTTATTTGAGGCTGAAATCTCTGAGGTTAATTCCTAAAATGAGCTCGGACGCGTGATTGAAAAACAGGAGAAAAAGAAACAGGTCCTGCGACCCTCCGAACGCCGAAATTGAAGTGTATAATACACGGTTTTTCGGGATTCCGGTCCCGGAACAAAATTCTCCGGAAATCACATAGAAAGTTCCTCGGGTAAGATAAAGCGGCCACGCAAAGTTTGAGCACCAACGGAAGACATTTGGGGTTGCTTGGTGCCACAAACCAAAGATTCGCAAACTCGGATTATCGTGAAATATGTGTTAAAGCTCGTTATTTGAGGCTGAAAATGAACAGATTAATTCCTGAAATGAGCTCGGACGCGTGATTGAAAAACAGGGAGAAAAAGAAACAGGGTCCGTTACGACCTTCCGAACGGCTGAAATTGAAGTGTATAATACACGGTTTTTCGGGATTCCGAGTCCCTAACAAAATTCTCCGGAAATCACATAGAATGTTACTCGGGTCAAATAAAGAGGTCACGCAAAGTTTGAACACCAACGGAAGACATTTGGGGCGCCGGTGTGCCACAAACCAAAGATTCGCCAAACTCCTGGATTATCGTGAAAAATGTGTTAAAACTCGTTATTTGAGGCTGAAATCTCTGAGGTTAGTTCCTAAAATGAGCTCGGACGCGTGATTGAAAAACAGGGAGAAAAAGAAACAGGGTCCGGTACCACCCTCCGAACGCTGAAATTGAAGTGTATAATACACGGTTTTTCGGGATTACGGGGTCCCCGAACAAAATTCTCCGGAAATCACATAGAAAGTTCCTCGGGTCAGATAAAGCGGCCACGCAAAGTTTGAGCACCAGCGGAAGACATTTGGGGGTGCCGGTGTGTCACAAACCAGCATTCGCCGAAACTCGGATTATCGTGAAAAATGTGTTAAAGCTCGTTATTTGAGGCTGAAATCGAACAGGTTAATTCCTGAAATGAGCTCGGACGCGTGATTGAAAAACACGGACAAAAGGAATCGTGGTCCCAGATGCGACCTTCGAACGTCTCGAAATTGAAGTGTATAATACACGGTTTCTCGGGATTCCGAGTCCCGGATCAAAATTCTCCGAAAATCACATAGAAAGTTCCTCGGGTCGATAAAGCGGCCACGCAAAGTTTGAGCACCAACGGAAGACATTTGGGGGTGCTTGGTGTGCCACAAACCAAAGATTCGCCGATACTCGGATTATCGTGAAATATGTGTTAAAGCTCGTTATTTGAGGCTGAAATTGAAAACGTTAATTTACAAATGAGTTCGGACGCGTGATTGAAAAACAGGGGAGAAAAAGAAACAGGGTCCTGTTTACCTTCCGAACGGAAATTGAAGTGTATAATACACGGTTTTTCGGGATTTCGGGGTCCCGGAACAAAGTTCTCCGGAAATCACATAGAATGTTCCTCGGGTCAAATAAAGCGGCCACGCAAAGTTTGAACACCAACGGAAGACATTTGGGGGTGCCGGTGTGCCACAAACCAGCATTCGCCGAAACTCGGATTATCGTGAAAAATGTGTTAAAGCTCGTTATTTGAGGCTGAAATCGAACAGGTTGATTCCTAAAATCGAACAGGTTGAGTCCTGAAATGAGCTTGGACGCGTGATTGAAAAACAGGGAGAAAAAGAAACAGGTTCCGGTATGACCTTCCGAACGGCTGAAATTGAAGTGTATAATACATGGTTTTTCGGGATTTCGGGTCCCTAATAAAATTCTCCGGAAATCATATAGAAAGTTCCTCGGGTCGAGATAAAGCGATCACGCAAAGTTTGAGCACCAGCGAAGACATTTGGGGTGCCGGTGTGCCAAAACCAAGATTCGCCAAACTCGGATTATCGTGAAAAATGTGTTAAAGCTCGTTATTTGAGGCTGAAATCGAACAGGTTAATTCCTGAAATGAGCTCGGACGCGTGATTGAAAAACAGGGAAAAAAAGAAACAGGGTCCGGTACGACCTTCCGAACGTATGAAATTGAAGTGTATAATACACGGTTTTTCGGGATTCGGTCCCTAACAAAATTCTCCGGAAATCACATAGAAAGTTCCTCGGGTCAGATAAAGCGGCCACGCAAAGTTTGAGCACCAACGGAAGACATTTGGGGGTGCCGGTATGCCACAAACCAGCATCCGCCGAAACTCGGATTATCGTGAAAAATGTGTTAAAGCTCGTTATTTGAGGCTGAAATCTCTGAGGTTAATTCCTAAAATGAGCTCGGACGCGTGATTGAAAAACAGGGAGAAAAAGAAACAGGGTCCGGTACGACCCTCCGAACGCTGAAATTGAAGTGTATAATACACGGTTTTTCGGGATTCCGGGGTCCCGGAACAAAATTCTCCGGAAATCACATAGAAAGTTCCTCGGGTAAGATAAAGCGGCCACGCAAAGTTTGAGCACTAACGGAAGACATTTGGGGTTGCCGGTGTGCCACAAACCAGCATTCGCCGAAACTCGGATTATCGTGAAATATGTGTTAAAGCTCGTTATTTGAGGCTGAAAATGAACAGATTAATTCCTGAAATGAGCTCGGACGCGTGATTGAAAAACAGGGAGAAAAAGAAACAGGGTCCGTTACGACCTTCCGAACGGCTGAAATTGAAGTGTATAATACACGGTTTTTCGGGATTCCGGGGTCCCGGAACAAAATTCTCCGGAAATCACATAGAATGTTACTCGGGTCAAATAAAGAGGCCACGCAAAGTTTGAACACCAACGGAAGACCTTTGGGGGCGCCGGTGTGCCACAAACCAAAGATTCGCCAAACTCGGATTATCGTGAAAAATGTGTTAAAGCTCGTTATTTGAGGCTGAAATCTCAGAGGTTAATTCCTAAAATGAGCTCGGACGCGTGATTGAAAAACAGGAAAAAGAAACAGGTCCGTCACGACCCTCCGAACGCCGAAATTGAAGTGTATAATACACGGTTTTTCGGGATTCCGGGGTCCCGGAACAAAATTCTCCGGAAATCACATAGAAAGTTCCTCGGGTCAGATAAAGCGGCCACACAAAGTTTGAGCACCAGCGGAAGACATTTGGGGGTGCCGGTGTGTCACAAACCAGCATTCGCCGAAACTCGGATTATCGTGAAAAATGTGTTAAAGCTCGTTATTTGAGGTCAAATCGAACAGTTAATTCCTGAAATGAGCTCGGACGCGTGATTGAAAAACAGGACAAAAAGAAACAGGTCCGATTTACCTTCCGAACGTCTGAAATTGAAGTGTATAATACACGGTTTCTCGGGATTCCGGAGTCCCGGATCAAAATTCTCCGGAAATCACATAGAATGTTCCTCGGGTCAGATAAAGCGGCCACGCAAAGTTTGAGCACCAACAAAAGACATTTGGGGGTGCCGGTGTGCCACAAACCAGCATTCGCCGATACTCGGATTATCGTGAAATATGTGTTAAAGCTCGTTATTTGAGGCTGAAATTGAAAACGTTAATTTCTGAAATGAGCTCGGACGCGTGATTGAAAAACAGGAGAAAAAAGAAACAGGGTCCGGTACGACCTTCCGAACGGCTGAAATTGAAGTGTATAATACACGGTTTTTCGGGATTCCGGGGTCCCGGAACAAAGTTCTCCGGAAATCACATAGAATGTTCCTGGGGTCAAATAAAGCGGCCACGCAAAGTTTGAACACCAACGGAAGACATTTTGGGGTGCCGGTGTGCCACAAACTAGCATTCGCCGAAACTCGGATTATCGTGAAAAATGTGTTAAAGCTCGTTATTTGAGGCTGAAATCTCTAGGGTTAATTCCTAAAATGAGCTCGGACGCGTGATTGAAAAACAGGGAGAAAAAGAAACAGGGTCCGGTACGACCCTCCGAACGCTGAAATTGAAGTGTATAATACACAGTTTTCGGAACAAAATTCTCCGGGGTCCCGGAACAAAATTCTCCGGAAATCACATAGAAAGTTCCTCGGGTCAGATAAAGCGGCCACGCAAAGTTTGAGCACCAACGGAAGACATTTGGGGTGCTGGTGTGCCTGAAAACCAAAGATTCGCGAAACTCGGATTATCGTGAAATATGTGTTAAAGCTCGTTATTTGAGGCTGAAATCGAACATGTTAATTCTGAAATGAGCTCGGACGCGTGATTGAAAAACAGGGAGAAAAAGAAACAGGGTCCGTTACGACCTTCCGAACGGCTGAAATTGAAGTGTATAATACACGGTTTTTCGGGATTCCGGGGTCCCGGAACAAAATTCTCCGGAAATCACATAGAATGTTACTCGGGTCAAATAAAGCGGCCACGCAAAGTTTGAACACCAACGGAAGACATTTGGGGGCGCCGGTGTGCCACAAACCAGCATTCTCCGAAACTCGGATTATCGTGAAAAATGTGTTAAAGCTCGTTATTTGAGGCTGAAATCGATCAGGTTAATTCCTGAAATGAGCTCGGACGCATGATTGAAAAACAGGGAGAAAAAGAAACAGGGCCCGGTACGACCTTCCGAACGGCTGAAATTGAAGTGTATAATACACGGTTTTTCGGGATTCTGGGGTCCCGGAACAAAACTTTCCGGAAATCACATAGGAAGTTCCTCGGGTCAGATAAAGCGGCCACGCAAAGTTTGAGCACCAACGGAAGACATTTGGGGGTGCCGGTGTGCCACAAACCAGCATTCGCCGATACTCGGATTATCGTGAAATATGTGTTAAAGCTCGTTATTTGAGGCTGAAATTGAAAACGTTAATTTACAAATGAGCTCGGACGCGTGATTGAAAAACAGGGAGAAAAAGAAACAGGGTCCGACACGACCTTCCGAACGGCTGAAATTGAAGTGTATAATACACGGTTTTTCGGGATTCCGGGGTCCCGGAACAAAGTTCTATGGAAATCACATAGAATGTTCCTCGGGTCAAATAAAGCGGCCACACAAAGTTTGAACACCAACGGAAGACATTTGGGGGTGCCGGTGTGCCACAAACCAAAGATTCACAAAACTCGGATTATCGTGAAAAATGTGTTAAAGCTCGTTATTTGAGGCTGAAATTGAAAACGTTAATTTCTGAAATGAGCTCGGACGCATGATTGAAAAACAGGGAGAAAAAGAAACCGGGTCCGTTACGACCTTCCGAACGGCTGAAATTGAAGTGTATAATACACGGTTTTTCGTGATTCCGGGGTCCCGGAACAAAGTTCTCCGGAAATCACATACAATGTTCCTCGGGTCAAATAAAGCGGCCACGCAAAGTTTGAACACCAACGGAAGACATTTGGGGGTGCCGGTGTGCCACAAACCAGCATTCGCCGAAACTCGGATAATCGTGAAAAATGTGTTAAAGCTCGTTATTTGAGGCTCAAATCTCTGAGGTTAATTCCTAAAATGAGCTCGGACGCGTGATTGAAAAACAGGGAGAAAAAGAAACAGGGTCCGGTACGACCCTCCGAACGCTAAAATTGAAGTGTATAATACACGGTTTTTCGGGATTCCGGGGTCCCGGAACAAAATTCTCCGGAAATCACATAGAAAGTTCCTCGGGTCAGATAAAGCGGCCACGCAAAGTTTGAGCACCAACGGAAGGCATTTGGGGGTGCCGGTGTGCCACAAACCAGCATTCGCGGAAACTCGGATTATCGTGAATTATGTGTTAAAGCTCGTTATTTGAGGCTGAAATTGAACAGGTTAATTCCTGAAATGAGCTCGGACGCGTGATTGAAAAACAGGGAGAAAAAGAAACAGGGTCCGTTACGACCTTCCGAACGGCTGAAATTGAAGTGTATAATACACGGTTTTTCGGGATTCCGGGGTCCCGGAACAAAATTCTCCGGAAATCACATAGAATGTTACTCGGGTCAAATAAAGCGGCCACGCAAAGTTTAAACACCAGCGGAAGACATTTGGGGGCGCCGGTGTGCCACAAACCAGCATTCGCCGATACTCGGATTATCGTGAAATATGTGTTAAAGCTCGTTATTTGAGGTTGAAATTGAAAACGTTAATTTCTGAAATGAGTTCGGACGCGTGATTGAAAAACAGGAGAAAAAGAAACAGGTCCTGTCGACCTTCCGAACGGCTGAAATTGAAGTGTATAATACACGGTTTTTCGGATTCCGGTCCCGAACAAAGTTCTCCGGAAATCACATAGAATGTTCCTCGGGTCAAATAAAGCGGCCACGCAAAGTTTGAACACCAACGGAAGACATTTGGGGGTGCCGGTGTGCCACAAACCAAAGATTCGACGAAACTCGGATTATCGTGAAAAATGTGTTAAAGCTCGTTATTTGAGGTGAAATCTCGAGGTTAATTCCTAAAATGAGCTCGGACGCGTGATTGAAAAACAGGAGAAAAAGAAACAGTGGTCCGTACGACCCTCCGAACGCTGAAATTGAAGTGTATAATACACGGTTTTTCGGGATTCCGGTGTCCCGGAACAAAATTCTCCGGAAATCACATAGAAAGTTCCTCGGGTCAGATAAAGCGGCCACGGAAAGTTTGAGCACCAACGGAAGACATTTGGGGGTGCCGGTGTGCCACAAACCAGCATTCGCCGAAACTCGGATTATCGTGAAATATGTGTTAAAGCTCGTTATTTGAGGCTGAAATTGAACAGCTTAATTCCTGAAATGAGCTCGGACGTGTGATTGAAAAACAGGGAGAAAAAGAAACCGGGTCTGTTACGACCTTCCGAACGGCTGAAATTGAAGTTTATAATACACGGTTTTTCGGGATTCCGGGGTCCCGGAACAAAATTCTCCGGAAATCACATAGAATGTTACTCGGGTCAAATAAAGAGGCCACGCAATGTTTGAACACCAACGGAAGACATTTGGGGGCGCCGGTGTGCCACAAACCAGCATTCGCCGAAACTCGAATTATCGTGAAAAATGTCTTAAAGCTCGTTATTTGAGGTTGAAATCTCTGAGGTTAATTCCTAAAATGAGCTCGGACGCGTGATTGAAAAACAGGGAGAAAAGGAAACAGGGTCCGGTACGACCCTCCGAACGCTGAAATTGAAGTGTATAATACACGGTTTTTCGGGATTCCGGGGTCCCGGAACAAAATTCTCCGTAAATCACATAGAAAGTTCTTCGGGTCAGATAAAGCGGCCACGCAAAGTTTGAGCACCAACGGAAGACATTTGGGGGTGCCGGTGTGCCACAAAATTGCATTCGCCGAAACTCAGATTATCGTGAAAAATGTGTTAAAGCTCGTTATTTGAGGCTGAAATCGAATAGGTTAATTCCTGAAATGAGGTCGGACGCGTGATTGAAAAACAGGGAGAAAAAGAAACAGGGCATGTTACGACCTTCCGAACGGCTGAAATTGAAGTTTATAATACACGGTTTTTCGGGATTCCGGGGTCCCGGAACAAAATTTTCCGGAAATCACATAGAATGTTACTCGGGTCAAATAAAGCGGCCACCCAAAGGTTGAACACCAACGGAAGATATTTGGGGGCGCCGGTGTGCCACAAACCAGCATTCGCCGAAACTCGGATTATCGTGAAAAATGTGTTAAAGCTCGTTATTTGAGGCTGAAATCTCTGAGGTTAATTCCTAAAATGAGCTCGGACGCGTGATTGAAAAACAGGGAGAAAAAGAAACAGGGTCTGTTACGACATTCCGAACGGCTGAAATTGAAGTGTATAATACACGGTTTTTCGGGATTCCGGGGTCCCGGAACAAAATTTTCCGGAAATCACATAGAATGTTACTCGGGTCAGATAAAGCGGCCACGCAAAGTTTGAGCACCAACGGAAGGCATTTGGGGGTGCTTGGTGTGCCACAAACCAAAGATTCGCGAAACTCGGATTATCGTGAAATATGTGTTAAAGCTCGTTATTTGAGGCTGAAATTGAACAGGTTAATTCTGAAAATGAGCTCGGACGCGTGATTGAAAAACAGGGAGAAAAAGAAACAGGGTCCGTTTCGACCTTCTGAACGGCTGAAATTGAAGTGTATAATACACGGTTTTTCGGGATTCCGGGGTCACGGAACAAAATTCTCCGGAAATCACATAGAATGTTACTCGGGTCAAATAAAGCGGCCACGCAAAGGTTGAACACCAACGGAAGACGTTTGGGGGCGCCGGTGTGCCACAAACCAGCATTCGCCGAAACTCGGTTTATCGTGAAAAATATGTTAAAGCTCGTTATTTGAGGCTGAAATCTCTGAGGTTAATTCCTAAAATGAGCTCGGACGCGTGATTGAAAAACAGGGAGAAAAAGAAACAGGGTCCGATACGACCCTCCGAACGATGAAATTGAAGTGTATAATACACGGTTTTTCGGGATTCCGGGGTCCTGGATCAAAATTCTCCGGAAATCACATAGAAAGTTCCTCGGGTCAGATAAAGCGGCCACGCAAAGTTTGAGCACCAACGGAATACATTTGGGGGTGCCGGTGTGCCTGAAAAACCAAAGATTCGCCAAACTCGGATTATCGTGAAATATGTGTTAAAGCTCGTTATTTGAGGCTGAAATTGAACAGCTTAATTTCTGAAATGAGCTCGGACGCGTGATTGAAAAACAGGGAGAAAAAGAAACAGGGTCTGTTACGACATTCCGAACGGCTGAAATTGAAGTGTATAATACACGGTTTTTCGGGATTCCGGGGTCCCGGAACAAAATTCTCCGGAAATCACATAGAATGTTACTCGGGTCAAATAAAGAGGCCACGCAATGTTTGAACACCAACGGAAGACATTTGGGGGCGCCGGTGTGCCACAAACCAGCATTCGCCGAAACTCGGATTATCGTGAAAAATGTGTTAAAGCTCGTTATTTGAGGCTGAAATCTCTGAGGTTAATTCCTTAAATGAGCTCGGACGCGTGATTGAAAAACAGGGAGAAAAAGAAACAGGTCCGTGACGACCCTCCGAACGCTGAAATTGAAGTGTATAATACACGGTTTTTCGGGATTCCGGTCCCGGAACAAAATTCTCCGAAAATCACATAGAAAGTTCCTCGGGTCGATAAAGCGGCCACGCAAAGTATGAACACTGCGGAAGACATTTGGGGGTGCCGGTGTGCCAAAACCAAAGATTCGCCGAAACTCGGATTATCGTGAAAAATGTGTTAAAGCTCGTTATTTGAGACCGAAATAGAACAGTTAATTCCTGAAATGAGCTCGGACGCGTGATTGAAAAACAGGGACAAAAAGAAACAGGGTCCGGTACGACCTTCCGAACGTCTGAAATTGAAGTGTATAATACACGGTTTTTCGGGATTCCGGAGTCCCGGATTAAAATTCTCCGAAAATCACATAGAATGTTCCTCGGGTCAGATAAAGCGGCCACGCAAAGTTTGAGCACCAACGGAAGACATTTGGGGGTGCCGGTGTGCCACAAACCAGCATTCGCCGATACTCGGATTATCGTGAAATATGTGTTAAAGCTCGTTATTTGAGGTTGAAATTGAAAACGTTAATTTCTGAAATGAGTTCGGACGCGTGATTGAAAAACAGGGAGAAAAAGAAACGGGTCCGGTTTACCTTCCGAACGGTTGAAATTGAAGTGTATAATACACGGTTTTCGGGATTCCGGGGTCCCGGAACAAAGTTCTCCGGAAATCACATAGAATGTTCCTCGGGTCAAATAAAGCGGCCACGCAAAGTTTGAACACCAGCGGAAGACATTTGGGGGTGCCGGTGTGCCACAAACCAGCATTCGACGAAACTCGGATTATCGTGAAAAATGTGTTAAAGCTCGTTATTTGAGGCTGAAATCTCTGAGGTTAATTCCTAAAATGAGCTCGGACGCGTGATTGAAAAACAGGGAGAAAAAGAAACAGGGTCTGGTACGACCCTCCGAACGCTGAAATTGAAGTGTATAATACACGGTTTTTCGGGATTCCGGTGTCCCGGAACAAAATTCTCCGGAAATCACATAGAAAGTTCCTCGGGTCAGATAAAGCGGCCACGGAAAGTTTGAGCACCAACGAAAGACATTTGGGGGTGCCGGTGTGCCACAAACCAGCATTCGCCGAAACTCGGATTATCGTGAAATATGTGTTAAAGCTCGTTATTTGAGGCTGAAATTGAACAGCTTAATTCCTGAAATGAGCTCGGACGCGTGATTGAAAAACGAGGAGAAAAAGAAACAGTCTCATTACGACCTTCCGAACGGCTGAAATTGAAGTGTATAATACACGGTTTTTCGGGATTCCGGGGGCCCGGAACAAAGTTCTCCGGAAATCACATAGAATGTTACTCGGGTCAAATAAAGCGGCCACGCAAAGGTTGAACACCAACGGAAGACATTTGAGGGCGCCGGTGTGCCACAAACCAGCATTCACCGAAACTCGGATTATCGTGAAAAATATGTTAAAGCTCGTTATTTGAGGCTGAAATCTCTGAGGTTAATTCCTAAAATGAGCTCGGACGCGTGACTGAAAATTAGGGAGAAAAAGAAACAGGGTCCGATACGACCCTCCGAACGCTGAAATTGAAGTGTATAATACACGGTTTTTCGGGATTCCGGGGTCCTGGATCAAAATTCTCCGAAAATCACATAGAAAGTTCCTCGGGTCAGATAAAGCGGCCACGCAAAGTTTGAGCACCAACGGAAGACATTTGGGGGTGCCGGTGTGCCACAAACCAGCATTCGCCGAAACTCGGATTATCGTGAAATATGTGTTAAAGCTCGTTATTTGAGGCTGAAATTGAACAGCTTAATTTCTGAAATGAGCTCGGACGCGTGATTGAAAAACAGGAGAAAAAGAAACAGTCTCATTACGACATTCCGAACGGCTGAAATTGAAGTGTATAATACACGGTTTTTCGGGATTCCGGTCCCGAACAAAATTCTCCTGGAAATCACATAGAATGTTACTCGGGTCAAATAAAGCGGCCACGCAAAGGTTGAACACCAACGGAAGACATTTGGGGGCCCGGTGTGCCTAAACCGAAGATTCGCCGAAACTCGGATTATCGTGAAATATGTGGTAAAGCTCGTTATTTGAGGCTGAAATTGAAAACGTTAATTTACAAATGAGTTCGGACGCGTGATTGAAAAACAGGAGAAAAAGAAACAGGGTCCTGTCGACCTTCCGAACGGTGAAATTGAAGTGTATAATACACGGTTTTTCGGGATTCTGGGCCCGGAACAAAGTTCTCCTAAATCACATAGAATGTTCCTCGGGTCAAATAAAGCGGCCACGCAAAGTTTGAACACCAACGGAAGACATTTGGGGGTGCCGGTGTGCCACAAACCGGCGTTCGCGAAACTCGGATTATCGTGAAAAATGTGTTAAAGCTCGTTATTTGAGGCTGAAATCTCAGAGGTTAATTCCTAAAATGAGCTCGGACGCGTGATTGAAAAACGAGGAGAAAAAGAAACGGTCCTGATTTACCCTCCGAACGCTGAAATTGAAGTGTATAATACACGGTTTTTCGGGATTCCGGGGTCCGGAACAAAATTCTCCGGAAATCACATAGAAAGTTCCTCGGGTCTGATAAAGCGGCCACGGAAAGTTTGAGCACCAACGGAAGACATTTGGGGGTGCTTGGTGTGCCTGAAAACCAAAGATTCGCCGAAACTCGGATTATCGTGAAATATGTGTTAAAGCTCGTTATTTGTGGCTGAAATTGAACAAAATTAATTCTGAAATGAGCTCGGACGCGTGATTGAAAAACGGGAGAAAAAGAAACAGTCTCATTACGACCTTCCGAACGGCTGAAATTGAAGTGTATAATACACGGTTTTTCGGGATTCCGGGGTCCCGGAACAAAATTCTCCGGAAATCACATAGAATGTTACTCGGGTCAAATAAAGCGGCCACGCAAAGGTTGAACACCAACGGAAGACATTTGGGGGCGCCGGTGTGCCACAAACCAGCATTCGCCGAAACTCGGATTATCGTGAAAAATATGTTAAAGCTCGTTATTTGAGGCTGAAATCTCTGAGGTTAATTCCTAAAATGAGCTCGGACGCGTGATTGAAAAACAGGGAGAGAAAGAAACAGGGTCCGATACGACCCTCCGAACGATGAAATTGAAGTGTATAATACACGGTTTTTCGGGATTCCGGGGTCCTGGATCAAAATTCTCCGGAAATCACATAGAAAGTTCCTCGGGTCAGATAAAGCGGCCACGCAAAGTTTGAGCACCAACGGAATACATTTGGGGGTGCCGGTGTGCCACAAACCAGCATTCGCGGAAACTCGGATTATCGTGAAAAATGTGTTAAAGCTCGTTATTTGAGGCTAAAATCGAACAGGTTAATTCCTGAAATGAGCTCGGACGCGTGATTGAAAAACAGGGACAAAAAGAAACAGGTCCGTGCGACCTTCCGAACGCTTGAAATTGAAGTGTATAATACACGGTTTTTCGGGATTCCGGGGTCCCGGAAAAAAATTCTCCGGAAATCACATAGAAAGTTCCTCGGGTCAGATAAAGCGGCCACGCAAAATTTTAGCACCAACGGAAGACATTTGGGGGCGCCGGTATGCCACAAACCAGCATCCGCCGAAACTCGGATTATCGTGAAAAATGTGTTAAAGCTCGTTATTTGAGGCTGAAATCTCTGAGGTTAATTCCTAAAATGAGCTCGTACGCGTGATTCAAAAACAGAGAGAAAAAGAAACATGGTCCGGTACGACCCTCCGAACGCTGAAATTGAAGTGTATAATACACGGTTTTTCGGGATTCCAGGGTCCCGGAACAAAATTCTCCGGAAATCACATAGAAAGTTCCTCGGGTAAGATAAAGCGGCCACGCAAAGTTTGAGCACCAACGGAAGACATTTGAGGGTGCCGGTGTGCCACAAACCAGCATTCGCCGAAACTCGGATTATCGTGAAATATGTGTTAAAGCTCGTTATTTGAGGCTGAAATTGAACAAATTAATTCCTGAAATGAGCTCGGACGCGTGATTGAAAAACAGGGAGAAAAAGAAACAGGGTCCGGTACGACCTTCCGAACGTCTGAAATTGAAGTGTATAATACACGGTTTTTCGGGATTCCGGAGTCCCGGATCAAAATTCTCCGGAAATCACATAGAATGTTCCTCGGGTCAGATAAAGCGGCCACGCAAAGTTTGAGCACCAACGGAAGACATTTGGGGGTGCCGGTGTGCCTAAAACCAAAGATTCGCCGATACTCGGATTATCGTGAAATATGTGTTAAAGCTCGTTATTTGAGGCTGAAATTGAAAACGTTAATTTAAAATGAGTTCGGACGCGTGATTGAAAAACGGGAGAAAAAGAAACAGGGGTCCTGATGCGACCTTCCGAACGGCTGAAATTGAAGTGTATAATACACGGTTTTTCGGGATTCCGGGGTCCCGGAACAAAGTTCTCCGGAAATCACATAGAATGTTCCTCGGGTCAAATAAAGCGGACACGCAAAGTTTGAACACCAACGGAAGACATTTGGGGGTGCCGGTGTGCCACAAACCAGCATTCGCCGAAACTCGGATTATCGTGAAAAATGTGTTAAAGCTCGTTATTTGAGGCTGAAATCTCTGAGGTTAATTCCTAAAATGAGCTCGGACGCGTGATTGAAAAACAGGGAGAAAAAGAAACAGGGTCCGGTACGACCCTCCGAACGCTGAAATTGAAGTGTATAATACACGGTTTTTCGGGATTCCGGGGTCCCGGAACAAAATTCTCCGGAAATCACATAGAAAGTTCCTCGGGTCAGATAAAGCGGCCACGGAAAGTTTGAGCACCAACGGAAGACATTTGGGGGTGCCGGTGTGCCACAAACCAGCATTCGCCGAAACTCGGATTATCGTGAAATATGTGTTAAAGCTCGTTATTTGAGGCTGAAATTGAACAGCTTAATTCCTGAAATGAGCTCGGACGCGTGATTGAAAAACAGGGAGAAAAAGAAACAGGGTCCGGTACGACCTTCCGAACGGCTGAAATTGAAGTGTATAATACACGGTTTTTCGGGATTCCGGGGTCCCGGAACAAAATTCTCCGGAAATCACATAGAATGTTACTCGGGTCAAATAAAGCGGCCACGCAAAGGTTGAACACCAACGGAAGACATTTGGGGGCGCCGGTGTGCCACAAACCAGCATTCGCCGAAACTCGGATTATCGTGAAAAATATGTTAAAGCTCGTTATTTGACGCTGAAATCTCTGAGGTTAATTCCTAAAATGAGCTCGAACGCGTGATCGAAAAACAGGAGAAAAAGAAACAGTCCGGTCCGATACGACCCTCCGAACGCTGAAATTGAAGTGTATAATACACGGTTTTTCGGGATTCCGGGGTCGTGGATCAAAATTCTCCGGAAATCACATAGAAAGTTCCTCGGGTCAGATAAAGCGGCCACGCAAAGTTTGAGCACCAACGGAAGACATTTGGGGGTGCTTGGTGTGCCTGAAACCAAAGATTCGCGAAACTCGGATTATCGTGAAAAATGTGTTAAAGCTCGTTATTTGAGGCTGAAATCGAACAGGTTAATTCCTGAAATGAGCTCGGACGCGTGATTGAAAAACAGGGACAAAAAGAAACGAGTCCGGTACGACCTTCCGAACGTCTGAAATTGAAGTGTATAATACACGGTTTTTCGGGATTCCGGGGTCCCGGAACAAAATTCTCCGGAAATCACATAGAAAGTTCCTCGGGTCAGATAAAGCGGCCACGCAAAACTTGAGCACCAACGGAAGACATTTGGAGGCGCCGGTATGCCACAAACCAGCATCCGCCGAAACTCGGATTATCGTGAAATATGTGCTAAAGCTCGTTATTTGGGGCTGAAATTGAAAACGTTAATTTCTGAAATGAGCTCGGACGCGTGATTGAAAAACAGGGAGAAAAAGAAACAGGGTCCGGTACGACCTTCCGAACGGCTGAAATTGAAGTGTATAATACACGGTTTTTCGGGATTCCGGGGTCCCGGAACAAAGTTCTCCGGAAATCACATAGAATGTTCCTCGGGTCAAATAAAGCGGCCACGCAAAGTTTGAGCACCAACGGAAGACATTTGGGGGTGCCTGTGTGCCACAAACCAGCATTCGCCGATATTCGGATTATCGTGAAATATGTGTTAAAGCTCGTTATTTGAGGCTGAAATTGAACAGGTTAATTCCTGAAATGAGCTCGGACGCGTGATTGAAAAACAGGGAGAAAAAGAAACAGGGTCCGTTATGTAGATACCCGTATCCGTCGATATTGGAATTTATAGAGAACCCGACAAACACCCGATGATGATAGGACACATGTATTCTTTAGTTGTCACTGTCATTATTTGGAGCTCGTTTTACGATGTAGAATGGGCGTCGTCGATGAAGTATTTTATTAATTTAAATGATATTTAAATTAATGTTTTTTAAGTGAATTCATTTTATTAATTTAAATGATATTTAAATTAATGTTTTTTCAGTGAGTTCATTCTATTATTTTAAATGATATTTAAATTATGGTTTTTTTTAAGGTGAATTCAATTTATTTTATTTTATTTTGAATTTATTTTCCCAAGTTTATTTTATTGAAAATAAAATAAATAATTGATTTGAAAAATCATTTTATGAGTATATTCGATTTGAAAAGTCATTTATTTTAATGTGTTAATTGATTTGAAAAATCGATTTTAAAAGCGAAGAAAACTCGTTTTAAAAGCATGTTTTTGAGCTCGATTTTAGCTCGGTTTTTGGGCCCGTTTTCTTTACGAGTTGGCACGAATATCGAGTACACTAACCAACCTAAGCCTCTACCCATCCAACCCAGTTCGAACCCCCTATCCACGGCCCAAATTCCATCCCAAACACCCCCCCAAACAGCCCGCATATACACGAGCAGCCCCCTGTTTTGGCAGCTCAATCCCGAGCCCAAAACCCGCTCCAAACACCACCAAAACCCGTACCCATTAACCCTAACCCATACCCTAATATCCTACCCATATTATCCTAGCTTAATCACCAAGAAAACCCCCCATACGAACTCTAGAAAGCCCCCCAAAAGCTGCTGGACAGCAGCTATGCTCAACAGGCCCGATTGCCTCTCCCTCTCTTTTACCCTACTTTAACTCCTTATAAATACCACCCCTTCACCATACATTTATTACTCTAAGTTCTCCATACATCCAACCATCACCCACAAGCTTTAAACTTCAGAAACAAACCCTAAACATCCTTCAAAAACCCTAAACAAAACCGACACACAAACTGAAACTGTTTGTGTGTCCTCTTCGAAAACCCTTTCGTTCCTCTATCAAAACTCCATAAAAATTCGAGTTTCTTGTTCCTAATTAACCACATAACATCCATCTACACATTAGACAAAGATTTACGAGCCAAATTGCCCTTGAGAGTACACGAGATCCCTCGAAAAACAGAGTGAAATAACACTCTGTTTTCGCGGTTTACTCTTGTCTGTCCAGTTCTGTTTGTGCTCGTTTTTCGTGCCCAATAACCCAAAACGAGCAGGGGTTGCTTTAAGATCCTTGTTCTCCTCTCTTTCTAGTTTCCAAAACATCTTTCGGATCGAATTTTCGTCGTGAAACGAGGGAGATATCACTGTTTTAAAATCGCTGTCCAGAAACTTTCCAAAACCCGTGTTTGCTTTGTTCTTCGTCGACGACGGCCTCTCGAGATAAAATCTACCATCGATTACGACCCAAGACGGTGTCAACGATACATGTAGGTTGAGGGTGCATCAAATCCCCTTCTCTTTTCTCTTTTTATTTCGTTTTTTTTATGCCTTTTTTATTGTCTTTTTTTGTTTGTTTTTTCGCTTGTTTATCGATTGTTTTAAATTAACTATGAAACTAGTTAGTCCGAGTATGAGTTAAAGTACCACTATGAACACCCGCGTTGACTTGAGATGGGAAAAGAAACCGCTACATCTGTCGGTCGTACACCCCCGTCTCATTTACATATCCTCGTGTTCAAGGTAGGGCATAAATAAAACAATTATCTAACTTTGTTCTTCGTTTTCGACCCCCTTTTGTTTCGGCCAAATCGACAGACCCTAGGACCCGTTGCATGTTAGTTTAACCTCTGGTTTTTAACCTATGACATATTTAGATAACATTAATTTAATTTAATAACCTAATTAGACACGATAGGTGGCTTCGACGTAAGTTATAAAATCAATCGACGATTCTGTAAATAATTGAATGCATCTCTCTCTTTCACCTAATTTCTCGCTAGTATAAGAGTGCGTGATTAGCACCTTATTATTGACACTCGATGAGTTAAATTAATTAGCGAATTTGACCTAATTAGACCCTTTAGGCCGTGTAGAATGCACCCTCATGCGACAATCAATCAACATCGTTTTTAACTTGTTTTCTAATTCGTTCCTAACCCGTTTAGCAATCATCAATCTAACCTAATGAATCTAACCTAAGAATTAGGGTATGCTAGATCGTGTGGGCCGTGTCCTTGTAGTCCCTTTTCTCGTTTTTTTCTCATCTTTATCTCGTTATTTCGTATCTTGTAATTACTTTGTTTATCGAGTCGTGTTTGTTAGTTTGGTTGTAATTTTCAAGTTAATTTTCTTTTATCGAGTCAAAACCTCTTTCAAAAAACCTTAGTCTTGTTTGGTTAGATGGTTGTGCCCTAATGCTTGTAAGAGCGTAGTAAATCGCATGTTGTTTAAAGCAACATGGCCCGATTTATGCTAATGCATGCTTTGGTGTGCGGCCATATGTCTAATTCGATGAGATTGAGCGAAATCACACATCACGAGGAGTGACCCAAGGTCGTGAGTCATGTAAGCCGTGGGCCACCCCTCTTGTGCACGCTTTTCTAGGCCAATTGGCCGTGTGTGTTGTCGTGTATAGTGTTGTATGTAGCAATTGTATTTAGATCGAGTTGTATCTTTAATTTATTGTTGTGTCGGCATGAAATGCCTGGTTTGTAATAGGTAGATCCCAACGGCTCCCCCATTCCCCCTTAAGCCTTGTTTGCTTTGTTTTGTATGTTGTTAGATCAATCAACCCACATGCTAAATTACAACTTTGACAAAGTTAGTTTAGTTGCATCTAAAACGACATAGAAATTGTTGTCACATGTTAGGGTTTAAAATGATGCTTGCATATCATATATCGTAGTAGCTATGACCTTGTTTGAAATCCATACTTGACTTAGTAGAGGCCGTTATCGACGGGCGGGGTTGGGTGTCCTTATGGGCTTCCCAACACGTACCCTCACCCCTTACTCAAGATCTATGGTTTGTGGATCCGTCTAAATACCATTGGATTACGAGAGTCATTCAATCGAGTGATATAGGGTACAAGTCTTTATCTTTAATCACTCGTAGTCGATTGGCTTTATGCTTTTCGATGAAAGGTGTAAAGTTGGCTTGAACGGTTCCAAGTTCCCAAAAAACTTGGTGGCGACTCTAATATGTCTTCATTCGATTCGAAAGAACCTCGAGTCGATTATGCCTAGTGTGGATCCCGCGGACGCAGTTCCCGAGGGCCTTGTCCACACGTTACGACCTTCCGAACGGCTGAAATTGAAGTTTATAATACACGGTTTTTCGGGATTCCGGGGTCCCGGAACAAAGTTCTCCGGAAATCACATAGAATGTTCCTCGGGTCAAATAAAGCGGCCACGCAAAGTTTGAACACCAACGGAAGACATTTGGGGGTGCCGGTGTGCCACAAACCAGCATTCGCCGAAACTCGGATTATCGTGAAAAATGTGTTAAAGCTCGTTATTTGAGGCTGAAATCTCTGAGGTTAATTCCTAAAATGAGCTCGGACGCGTGATTGAAAAACAGGGAGAAAAAGAAACAGGTCCTAGACGACCCTCCGAACGCCGAAATTGAAGTGTATAATACACGGTTTTTCGATTCCTGTCCGGAACAAAATTCTCCGGAAATCACATAGAAAGTTCCTCGGGTCAGATAAAGCGGCCACGGAAAGTTTGAGCGCCAACGGAAGACGTTTGGGGGTGCCGGTGTGCCACAAACCAGCATTCGCCGAAACTCGGATTATCGTGAAATATATGTTAAAGCTCGTTATTTGAGGCTAAAATTGAACAGCTTAATTCCTGAAATGAGCTCGGACGCGTGATTGAAAAACAGGGAGAAAAAGAAACAGGGTCCGTTACGACCTTCCGAACGGCTGAAATTGAAGTATATAATACACGGTTTTTCGGGATTCCGGGGTCACGGAACAAAATTCTCCGGAAATCACATAGAATGTTACTCGGGTCAAATAAAGCGGCCACGCAAAGGTTGAACACCAACGGAAGACATTTGGGGGCGCCGGTGTGCCACAAACCAGCATTCGCCGAAACTCGGATTATCGTGAAAAATATGTTAAAGCTCGTTATTTGAGGTGAAATCTCTCGAGGTTAATTCCTAAAATGAGCTCGGACGCGTGGATCAAAAACAGGAGAAAAAGAAACAGGTCCGATACGACCTTCCGAACGGCTGAAATTGAAGTGTATAATACACGGTTTTTCGGGATTCCGGGGTCCCGGAACAAAATTCTCCGGAAATCACATAGAAAGTTCCTCGGGTCAGATAAAGCGGCCACGCAAAATTTGAGCACCAACGGAAGACATTTGGGGGCGCCGGTATGCCACAAACCAGCATCCGCCGAAACTCGGATTATCGTGAAATATGTGTTAAAGCTCGTTATTTGAGGCTGAAATTGAAAACGTTAATTTCTGAAATGAGTTCGGACGCGTGATTGAAAAACAGGGAGAAAAAGAAACAGGGTCCGTTACGACCTTCCGAACGGCTGAAATTGAAGTGTATAATACACGGTTTTTCGGGATTCCGGGGTCCCGGAACAAAATTCTCCGGAAATCACATAGAATGTTACTCGGGTCAAATAAAGCGGCCACGCAAAGGTTGAACACCAACGGAAGACATTTGGGGGCGCCGGTGTGCCACAAACCAGCATTCGCCGAAATTCGGATTATCGTGAAAAATATGTTAAAGCTCGTTATTTGAGGCTGAAATCTCTGAGGTTAATTCCTAAAATGAGCTCGAACGCGTGATTGAAAAACAGGGAGAAAAAGAAACAGGGTCCGATACGACCCTCCGAACGCTGAAATTGAAGTGTATAATACACGGTTTTTCGGGATTCCGGTCGTGGATCAAAATTCTCCGAAATCACATAGAAAGTTCCTCGGGTCTGATAAAGCGGCCACGCAAAGTTTGAGCACCAACGGAAGACATTTGGGGTGCCGGTGTGCCACAAACCAAAGATTCCGGAAACTCGGATTATCGTGAAAAATGTGTTAAAGCTCGTTATTTGAGGCTGAAATCGAACAGGTTAATTCTGAAATGAGCTCGGACGCGTGATTGAAAAACAGGGACAAAAAGAAACGGGTCCGCATTTACCTTCCGAACGTCTCGAAATTGAAGTGTATAATACACGGTTTTTCGGGATTCCGGGGTCCCGGAACAAAATTCTCCGGAAATCACATAGAAAGTTCCTCGGGTCAGATAAAGCGGCCACGCAAAACTTGAGCACCAACGGAAGACATTTGGGGGCGCCGGTATGCCACAAACCAGCATCCGCCGAAACTCGGATTATCGTGAAATATGTGTTAAAGCTCGTTATTTGGGGCTGAAATTGAAAACGTTAATTTACAAATGAGCTCGGACGCGTGATTGAAAAACGAGGAGAAAAAGAAACAGGTCCGTCGACCTTCCGAACGGCCGAAATTGAAGTGTATAATACACGGTTTTTCGGGATTCCGGGGTCCCGGAACAAAGTTCTCCGGAAATCACATAGAATGTTCCTCGGGTTTAATAAAGCGGCCACGCAAAGTTTGAGCACCAACGGAAGACATTTGGGGGTGTCTGTGTGCCACAAACCAGCATTCGCCGATATTCGGATTATCGTGAAATATGTGTTAAAGCTCGTTATTTGAGGTTTGAAATTGAACAGTTAATTCTGAAATGAGCTCGGACGCGTGATTGAAAAACAGGAGAAAAAGAAACAGGTCCCAGTTTACCTTCCGAACGGCTGAAATTGAAGTGTATAATACACGGTTTTTCGGGATTCTGGGGTCCCGGAACAAAGTTCTCCGGAAATCACATAGAATGTTCCTCGGGTCAAATAAAGCGGCCACGCAAAGTTTGAACACCAACGGAAGACATTTGGGGGTGCCGGTGTGCCACAAACCAGCATTCGCCGAAACTCGGATTATCGTGAAAAATGTGTTAAAGCTCGTTATTTGAGGTGAAATCTCGAGGTTAATTCCTAAAATGAGCTCGGACGCGTGATTGAAAAACAGGAGAAAAAGAAACAGGTCCTCACGACCCTCCCGAACGAAATTGAAGTGTATAATACACGGTTTTTCGGGATTCCGGTGTCCCGGAACAAAATTCTCCGGAAATCACATAGAAAGTTCCTCGGGTCAGATAAAGCGGCCACGGAAAGTTTGAGCGCCAACGGAAGACGTTTGGGGGTGCCGGTGTGCCACAAACCAGCATTCGCCGAAACTCGGATTATCGTGAAATATATGTTAAAGCTCGTTATTTGAGGCTAAAATTGAACAGCTTAATTCCTGAAATGAGCTCGGACGCGTGATTGAAAAACAGGGAGAAAAAGAAACAGGGTCCGTTACGACCTTCCGAACGGCTGAAATTGAAGTATATAATACACGGTTTTTCGGGATTAAAGTCACGGAACAAAATTCTCCGGAAATCACATAGAATGTTACTCGGGTCAAATAAAGCGGCCACGCAAAGGTTGAACACCAACGGAAGACATTTGGGGGCGCCGGTGTGCCACAAACCAGCATTCGCCGAAACTCGGATTATCGTGAAAAATATGTTAAAGCTCGTTATTTGAGGCTGAAATCTCTGAGGTTAATTCCTAAAATGAGCTCGGACGCGTGACTGAAAAACAGGGAGAAAAAGAAACAGGGTCCGATACGACCTTCCGAACGCTGAAATTGAAGTGTATAATACACGGTTTTTCGGGATTCCGGGGTCCCGGAACAAAATTCTCCGGAAATCACATAGAAAGTTCCTCGGGTCAGATAAAGCGGCCACGCAAAATTTGAGCACCAACGGAAGACATTTGGGGGCGCCGGTATGCCACAAACCAGCATCCGCCGAAACTCGGATTATCGTGAAATATGTGTTAAAGCTCGTTATTTGAGGCTGAAATTGAAAACGTTAATTTCTGAAATGAGTTCGGACGCGTGATTGAAAAACAGGGAGAAAAAGAAACAGGGTCCGTTACGACCTTCCGAACGGCTGAAATTGAAGTGTATAATACACGGTTTTTCGGGATTCCGGGGTCCCGGAACAAAATTCTCCGGAAATCACATAGAATGTTACTCGGGTCAAATAAAGCGGCCACGCAAAGGTTGAACACCAACGGAAGACATTTGGGGGCGCCGGTGTGCCACAAACCAGCATTCGCCGAAATTCGGATTATCGTGAAAAATATGTTAAAGCTCGTTATTTGAGGCTGAAATCTCTGAGGTTAATTCCTAAAATGAGCTCGAACGCGTGACTGAAAAACAGGGAGAAAAAGAAACAGGGTCCGATACGACCCTCCGAACGCTGAAATTGAAGTGTATAATACACGGTTTTTCGGGATTCCGGGTCGTGGATCAAAATTCTCCGGAAATCACATAGAAAGTTCCTCGGGTCAGATAAAGCGGCCACGCAAAGTTTGAGCACCAACGGAAGACATTTGGGGGTGCCGGTGTGCCACAAACCAGCATTCCGGAAACTCGGATTATCGTGAAAAATGTGTTAAAGCTCGTTATTTGAGGCTGAAATCGAACAGGTTAATTCCTGAAATGAGCTCGGACGCGTGATTGAAAAACAGGGACAAAAAGAAACGGGTCCGGTACGACCTTCCGAACGTCTGAAATTGAAGTGTATAATACACGGTTTTTCGGGATTCCGGGGTCCCGGAACAAAATTCTCCGGAAATCACATAGAAAGTTCCTCGGGTCAGATAAAGCGGCCACGCAAAACTTGAGCACCAACGGAAGACATTTGGGGGCGCCGGTATGCCACAAACCAGCATCCGCCGAAACTCGGATTATCGTGAAATATGTGTTAAAGCTCGTTATTTGGGGCTGAAATTGAAAACGTTAATTTCTGAAATGAGCTCGGACGCGTGATTGAAAAACAGGGAGAAAAAGAAACAGGGTCCGGTACGACCTTCCGAACGGCTGAAATTGAAGTGTATAATACACGGTTTTTCGGGATTCCGGGGTCCCGGAACAAAGTTCTCCGGAAATCACATAGAATGTTCCTCGGGTTTAATAAAGCGGCCACGCAAAGTTTGAGCACCAACGGAAGACATTTGGGGGTGTCTGTGTGCCACAAACCAGCATTCGCCGATATTCGGATTATCGTGAAATATGTGTTAAAGCTCGTTATTTGAGGCTGAAATTGAACAGGTTAATTCCTGAAATGAGCTCGGACGCGTGATTGAAAAACAGGGAGAAAAAGAAACAGGGTCCGGTACGACCTTCCGAACGGCTGAAATTGAAGTGTATAATACACGGTTTTTCGGGATTCTGGGGTCCCGGAACAAAGTTCTCCGGAAATCACATAGAATGTTCCTCGGGTCAAATAAAGCGGCCACGCAAAGTTTGAGCACCAACGGAAGACATTTGGAGGTGCCTGTGTGCCACAAACCAGCATTCGCCGATATTCGGATTATCGTGAAATATGTGTTAAAGCTCGTTATTTGAGGCTGAAATTGAACAGGTTAATTCCTGAAATGAGCTCGGACGCGTGATTGAAAAACAGGGAGAAAAAGAAACAGGGTCCGTTACGACCTTCCGAACGGCTGAAATTGAAGTTTATAATACACGGTTCTTCGGGATTCCGGGGTCCCGGAACAAAGTTCTCCGGAAATCACATAGAATGTTCCTCGGGTCAAATAAAGCGGCCACGCAAAGTTTGAACACCAACGGAAGACATTTGGGGGTGCCGGTGTGCCACAAACCAAAGATTCGCCAAACTCGGATTATCGTGAAAAATGTGTTAAAGCTCGTTATTTGAGGTGAAATCTCGAGGTTAATTCCTAAAATGAGCTCGGACGCGTGATTGAAAAACAGGGAGAAAAAGAAACAGGGTCCGGTACGACCCTCCGAACGATGAAATTGAAGTGTATAATACACGGTTTTTCGGGATTCCGGTGTCCCGGAACAAAATTCTCCGGAAATCACATAGAAAGTTCCTCGGGTCAGATAAAGCGGCCACGGAAAGTTTGAGCACCAACGGAAGACATTTGGGGGTGCCGGTGTGCCACAAACCAGCATTCGCCGAAACTCGGATTATCGTGAAAAATATGTTAAAGCTCGTTATTTGAGGCTGAAATCTCTGAGGTTAATTCCTAAAATGAGCTTGAACGCGTGGATCGAAAAACAGGAGAAAAAAAACAGGGTCCGATACGACCCTCCGAACGCTGAAATTGAAGTGTATAATACACGGTTTTTCGGGATTCCGGGTCGTGGATCAAAATTCTCCGGAAATCACATAGAAAGTTCCTCGGGCCAGATAAAGCGGCCACGCAAAGTTTGAGCACCAACGGAAGACATTTGGGGTGCTTGCGGTGTACCCTGAAACCAAAGATTCGCGAAACTCGGATTATCGTGAAAAATGTGTTAAAGCTCGTTATTTGAGGCTGAAATCGAACAGTTAATTCACTGAAATGAGCTCGGACGCGTGATTGAAAAACAGGACAAAAAGAAACGGGTCCGAGTACGACCTTCCGAACGTCCTCAAATTGAAGTGTATAATACACGGTTTTTCGGATACCGGGTCCGGAACAAAATTCTCCGGAAATCACATAGAAAGTTCCTCGGGTCAGATAAAGCGGCCACGCAAAACTTGAGCACCAACGGAAGACATTTGTGGGCGCCGGTATGCCACAAACCAGCATCCGCCGAAACTCGGATTATCGTGAAATATGTGTTAAAGCTCGTTATTTGGGGCTGAAATTGAAAACGTTAATTTCTGAAATGAGCTCGGACGCGTGATTGAAAAACAGGGAGAAAAAGAAACAGGGTCCGTTTACCTTCCGAACGGCAGTGAAATTTAAGTGTATAATACACGGTTTTTCGGGATCTGGGTCCCGAACAAAGTTCTCCGGAAATCACATAGAATGTTCCTCGGGTCAAATAAAGCGGCCACGCAAAGTTTGAGCACCAACGGAAGACATTTGGGGGTGCTGTGTGCCACAAACCAGCATTCGCCGATATTCGGATTATCGTGAAATATGTGTTAAAGCTCGTTATTTGAGGCTGAAATTGAACAGGTTAATTCCTGAAATGAGCTCGGACGCGTGATTGAAAAACAGGGAGAAAAAGAAACAGGGTCCGTTACGACCTTCCGAACGGCTGAAATTGAAGTGTATAATACACGGTTTTTCGGGATTCCGGAGTCCCGGAACAAAGTTCTCCGGAAATCACATAGAATGTTCCTCGGGTCAAATAAAGCGGCCACGCAAAGTTTGAGCACCAACGGAAGACATTTGGGGGTGCCTGTGTGCCACAAACCAGCATTCGCCGATATTCGGATTATCGTGAAATATGTGTTAAAGCTCGTTATTTGAGGCTGAAATTGAACAGGTTAATTCCTAAAATGAGCTCGGACGCGTGATTGAAAAACAGGAGAAAAAGAAACGGGGTCCGTTACGACCTTCCGAACGGCTGAAATTGAAGTTTATAATACACGGTTCTTCGGGATTCCGGTCCCTAACAAAGTTCTCCGGAAATCACATAGAATGTTCCTCGGGTCAAATAAAGCGGCCACGCAAAGTTTGAACACCAACGGAAGACATTTGGGGGTGCCGGTGTGCCTGAACCAAAGATTCGCCGAAACTCGGATTATCGTGAAAAATGTGTTAAAGCTCGTTATTTGAGGCTGAAATCTCTGAGGTTAATTCCTAAAATGAGCTCGGACGCGTGATTGAAAAACAGGAGAAAAAGAAACAGGTCCCTGTGCGACCCTCCGAACGCCGAAATTGAAGTGTATAATACACGGTTTTTCGGGATTCCGGTGTCCCGGAACAAAATTCTCCGGAAATCACATAGAAAGTTCCTCGGGTCAGATAAAGCGGCCACGGAAAGTTTGAGCACCAACGGAAGACATTTGGGGTGCCGGTGTGCCCAAACCAAAGATTCGCCGAAACTCGGATTATCGTGAAATATGTGTTAAAGCTCGTTATTTGAGGCTGAAATTGAACAAATTAATTCACGAAATGAGCTCGGACGCGTGATTGAAAAACAGGAGAAAAAGAAACAGGTCCGTTCGACCTTCCGAACGGGTGAAATTGAAGTATATAATACACGGTTTTTCGGGATTCCGGGGTCACGGAACAAAATTCTCCGGAAATCACATAGAATGTTACTCGGGTCAAATAAAGCGGCCACGCAAAGGTTGAACACCAACGGAAGACATTTGGGGGCGCCGGTGTGCCTGAAAACCAAAGATTCGCCGAAACTCGGATTATCGTGAAAAATATGTTAAAGCTCGTTATTTGAGGCTGAAATCTCTGAGGTTAATTCCTAAAATGAGCTCGGACGCGTGACTGAAAAACAGGAGAAAAAGAAACAGGTCCGATACGACCTTCCGAACCGCCGAAATTGAAGTGTATAATACACGGTTTTTCGGGATTCCGGGGTCCTGGATCAAAATTCTCCGGAAATCACATAGAAAGTTCCTCGGGTCAGATAAAGCGGCCACGCAAAGTTTGAGCACCAACGGAAGACATTTGGGGGTGCCGGTGTGCCACAAACCAGCATTCGTGGAAACTCGGATTATCGTGAAAAATGTGTTAAAGCTCGTTATTTGAGGCTGAAATCGAACAGGTTAATTCCTGAAATGAGCTCGGACGCGTGATTGAAAAACAGGGACAAAAAGAAACGGGTCCGATTTACCTTCCGAACGGTTGAAATTGAAGTGTATAATACACGGTTTTTTGGGATTCCGCGGTCCGGAACAAAATTCTCCGGAAATCACATAGAAAGTTCCTCGGGTCAGATAAAGCGGCCACGCAAAATTTGAGCACCAACGGAAGACATTTGGGGGCGCCGGTATGCCACAAACCAGCATCCGCCGAAACTCGGATTATCGTGAAATATTTGTTAAAGCTCGTTATTTGAGGCTGAAATTGAAAACGTTAATTTCTGAAATGAGTTCGGACGCGTGATTGAAAAACAGGGAGAAAAAGAAACAGGGTCCGGTACGACCTTCCGAACGGCTGAAATTGAAGTGTATAATACACGGTTTTTCGGGATTCCGGGGTCCCGGAACAAAGTTCTCCGGAAATCACATAGAATGTTCCTCGGGTCAAATAAAGCGGCTACGCAAAGTTTGAACACCAACGGAAGACATTTGGGGGTGCCGGTGTGCCACAAACCAGCGTTCGCCGAAACTCGGATTATCGTGAAAAATGTGTTAAAGCTCGTTATTTGAGGCTGAAATCTCTGAGGTTAATTCCTAAAATGAGCTCGGACGCGTGATTGAAAAACAGGAGAAAAAGAAACAGGTCCTGACGACCCTCCGAACGCCGAAATTGAAGTGTATAATACACGGTTTTTCGGGATTCCGGTGTCCCGGAACAAAATTCTCCGGAAATCACATAGAAAGTTCCTCGGGTCAGATAAAGCGGCCACGGAAAGTTTGAGCACCAACGGAAGACATTTGGGGGTGCCGGTGTGCCTGAACCAAAGATTCGCCGAAACTCGGATTATCGTGAAAAATATGTTAAAGCTCGTTATTTGAGGCTGAAATCTCTGAGGTTAATTCCTAAAATGAGCTCGGACGCGTGATTGAAAAACAGGGAGAAAAAGAAACAGGGTCCGATACGACCCTCCGAACGCTGAAATTGAAGTGTATAATACACGGTTTTTCGGGATTCCGGTGTCCCGGAACAAAATTCTCCGGAAATCACATAGAAAGTTCCTCGGGTCAGATAAAGCGGCCACGGAAAGTTTGAGCACCAACGGAAGACATTTGGGGGTGCTTGGTGTGCCTGGAAAACCAAAGATTCGCGAAACTCGGATTATCGTGAAAAATGTGTTAAAGCTCGTTATTTGAGGCTGAAATCGAACAGGTTAATTCCTGAAATGAGCTCGGACGCGTGATTGAAAAACAGGGACAAAAAGAAACGGGTCCGGTACGATCTTCCGAACGTCTGAAATTGAAGTGTATAATACACGGTTTTTCGGGATTCCGGGGTCCCGGAACAAAATTCTCCGGAAATCACATAGAAAGTTCCTCGGGTCATCTAAAGCGGCCACGCAAAATTTGAGCACCAACGGAAGACATTTGGGGGCGCCGGTATGCCACAAACCAGCATCCGCCGAAACTCGGATTATCGTGAAATATGTGTTAAAGCTCGTTATTTGAGGCTGAAATTGAAAACGTTAATTTCTGAAATGAGTTCGGACGCGTGATTGAGAAACAGGGAGAAAAAGAAAGAGGGTCCGGTACGACCTTCCGAACGGCTGAAATTGAAGTGTATAATACACGGTTTTTCGGGATTCCGGGGTCCCGGAACAAAGTTCTCCGGAAATCACATAGAATGTTCCTCGGGTCAAATAAAGCAGCCACGCAAAGTTTGGACACCAACGGAAGACATTTGGGGGTGCCGGTGTGCCACAAACCAGCGTTCGCCGAAACTCGGATTATCGTGAAAAATATGTTAAAGCTCGTTATTTGAGGCTGAAATCTCTGAGGTTAATTCCTAAAATGAGCTCGGACGCGTGATCAAAAACAGGAGAAAAAGAAACAGGGTCCGATACGACCTTCCGAACGCTGAAATTGAAGTGTATAATACACGGTTTTTCGGGATTCCGGGGTCCTGGATCAAAATTCTCCGGAAATCACATAGAAAGTTCCTCGGGTCAGATAAAGCGGCCACGCAAAGTTTGAGCACCAACGGAAGACATTTGGGGGTGCCGGTGTGCCTGAAACCAAATTCGCGAAACTCGGATTATCGTGAAAAATGTGTTAAAGCTCGTTATTTGAGGCTGAAATCGAACAGGTTAATTCCTGAAATGAGCTCGGACGCGTGATTGAAAAACAGGGACAAAAAGAAACGGGTCCGGTACGACCTTCCGAACGTCTGAAATTGAAGTGTATAATACACGGTTTTTCGGGATTCCGGTCCCTAACAAAATTCTCCGGAAATCACATAGAAAGTTCCTCGGGTCAGATAAAGCGGCCACGCAAAATTTGAGCACCAACGGAAGATATTTGGGGGCGCCGGTATGCCACAAACCAGCATCCGCCGAAACTCGGATTATCGTGAAATATGTGTTAAAGCTCGTTATTTGAGGTTTGAAATTGAAAACGTTAATTTACAAATGAGTTCGGACGCGTGATTGAAAAACAGGAGAAAAAGAAACAGGGTCCTAGTCGACCTTCCGAACGGCCGAAATTGAAGTGTATAATACACGGTTTTTCGGGATTCCGGTCCCGAACAAAGTTCTCCTAAATCACATAGAATGTTCCTCGGGTCAAATAAAGCGGCCACGCAAAGTTTGAGCACCAACGGAAGACATTTGGGGTTGCCGGTGTGCCACAAACCAGCATTCGCCGAAACTCGGATTATCGTGAAAAATATGTTAAAGCTCGTTATTTGAGGCTGAAATCTCTGAGGTTAATTCCTAAAATGAGCTCGGACGCGTGATTGAAAAACAGGGAGAAAAAGAAACAGGGTCCGATACGACCCTCCGAACGCTGAAATTGAAGTGTATAATACACGGTCTTTCGGGATTCCGGGGTCCCAGATCAAAATTCTCCGGAAATCACATAGAAAGTTCCTCGGGTCAGATAAAGCGGCCACGCAAAGTTTGAGCACCAACGGAAGACATTTGGGGGTGCCGGTGTGCCAAACCAAAGATTCGCGAAACTCGGATTATCGTGAAAAATGTGTTAAAGCTCGTTATTTGAGGCTGAAATCGAACAGGTTAATTCCTGAAATGAGCTCGGACGCGTGATTGAAAAACAGGGATAAAAAGAAACGGGTCCGGTACGGCCTTCCGAACGTCTGAAATTGAAGTGTATAATACACGGTTTTTCGGGATTCCGGGGTCCCAGATCAAAATTCTCCGGAAATCACATAGAAAGTTCCTCGGGTCAGATAAAGCGGTCACGCAAAATTTGAGCACCAACTAGAGACATTTGGGGGCGCCGGTATGCCACAAACCAGCATCCGCCGAAACTCGGATTATCGTGAAAAATGTGTTAAAGCTCGTTATTTGAGGCTGAAATCTCTGAGGTTAATTCCTAAAATGAGCTCGGACGCGTGATTCAAAAACAGGGAGAAAAAGAAACATGGTCCGGTACGACCCTCCGAACGCTGAAATTGAAGTGTATAATACACGGTTTTTCGGGATTCCGGAGTCCCAGAACAAAATTCTCCGGAAATCACATAGAAAGTTCCTCGGGTAAGATAAAGCGGCCACGCAAGTTTGAGCACCAACGGAACACATTTGGGGGTGCCGGTGTGCCACAAACCAGCATTCGCCGAAACTCGGATTATCGTGAAATATGTGTTAAAGGTCGTTATTTGAGGCTGAAATTGAACAGATTAATTCCTTAAATGAGCTCGGACGCGTGATTGAAAAACAGGGAGAAAAAGAAACAGGGTCCGTTACGACCTTCCGAACGGCTGAAATTGAAGTGTATAATACACGGTTTTTCGGGATTCCGGGGTCCCGGAACAAAATTCTCCGGAAATCACATAGAATGTTACTCGGGTCAAATAAAGAGGCCACGCAATGTTTGAACACCAACGGAAGACATTTGGGGGAGCCGGTGTGCCACAAACCAGCATTCGCCGAAACTCGGATTATCGTGAAAAATGTGTTAAAGCACGTTATTTGAGGCTGAAATCTCTGAGGTTAATTCCTTAAATGAGCTCGGACGCGTGATTGAAAAACAGTGAGAAAAAGAAACAGGGTCCGGTACGACCCTCCGAACGCTGAAATTGAAGTGTATAATACACGGTTTTTCGGGATTCCGGAGTCCCGGAACAAAATTCTCCGGAAATCACATAGAAAGTTCCTCGGGTCCAGATAAAGCGGCCACGCAAAGTTTGAACACTGCGGAAGACATTTGGGGGTGCTTGGTGTGCCACAAACCAAGATTCGCCGAAACTCGGATTATCGTGAAAAATGTGTTAAAGCTCGTTATTTGAGGTCAAAATCGAAATCGAACAGTTAATTCTGAAATGAGCTCGGACGCGTGATTGAAAAACAGGGACAAAAAGAAACAGGTCCGATCGACCTTCCGAACGTCCCGAAATTGAAGTGTATAATACACGGTTTTTCGGGATTCCGGTCCCGAACAAAATTCTCCTAAATCACATAGAAAGTTCCTCGGGTCAGATAAAGCGGCCACGCAAAATTTGATCACCAACGGAAGACATTTGGGGGCGCCGGTATGCCACAAACCAGCATCCGCCGAAACTCGGATTATCGTGAAATATGTTTTAAAGCTCGTTATTTGAGGCTGAAATTGAAAACGTTAATTTCTGAAATGAGTTCGGACGCGTGATTGAAAAACAGGGAGAAAAAGAAACAGGGTCCGGTACGACCTTCCGAACGGCTGAAATTGAAGTGTATAATACACGGTTTTTCGGGATTCCGGGGTCCCGGAACAAAGTTCTCCGGAAATCACATAGAATGTTCCTCGGGTCAAATAAAGTGGCCACGCAAAGTTTGAACACCAACGGAAGACATTTGGGGGTGCCGGTGTGCCACAAACCAGCATTCGCCGAAACTCGGATTATCGTGAAAAATGTGTTAAAGCTCGTTATTTGAGGCTGAAATCTCTGAGGTTATTTCCTAAAATGAGCTCCGACGCGTGATTGAAAAACAGGGAGAAAAAGAAACAGGGTCCGGTACGACCCTCCGAACGCTGAAATTGAAGTGTATAATACACGGTTTTTCGGGATTCCGGTGTCCCGGAACAAAATTCTCCGGAAATCACATAGAAAGTTCCTCGGGTCAGATAAAGCGGCCACGCAAAGTTTGAGCACCAACGGAAGACATTTGGGGGTGCCGGTGTGCCACAAACCAGCATTCGCCGAAACTCGGATTATCGTGAAATATGTGTTAAAGCTCGTTATTTGAGGCTGAAATTGAACAGCTTAATTCCTGAAATGAGCTTGGACGCGTGATTGAAAAACAGGGAGAAAAAGAAACAGGGTCCGTTACGACCTTCCGAACGGCTGAAATTGAAGTGTATAATACACGGTTTTTCGGGATTCCGGGGTTCCGGAACAAAATTCTCCGGAAATCACATAGAATGTTACTCGGGTCAAATAAAGCGGCCACGCAAAGTTTGAACACAAACGGAAGACATTTGGGGGCGCCGGTGTGCCACAAACCAGCATTCTCCGAAACTCGGATTATCGTGAAAAATGTGTTAAAGCTCGTTATTTGAGGCTGAAATCTCTGAGATTAATTCCTAAAATGAGCTCGGACGCGTGATTAAAAAACAGGGAGAAAAAGAAACAAGGTCCGGTACAATCCTCCGAACGCTGAAATTGAAGTGTATAATACACGGTTTTTCGGGATTCCGGGGTCCCGGAACAAAATTCTCCGGAAATCACATAGAAAGTTCCTCGGGTCAGATAAAGCGGCCACGCAAAGTTTGAGCACCAGGCGAAGACATTTGGGGGTGCCGGTGTGCCAAAACCAAAGATTCGCCGAAACTCGGATTATCGTGAAAAATGTGTTAAAGCTCGTTATTTGAGGGTGAAATCGAACAGGTTAATTCCTGAAATGAGCTCGGACGCGTGATTGAAAAACAGGGACAAAAAGAAACAGGTCCGAGTTACCTTCCGAACGTCCCGAAATTGAAGTGTATAATACACGGTTTTTCGGGATTCCGGAGTCCCGGATCAAAATTCTCCGGAAATCACATAGAATGTTCCTCGGGTCAGATAAAGCGGCCACGCAAAGTTTGAGCACCAACGGAAGACATTTGGGGGTGTCGGTGTGCCACAAACCAGCATTCGCCGAAACTCGGATTATCGTGAAATATGTGTTAAAGCTCGTTATTTGAGGCTGAAATTGAACAAATTAATTCCTGAAATGAGCTCGGACGCGTGATTGAAAAACAGGGAGAAAAAGAAACAGGGTCCGGTACGACCTTCCGAACGGCTGAAATTGAAGTGTATAATACACGGTTTTTCGGGATTCCGGAACAAAATTCTCCGGAAATCACATAGAATGTTACTCGGGTCAAATTAAGCGGCCACGCAAAGTTTGAACACCAACGGAAGACATTTGGGGGAGCCGGTGTGCCACAAACCAGCATTCTCCGAAACTCGGATTATCGTGAAAAATGTGTTAAAGCTCGTTATTTGAGGCTGAAATCTCTGAGGTTAATTCCTAAAATGAGCTCGGACGCGTGATTGAAAAACAGGGAGAAAAAGAAACAGGGTCCGGTACAACCCTCCGAACGCTGAAATTGAAGTGTATAATACACGGTTTTTCGGGATTCCGAGATCCCGGAACAAAATTCTCCGGAAATCACATAGAAAGTTCCTCGGGTCAGATAAAGCGGCCACGCAAAGTTTGAGCACCAGCGGAAGACATTTGGGGTGCCGGTGTGCCCTAAAACCAAAGATTCGCCGAAACTCGGATTATCGTGAAAAATGTGTTAAAGCTCGTTATTTGAGGCTGAAATCGAACAGGTTAATTCCTGAAATGAGCTCGGACGCGTGATTGAAAAACAGGGAGATAAAGAAACAGGGTCCGTTACGACCTTCCGAACGGCTGAAATTGAAGTGTATAATACACGGTTTTTCGGGATTCCGGAGTCCCGGATCAAAATTCTCCGGAAATCACATAGAAAGTTCCTCGGGTCAGATAAAGCGGCCACGCAAAGTTTGAGCACCAACGGAAGACATTTGGGGGTGCCTGTGTGCCACAAACCAGCATTCGCCGATATTCGGATTATCGTGAAATATGTGTTAAAGCTCGTTATTTGAGGCTGAAATTGAACAGGATAATTCCTGAAATGAGCTCGGACGCGTGATTGAAAAACAGGGAGAAAAAGAAACAGGGTCCGTTACGACCTTCCGAACGGCTGAAATTGAAGTTTATAATACACGGTTTTTCGGGATTCCGGGGTCCCGGAACAAAGTTCTCCGGAAATCACATAGAATGTTCCTCGGGTCAAATAAAGTGGCCACGCAAAGTTTGAACACCAACGGAAGACATTTGGGGGTGCCGGTGTGCCACAAACCAGCATTCGCCGAAACTCGGATTATCGTGAAAAATGTGTTAAAGCTCGTTATTTGAGGCTGAAATCTCTGAGGTTAATTCCTAAAATGAGCTCGGACGCGTGATTGAAAAACAGGAGAAAAAGAAACAGGTCCGTGCGACCCTCCGAACGCTGAAATTGAAGTGTATAATACACGGTTTTTCGGGATTCCGGGGTCCCGGAACAAAATTCTCCGGAAATCACATAGAAAGTTCCTCGGGTCAGATAAAGCGGCCACGCAAAGTTTGAGCACCAACGGAAGACATTTGGGGGTACCGGTGTGCCACAAACCAGCATTCGCCGAAACTCGGATTATCGTGAAATATGTGTTAAAGCTCGTTATTTGAGGTTGAAATTGAACAGGTTAATTCCTGAAATGAGCTCGGACGCGTGATTGAAAAACATGGAGAAAAAGAAACAGGGTCCGTTACGACCTTCCGAACGGCTGAAATTGAAGTGTATAATACACGGTTTTTCGGGATTCCGGTCCCTAACAAAATTCTCCTAAATCACATAGAATGTAACTCGGGTCAAATAAAGCGGCCACGCAAAGGTTGAACACCAACGGAAGACATTTGGGGGCGCCGGTGTGCCACAAACCAGCATTCGCCGAAACTCGGATTATCGTGAAAAATGTGTTAAAGCTCGTTATTTGAGGCTGAAATCTCTGAGGTTAATTCCTAAAATGAGCTCGGACGCGTGATTGAAAAACAGGAGAAAAAGAAACAGGTCCGACGACCCTCCGAACGCCGAAATTGAAGTGTATAATACACGGTTTTTCGGGATTCGGGTCCCGGATCAAAATTCTCCGAAATCACATAGAAAGTTCCTCGGGTCAGATAAAGCGGCCACGCAAAGTTTGAGCACCAACGGAAGACATTTGGGGGTGCGGTGTGCCACAAACCAGCATTCGCCGAAACTCGGATTATCGTGAAAAATGTGTTAAAGCTCGTTATTTGAGGCTGAAATCGAACAGGTTAATTCCTGAAATAAGCTCGGACGCGTGATTGAAAAACAGGGAAAAAAAGAAACAGGGTCCGGTACGACCTTCCGAACGTCTGAAATTGAAGTGTATAATACACGGTTTTTTGGGATTCCGGGGTCCCGGATCAAAATTCTCCGGAAATCACATAGAAAGTTTCTCGGGTCAGATAAAGCGGCCACGCAAAGTTTGAGTACCAACGGAAGACATTTGGGGGTGCTGTGTGTACAAAACCAAAGATTCGCCGAAACTCGCATTATCGTGAAAAATGTGTTAAAACTCGTTATTTGAGGCTGAAATCGAACAGGTTAATTCCTGAAATGAGCTCGGACGCGTGATTGAAAAACAGAGACAAAAAGAAACAGGGTCCGGTACAACCTTCCGAACGTGTGAAATTGAAGTGTATAATACACGGTTTTTCGGGATTCTGGGGTCCCGGAACAAAATTCTCCGGAAATCACATAGAAAGTTCCTCGGGTCAAATAAAGCGGCCACGCAAAGTTTGAGCACCAACGGAAGAAATTTGGGGGTGCCGGTATGCCACAAACCAGCATCCGCCGAAACTCGGATTATCGTGAAAAATTTGTTAAAGCTCGTTATTTGAGGCTGAAATCTCTGAGGTTAATTCCTAAAATGAGCTCGGACGCGTGATTGAAAAACAGGGAAAAAAAGAAACAGGGTCTGGTTCGACCCTCCGAACGCTGAAATTGAAGTGTATAATACACGGTTTTTCGGGATTCCGGGGTCCTGGAACAAAATTCTCCGGAAATCACATAGAAAGTTCCTCGGGTAAGATAAAGCTGCCACGCAAAGTTTGAGCACCAACGGAAGACATTTAGGGGTGCCGGTGTGCCACAAACCAGCATTCGCCGAAACTCGGATTATCGTGAAATATGTGTTAAAGCTCGTTATTTGAGGCTGAAATCTCTGAGGTTAATTCCTAAAATGAGCTCGGACGCGTGGTTGAAAAACAGGGAGAAAAAGAAAATGGGTCCGGTACGACCCTCCGAACGGCTGAAATTGAAATGTATAATACACGGTTTTTCGGGATTGCGGGGTCCCGGAACAAAATTCTCCGGAAATCACATAGAATGTTACTCGGGTCAAATAAAGAGGCCACGCAAAGTTTGAACACCAACGGAAGACATTTGGGGGCGCCGGTGTGCCACAAACCAGCATTCGCCGTAACTCGGATTATCGTGAAAAATGTGTTAAAGCTCGTTATTTGAGGCGAAATCTCTGAGGTTAATTCCTAAAATGAGCTCGGACGCGTGATTGAAAAACAGGGAGAAAAAGAAACAGAGTCCGGTACGACCCTCCGAACGCTGAAATTGAAGTGTATAATACACGGTTTTTCGGGATTCCGGGGTCCCGGAACAAAATTCTCCGGAAATCACATAGAAAGTTCCTCGGGTCAGATAAAGCGGCCACGCAAAGTTTGAGCACCAACGGAAGATATTTGGGGGTGCCGGTGTGCAACAAACCAGCATTCGCCGATACTCGGAATATCGTGAAATATGTGTTAAAGCTCGTTATTTGAGGCTGAAATTGAACAGGTTAATTCCTGAAATTAGCTCGGGCGTGTGATTGAAAAACAGGGAGAAAAAGAAACAGGGTCCGTTACGACCTTCCGAACGGTTGAAATTGAAGTTTATAATACACGGTTTTTCGGGATTCCGGGGTCCCGAAACAAAATTCTCTGGAAATCACATAGAATGTTACTCGGGTCAAATAAAGCGGCCACGCAAAGTTTGAATACCAACGGAAGACATTTGGAGGTGCCGGTGTGCCACAAACCAGCATTTGCCGAAACACGGATTATCGTGAAAAATGTGTTAAAGCTCGTTATTTGAGGCTGAAATCTCTGAGGTTAATTCCTAAAATGAGCTCGGACGCGTGATTGAAAAATAGGGAGAAAAAGAAACAGGTCCTAAGACGACCCTTGAACGCCGAAATTGAAGTGTATAATACACGGTTTTCGGGATTAGGTCCCTAACAAAATTCTCTGGAAATCACATAGAAAGTTCCTCAGGTCAGATAAAGCGGCCACGCAAAGTTTGAGCACCAACGGAAGACATTTGGGAGTGCCGGTGTGCCACAAACCAACATTCGCCGAAACTCGGAATATCGAGAAAAATGTGTTAAAGCTCGTTATTTGAGGCTGAAATCGAACAGGTTAATTCCTGAAATGAGCTCGGACGCGTGATTGAAAAACAGGGACAAAAAGAAAGGGTCCTGTTTACCTTCCGAACGTCTCAAATTGAAGTGTATAATACACGGTTTTTCGGGATTCCGGTCCCGGAACAAAATTCTCCGGAAATCACATAGAAAGTTCCTCAGGTGAGATAAAGCGGCCACGCAAAGTTTGAGCACCAACGGAGGACATTTGGGGGTGCCGGTGTGCCAAAACCAAAGATTCGCCGAAACTCGGATTATCGTGAAAAATGTGTTAAAGCTCGTTATTTGAGGCTGAAATCGAACAAGTTAATTCTTGAAATGAGCTCGGACGCGTGATTGAAAAACAGGAGAGAAAAAGAAACAGGTCCTGTCGACCTTCCGAATGGCTCAAATTGAAGTGTATAATACACGGTTTTTCGGGGTTCCGGGGTCCCTAACAAAATTCATTCGAAATCACATAGAAAGTTCCTCGGGTCAGATAAAGCGACCACGCAAAGTTTGAGCACCAACGGAAGATATTTGGGGTGCTTGGGGTGTGCCACAAACCAAAGATTCGCCGAAACTCGGATTATCGTGAAATATGTGTTAAAGCTCGTTATTTGAGGCTGAAATTGAACAGGTTAATTCCTGAAATGAGCTCGGACGCGTGATTGAAAAACAGGAGAAAAAGAAACAGGTCCGTTACGACCCTCCGAACGGTGAAAATTGAAGTTTATAATACACGGTTTTTCGGGATTCCGGTCCCGAACAAAGTTCTCCGGAAATCACATAGAATGTTCCTCGGGTCAAATAAAGCGGCCTCGCAAAGTTTGAACACCAACGGAAGACATTTGGGGGTGCCGGTGTGCCAAACCAAAGATTCGCCGAAACTCGGATTATCTTGAAAAATGTGTTAAAGCTCGTTATTTGAGGCTGAAATCTCTGAGGTTAATTCCTAAAATGAGCTCGGACGCGTGATTGAAAAACAG
Source organism: Silene latifolia (assembly GCF_048544455.1). NCBI lineage: Eukaryota > Viridiplantae > Streptophyta > Magnoliopsida > Caryophyllales > Caryophyllaceae > Silene > Silene latifolia. The sequence continues at coordinate 150,503,200 of NC_133528.1, read as the reverse complement.
GAGAAAAAGAAACAGGTCCTCAGATGACCCTCCGAACGCCGAAATTGAAGTGTATAATACACGGTTTTTCGGGATTCCGGGGTCCCGAACAAAATTCTCCGGAAATCACATAGAAAGTTCCTCGGGTCGATAAAGCGGCCACGCAAAGTTTGAGCACCAACGGAGGACATTTGGGGTGCCGGTGTGCCACAAACCAAAGATTCGCCAAACTCGGATTATCGTGAAAAATGTGTTAAAGCTCGTTATTTGAGGCTGAAATCGAACAGGTTAATTCCTGAAATGAGCTCGGACGCGTGATTGAAAAACAGGGACAAAAAGAAACAGGTCCTCGACGACCTTCCGAACGTCTCAAATTGAAGTGTATAATACACGGTTTTTCGGGATTCCGGTCCCGGATGAAAATTCGAAATCACATAGAAAGTTCCTCGGGTCGAGATAAAGCGGCCACGCAAAGTTTGAGCACCAACGGAAGACATTTGGGGGTGCCGGTGTGCCTGACAAACCAAAGATTCGCCGAAACTGGATTATCGTGAAAAATGTGTTAAAGCTCGTTATTTGAGCCTGAAATCGAACAGGTTAATTCCTGAAATGAACTCCGACGCGTGATTGAAAAACAGGGAGAAAAAGAAACAGGGTCCGGTACGACCTTCCTAACGTCTGAAATTGAAGTGTATAATACACGGTTTTTCGGGATTCTGGGGTCCCGGAACAAAATTCTCCGGAAATCACATAGAAAGTTCCTCGGGTCAGATAAAGCGGCCACGCAAAGTTTGAGCACCAACGGAAGACATTTGGGGGTGCCGGTATGCCACAAACCAGCATCCGCCGAAACTCGGATTATCGTGAAAAATGTGTTAAAGCTCGTTATTTGAGGCTGAAATCTCTGAGATTAATTCCTAAAATGAGCTCGGACGCGTGATTGAAAAACAGGGAAAAAAAGAAACAGGGTCTGGTACGACCCTCCGAACGCTGAAATTGAAGTGTATAATACACGGTTTTTCGGGATTCCGGGGTCCCGGAACAAAAATCTCCGGAAATCACATAGAAAGTTCCTCGGGTAAGATAAAGCTGCCACGCAAAGTTTGAGCACCAACGGAAGACATTTAGGGTGCCGGTGTGCCACAAACCAGCATTCGCCGAAACTCGGATTATCGTGAAATATGTGTTAAAGCTCGTTATTTGAGGCTGAAATCTCTGAGGTTAATTCCTAAAATGAGCTTGGACGCGTGGTTGAAAAACAGGGAGAAAAAGAAACTGGGTCCGGTACGACCCTCTGAACGGCTGAAATTGAAGTGTATAATACACGGTTTTTCGGGATTGCGGGGTCCCGGAACAAAATTCTCCGGAAATCACATAGAATGTTACTCGGGTCAAATAAAGAGGCCACGCAAAGTTTGAACACCAACGGAAGACATTTGGGGGCGCCGGTGTGCCACAAACCAACATTCGCCGAAACTCGGATTATCGTGAAAAATGTGTTAAAGCTCGTTATTTGAGGCGAAATCTCTGAGGTTAATTCCTAAAATGAGCTCGGACGCGTGATTGAAAAACAGGAGAAAAGGAAACAGTCCCAGTCGACCCTCCGAACGCCGAAATTGAAGTGTATAATACACGGTTTTTCGGGATTCCGGGGTCCCGGATCAAAATTCTCCGGAAATCACATAGAATGTTCCTCGGGTCAGATAAAGCGGCCACGCAAAGTTTGAGCACCAACGGAAGATATTTGGGGGTGCCGGTGTGCCAAAAACCAAAGATTCGCCAAGATTCGGAATATCGTGAAAAATGTGTTAAAGCTCGTTATTTGAGGCTGAAATCGAACTAGTTAATTCCTGAAATGAGCTCGGACGCGTGATTGAAAAACAGGGGACAAAAAGAAACAGGTCCGTACGACCTTCGAACGTCCGAAATTGAAGTGTATAATACACGGTTTTTGGGATTCCGGTCCCTAACAAAATTCTCCGGAAATCACATAGAAAGTTCCTCGGGTCTGATAAAGCGGCCACGCAAAGTTTGAGCACCAACGGAAGACATTTGGGGTGCCGGTGTGCCTGAGCCAAGATTCGCCGAAACTCGGATTATCGTGAAAAATGTGTTAAAGCTCGTTATTTGAGGTCAAAATCGAACAGGTTAATTCACGAAATGAGTTCGGACGCGTGATTGAAAAACAGGAGAAAAAGAAAAAGGGCCCGATGACGACCTTCCGAACGGCTGAAATTGAAGTGTATAATACACGGTTTTTCGGGATTCTGGGGTCCCGGAACAAAATTCTCCGGAAATCACATAGAAATTTCCTCGGGTCAGATAAAGCGACCACGCAAAGTTTGAGCACCAACGGAAGACATTTGGGGGTGCCGGTGTGCCTGAAAACCAAAGATTCGCCGAAACTCGAATTATCGTGAAAAATGTGTTAAAGCTCGTTATTTGAGGTCAAATCGAACAGTTAATTCACTGAAATGAGTTCGGACGCGTGATTGAAAAACAGGAGAAAAAGAAACAGGGTCCTATCGACCTTCCGAACGGTAAATTGAAGTGTATAATACACGGTTTTTGGGGATTTCCGGGTCCCTGAACAAAATTCTCCGGAAATCACATAGAAAGTTCCTTGCGTCAGATAAAGCAGCCACGCAAAGTTTGAGCATCAACGGAAGACATTTGGGGGTGCCGGTGTGCCACAAACCAGCATTCGCCGAAACTCGGTTATCGTAAAAAATGTGTTAAACCTCGTTATTTGAGGTTGAAATCTCTGAGGCCAAATCCTATAATGAGCTCGGACGCCTGATTGAAAAACAGGGAGAAAAAGAAACAGGGTCCGGTACGACCCTCCGAACACTGAAATTGAAGTGTATAATACACGGTTTTTCGGGATTCCGGGGTCCCGGAACAAAATTCTCCGCAAATCACATAGAAAGTTCATCGAGTCAGATAAAGCGGCCACGCAAAGTTTGAGCACCAACGGAAGACATGTGGGGGTGCCGGTGTGCCTCAAACCAGCATTCTGCGAAACTCGGATTATCATGAAAACTGTGTTAAAGCTCGTTATTTGAGGTTGAAATCGAACAGGTTAATTTCTGAAATGAGTTCGGACGCGTGATTGAAAAACAGGGAGAAAAAGAAACAGGGTCCAATACGACCTTCCGAACGGCTGAAATTGAAGTGTATAATACACGGTTTTTCGGGATTCAAAGTCCCGAACAAAATTCTCCGAAATTCGTAGAAAGTTCATCGGGTAAGATAAAGCGGCCACGCAAAGTTTGAGCACCAACGGAAGACATTTGGGGGTGCCGGTGTGCCTGAAACCAAAGATTCGCCAAAACTCGGATTATCGTGAAAAATGTGTTAAAGCTCGTTCTTTGAGGCTGAAATCTCTGAGGTTAATTCCTAAAAAGAGCTCGGACGCGTGATTGAAAAACAGGGAAAAAAAGAAACAGGGTCCGGTACGACCTTCCGAACGGCTGAAATTGAAGTGTATAATACACGGTTTTTCGGGATTCCGGGGTCCCGGAACAAAATTCCTCGGAAATCACATAGAAAGTTCCTCGGGTCGGATAAAGCGGCCACGCAAAGTTTGAGCACCAACGGAAGACATTTGGGGGTGCCGTGTGCCTGAAAACCAAAGATTCGCCGAAACTCGGATTATCGTGAAAAATGTGTTAAAGCTCGTTATTTGAGGCTGAAATTGAATAGGTTAACTTGAAATGAGCTCGGCCGCGTGATTGAAAAACAGGGAGAAAAAGAAACAGGGTCTGGTACGACCTTCCGAACGGCTGAAATTGAAATGTATAATACACGGTTTTTCGGGATTCCGGGGTCCAGGAACAAAATTCTCCGGAAATCAGATAGAAAGTTCCTCGGGTCAGATAAAGCGGCCACGCAAAATTTGAACACCAATGGAAGACATTTGGGGGTGCCGGTGTGCCACAAACCAGCATTCGCCGAAACTCGAGTTATCGTGAAAAATGTGTTAAAGCTCGTTATTTGAGGATGAAATCTCTGAGGTTAATTCCTAAAATGAGCTCGGACGCGTGATTGAAAAACAGGGAGAAAAAGAAACAGGGTCCGGTCCGACCCTCCGAACGCTGAAATTGAAGTGTATAATACACGGTTTTTCGGGATTCCGGGGACCCAGAACAAAATTCTCCGGAAATCACATAGAAAGTTCCTCGGGTCAGATAAAGCGGCCACGCAAAGTTTGAGCACCAACGAAAGACATTTGGGGGTGGCGGTGTGCCACAAACCAGCATTCGCCGAATCTCGGATTATCGTGAAAAATGTGTTAAAGCTCGTTATTTGAGACTGAAATCGAACAGGTTAATTCCTGAAATGAGCTCGGACGCGTGATTGAAAAACAGGACAAAAGAAACAGGTCCGTCATTTACATTCCGAACGTCTGAAATTGAAGTGTATAATACACGGTTTTTCGGGATTCCGTGGTCCCGGAACAAATTTCTCCGGAAATCACATAGAAAGTTCCTCGGGTCAGATAAAGCGGCCATGCAAAGTTTGAGCACCAACGGAAGACATTTGGGGGTGCCGGTGTGCCCTAAACCAGCATTCGCCGAAACTCGAATTATCGTGAAAAATGTGTTAAAGCTCGTTATTTGAGGCTGAAATCTCTGAGGTAAAATTTTTAAATGAGCTCGGACGCGTGATTGAAAAACAGGGAGAAAAAGAAACAGGGTCCGGTACGACCTTCCGAACGGCTGAAATTAAAGTGTATAATACACGGTTTTTCGGGATTCCGGGGTCCCGGAACAAAATTCTCCGGAAATCACATAGAAAGTTCCTCGGGTCAGATAAAGCGGCCACGCAAAGTTTGAGCACCAACGGAAGACATTTGGGGTTGTCGTTGTGCCACAAACCAGCATTCGCCGAAACTCGGATTATCGTGAAAAATGTGTTAAAGCGCGTTATTTGAGGCTGAAATCGAACAGGTTAATTCCTGAAATGAACTCGGATGCGTGATTGAAAAACAGGGAGAAAAAGAAACAGGGTTCGGTACGACCTTCCGAACGGCTGAAATTGAAGTGTATAACACACGGTTTTTCGGGATTGTGGGGTCCCGGAACAAAATTCTCAGGAAATCACATAGAAAGTTCCTCGGGTCAGATAAAGCGGCCACACAAAGTTTGAGCACAAACGGAAGACATTTGGGGGTGTCGGTGTGCCACAAACCAGCATTCGCCGAAACTTGGATTATCGTGAAAAATGTGTCAAAGCTCGTTATTTATGGCTGAAATCTCAGAGGTTAATTCCTGAAATGAGCTCGGACGCGTGATTGAAAAACAGGGATAAAAAGAAACAGGGTCCGGTACGACCTTCAGAACGGCTGAAATTGAAGTGTATAATACACGGTTTTTCGGGATTCCGAGGTCCCGGAATAAAATTCTCCGGAAATTACATAGAAAGTTCCTCGGGTCAGATAAAGCAGCCACGCAAAGTTTGAGCACCAACGGAAGACATTTGGGGGTGCCGATGTGCCACAAACTAGCATTCGCCGAAACTCGGATTATAGTGAAAAATGTGTTAAAGCTCGTTATTTGAGGCTGAAATCGAACAAGTTAATTCCTGAAATGAGCTCGGACGCGTGATTGAAAAATAGGGAGAAAAAGAAACAGGGTCCGGTACGACCTTCCGAACGGCTGGAATTGAAGTTGTATAATACACGGTTTTTCGGGATTCCGGGGTCCGGAACAAAATTCTCCGAAAATCACATAGAAAGTTCCTCGGGTCAGATAAAGCGGCCACGCAAAGTTTGAGCACCAACGGAAGACATTTGGGGATGCCGGTGTGCCAATAACGAGCATTCGCCGAAACTCGGATTATCGTGAAATTGTGTTAAAGCTCGTTATTTGAGGCTGAAATCGAACAGGTTAATTCCTGAAATGAGCTCGCACGCGTGATTGAAAGACCGGGAGAAAAAGAAACAGGGTCCGGTACGACCTTCCGAACGGCTGAAATTGAAGTGTATAATAATACACGGTTTTTCAGGATTCCGGGGTCCCGGAACAAAATTATCCAGAAATCACATAGAAAGTTCCTCGGGTCAGATAAAGCGGCCACGCAAAGTTTGAGCACTAATGGAAGACATTTGGGGATGCCGGTGTGCCACAAACCAGCATTCGCCGAAACTCGGGTTATCGTGAAAAGTGTTTTAAACCTCGTTATTTGAGGCTGAAATTGAACAGGTTAATTCCTGAAATGAGCGAGGACGCGTGATTGAAAAACAGGGAGAAAAAGAAACAGGGTCCGGTACGACCTTCCGTACGGCGGGAATTGAAGTGTATAATACACGGTTTTTCGGGACTCCGGGGTCCCGGAACAAAATTCTCCGGAAATCACATAGAAAGTTCCTCGGGTCAGATAAAGCGGCCACGCAAAGTTTGAGCATCAACGGAAGACATTTGGGGGTGCCGATGTGCCACAAACCAGCATTCACCGAAACTCGGATTATCTTGAAAAATGTGTTAAAACTCGTTATTTGAGGCTGAAATCGAACAGGTAAATTCCTGAAATGAGCTCGGACGCGCGATTGAAAAACAGGGATAAAAGGAAACAGGTGTAATACCCGCCCTTTTAGAGACCCTTTGACCAGCGTTGACTGACCTTGGGAACGGGAATAGTCTTAGAAGTGAGTGCCAAAGCCATCTTGGGTTGCGTGTTAAGAGTGGTACTCGATAGAGTAGAGGCTACTCGATCGAGTAGCTAGGTTACTCGATCGAGTAGGGGGCCACTCGATCGAGTATGATGGATACTCGATCGAGTACCGAGTTTTCAGCGAGGGTTTTATATCGCGTTTTGTTAAATCCGCAAATAACTTCCGCCACTTTCCTCCTATCCTTCAGTCGCCTCTTTCCCTTCCCTTCACCTCAAAACCTCCATGGAAGCCTTTTGAAGTTCTTTGTGCCTTAGGAGTGCGTCACTTGAGTCGGGTAGCGGTCTTTTGCCGAGTTTCTCCTCATAGGTATGTCATAATCATCATCCGTGTCCTTGTTCTTTATAGTTAGGGTTTGCTTGTTAGTAATAGATAATTGTATTGTGATTATAGGCTTTGCTTGGTCGCTGGATATGTTGTTTGTCGGCATGAATTGGGTGCGGTTGCTTAAAGGTAGGTTCGCCTACTCAGTTTCTGTAGATGGTCTAGTGTGTCGGTCGTTGTGGTTGTATTGTGATTATTTAATATAGTAATTGTATTGTGACGGCTGTGATTGTGATTGTGATTGTGGTTGATTGTTCTCTGGTTCTCGAGATACGTTTTGGTGAGTGCGATCACTTGGGGAGTGGCTTCACGCCCTAGTTTCGCCCTTCGTGGAACCCGCCACGAAAGGGGATGTGCACATTAATGGACGGGGTTATCGCTCGATATGATGAGCGGGGCTTAGGTGGGAACGGCTGCGGTCCCCCATCGCGTAGTCCGGTCCAAAGGACGATCGATGACGAGGTTGGTTGAATTATTGTGATTGTACATGAGATTGGTAGCGTATATTGTGTTGATAATTATAGTTGCGATTGTTGTATCTTATCTCGATCATCGACCTTGTGTGGTTGTTTGTTTGTTATGTGTCTCGCCGTGATCCCTTATGGTGAGCAAATCGGTCTTAGTAGGTGTTGATGTTGTTGATAGTGGAGTTTGGGCGGGGATGAGTCTTCACGGGATATGATGGTCATAGCGAGTAGTCTTTGAGTTGTATCTTTTATATCGTTTGTTGGTTTAAATCACTTGTAATATAACGTAATAGTTCTCTTATCGACGTTTGATAATTACTATCCTCGGGCAACCGAGATGGTAACGCCCTTATATGCTAAGGAAGGCCTAGTTAAGGCTCCTCTGAATATGGGGGTGTTACAAAGTGGTATCAGAGCGACGATTTTGGAACCTGTAACAAATGAAAATAATGAACGTAGTGAGTCTAATAAAATGAACCTGGTGTATGTGTAATGGGAGCCCCAGCTGATGCTAGGTTTTGGTTGAGTAGGCGCCCTCATTTCAAAATCTTGGCCCCATGATACTTAAGCCAGTCACATGGTACGGGAATGTGGAGTCCGTGTGTATATGTGTGACGTGTATGCTAATTGTGTCGGAGTTACTTGTAGTTGAGCCTTGGTTAGAGTTAATAAGGATATGATAGTTGTAATTGGGCCGTGCTTAGTGAAGTTTTGGGCATGCTTAGTGAGCTTGTATGATGATTGTGAGATATGTGACAAAAGTCTATTCGATAGAAATGCGTGGGAATGCGAACGGGTGTGCTATAATGGAAGGATGAACATGTTGGTGTTTGCTGTAAGTTGATGGTGACGGTAGTCATGTACGAGTTTATAAACCCTACCTTGAGTACAATGATGATAGTTATAGAATTGTTGAGTTATAATTTGAAACATAGCATATAGTAATGCGTTCATACCTTGTTTATAGGTTGAAATTTTTCCGCTGCGTAATAATTGATTTGCGTAAGATGATTTGCTTATGATTGAGTGTAGAACATGATAGATTAATTTGTTATGAGAATATGCAAATATATGTTATATGAAAGAAGAATTGATGTTAATTACATGCTTCAAATTGAAGTGAATACGAGTTGGTAGTAATATGTAAGGTAAGTTCGAGTGTAATATGATGACGTAATTATGTTTATGAATGATTCGGTAGCAGGTAAACCGAGTTGGGTAATTTGTGTAGCGTAATGTGACATACACCTTGTTAGTTGAGGCGATACGTTATGCGTGATTAATGATAGTAATACGTGATCGAGTGTGATAATTAGTGCCGAATTCCGAGCTTAGTTTGGAATCGACACGCGGTGTTGTTTTGCAGGTATCTTCAATTTACTTCGTATTTCTGACCGAGTACTTAACTATACTTGACCGAGTGCGAGTGCTTACTAGACCGAGTAGACTTCACTCGATCTAGTTAGGAAGCTATGACGTCGGGATGTGGAAAGATTTCCTGCAGATACTCGACGAAATGGCTCCTACTCGATCGAGTAGGGTGGTACTCGATCGAGTACCCTAGGCACTCAATCGAGTAGGTTACTGTACAGTGAGACTTACGGGTTTCTTAAAACCCCTATTCTTTCTATTCTTCCCATTCATCTCCTATATTTCGAAAACCTAAGTCTACATTCCTCTCAAAACCTCTCATACTCTTGGGTTAGTGGTGATTCTTGGGGTTGATTTCTTTGTTTAATTTCGTTTCTTTACTTTGCTATTCAATCAAGGTATGCTTTTCTTCCTAATTTACATGATTTATTGATTTGAATGTGTTAGAATAAGGATAAAATCTGAAATTTTCGATTCATATGGATATATTGTTGCTTTTAATAGTTGCAATATGATTCACATGCCTTCATTCCATGTTTGTTGGTGACTAATTGCTGTAAATTAGACTAGAAATTGCAAAATTTAACACCGAAATTTCTAGGGTTTACAAAATTGAAATTGATTTTTGATTGTTTTACTTGGATTAGATGATGGAGTTGAGTATTCTACATTGTTTATATCATGTTGAAGGATGGATTTTGATGATTTTCACCTTAGAAAGTTGCCTTAAAACTCCGTCTTAAAAGTGCCTCAAGTGGAAATTCGTGACCTATAATTGGAATTTGGTGTGGTATATGACTGTTTAGGTGAAGGTTGAACTTTAATATGATAGTAGTGATGAAAATTGATGAAAAATATGCCAAAATTGTTACAGCTGTAGAGAACATCTGAAAAGTTTAATTGAGTTATTTGTTTCTAATATAGAAGATGATGATGATATGTTCTAAGTTATTTTTCCATGAGCTAGTAAGAATGCCTCACATGTGATTAGGAATGTGTTTGGAACAACCTGAGAATCATGCTAGGATATTCGAATTTGTTGAGCATGTGTATTCATCATGATAAATCGTTCACAACTGTGGCTCATGAGTAGCTGTAAACTGAGTTTATATATATCAAATTTGGGAGACTGCTGGTGAATGTGTGTACCTAGCTGAGTATTTAAAGTTAATGGCATGAATTATGTGCTTCACATGTCGAATTTGTTGGTGAATTTGAGTGCCTAACTGAGTATGTAAAGTCCAAATTATATGAAGTATATGCTTTACGTGTTTGTGCAAGTTGTTTAAGTCATATGCTGAAACAGATGCCGAGACTGAACATAGGAACTCGTCAAAGTAAACGGGGGAGGGGTAATCCGCCTGAGATTGGGGAAGGGAGTGGACCTGTGGTACTCGCAGTTCCGGAGTACCCTTCTGTTGTTTTTGTTGATTTCAAACAACGAGAGCGTTTTGTAGTTTTACAAAAACGCAAGATGAGACCAACGAGGTGTATAGATACTACACTGTTGGAGGAATTGGAGATAGAGACGGATGTCCGTCACATATTTGAGACCTTGGGCTTTATGGGTTTGTATAGGCTGAGGAAACACTCTTATCCTTTTCTTACCTTGGAGTTTATGAGCTCCTTTATCTATGACCCCGCTGCCCAGACCGTTGAGTTTCGGTTGATGAACACTAGTTTCTTGCTTTCTATGGACCAATTTGCTTCTCACCTTGGGTTGGCCAAGCCTCCCAAGGACTCCATCACTGATATCCCTGCTGAGTGCGGTGTCTGCCGCCTAATGCCTTGTCTGACCGGGAAACCAGCTCCCACCTCAAGTAACATGCTGATTAATGATGTTCAGCATGTCACATTGAGGATCTTTCTTCGTTCTCTCTCGAACCTCCTTTATGATCGACCGGATATCAGTAAGCTGAACAATCATGAGGTGTTGCTTTTGATGTCGTACCTCAACCCGGAGCGGACTAGGAAAGTGGTCTTTAATGCTCCTTCCATGGTTTGTGCTGCCCTTGCCCTGATGGCCACTGCCTCTTCCCGGTACTTGAGTTGTGGCGCTATCGCCACTCGGTTAGCTGAAAAACTAACCTCTTTTGAGGCTTCTTCGAGTACGTGCCTCTAGCTACCCCAAAGGCCCACTATGGACCGTGACTACTATCTCGACCTGAAATGGTTGAGGACTTTGGTTGACGGTAGCCTAGCTTGGAGGGTGTGGGGCGTGAGTTGGATGAAGATTCCAGCTCCCGAGCACCTCCCACCGACGGAGCCCTTAGAGCCGCGGTAGTGATCTGTGGACTCGATGATGAGGAGGAGGAGGAGGATGTTGATAGACCCCGCCAGCTGCAGACCTACCTCATCGACGACATAATTCTCGAGGTGATGCCAGAGCCGAAGAAGGGCGAGAATGCGTCGGTCGTGGCGGTGAAGAGACCTAGGTTGGGGAGAGGACCTCGTCGTGTGAGGGAGAGGACCTCGGAGACTAGGCCACGGCCGGTAGCACCACAGCAGCAGCAGCATCCTTTTCCATGCTACCCTTACCTCGACACCCCGGAGACGCGATCCAGCTACTTGGCGGAGAGAGTGTCATCTACTTTGACACTCAGGAACATGCACGAGATGGCATACACTCAGGGGATAAGGACTGAGGGACCGCATCCGGTTTGGTGGAGTGGAGTTGGGGACTACACAGGGGTTTTCCATTCCTACGGGGTGGATCAGTCGACGTGGGGGACACCTCAGTCCTTTGCCTACGGTGGCTTGACCCCATGGTACGTGAGCCCAAGAGCCGGAGCAGGAGTGGATGCGAGGATTGGGTCATCAGGAGCGGGTACTTCCGGAGGTGGTGGTGATGATGAGGTGATGGTTGAGCAGCAGCAGCAGGAGGAGTGATACTCCTTGTTTTTATCGTTGTTTATGGTAGTTGGCATTAGATGTTGGTAGTATTGTTAGACGTTAGTAGTTGTTTTCGTTGAGACTTGGTTTATGAACTTGTATTGTTGGCCATAAGGCCGGATTTGATATTTGACTTATTGCAGGATGTTAGAAGTCGGGGAGTCGTCCCAACTCGATTTATATGATGACTATGTGCATGTATGTTGGCTTATGACAAGTTGTATAGGGCAACTTGGCCTGTAGGTACTCGACAGAGTACCCCGTACTCTATCGAGTAGCTGCAGGAAAGGGGGATAAAAAGTATTCTGATCTTTGGGCTACTCGATCGAGTACCCAAGACACTCGATCGAGTAGCATGGCACTCGATCGAGTACCGCTACATACTCGATCGAGTAGCACTGTTACAGGAGGTTTTCGAAAATTAAAAGTGTTCAATTGTTTTATAATTGCAAGTTTGATATTTAATGTGGTTATTAGTGCATAGTAACACCTTTGAACCGTTAATCTCATTTGTTGGAAGTCAAGTTTCGGTTTTATATGCATGTTTGTAACAATTAGTGAAGTGGCGACGGTTTCTTGTTGTTTTAATATTACATATGCCATATTACGATTAATCCATTAAAGTTACATCTCTTCATACGTTTGTGCGTACAATATTAACATGCTTTATCGACGACGGCTAGTTATTCTGGGGGTTTGTGTATGATTTATAATTTAACGAGTTTATGCTTAGCGAGTAATGTCCACAATCAATAATATGTTTCTAATTTACGTTATAAATCAAGTAATAAGTAATAAGTGTTGTAATTTTGGTGGTGAACTTCGGGGACGAAGTTCCTTTTAGAGGGGAAGAGTAATGTCGCAAAATAAAAAGGCTGATTTTGAAGTTATGCTGTTATTCGTTTACAAGGTTTTGTTGTTTAATTACTAAATTCTTCTAGTACGTTGGTCACATTGCTTATATGAGGTGTAAGTAGTTACTTTAGTTCATTGAAATGAATGTGATAGTATGTTTTAAAGGACCGTCATAAAGAGCTAGTTGTGGTGCGATGGGTCGTAATAGAATGAATTAGTGAGTAACACAGTGGTGTTAGTTGTGCAGTATGAAGTTGATGTGAGATATGTCTCGGGTTGATAATGGTTAACGTGTGATGGGTGATCGCTGTTGATGTTGATTCGTACTGCGAGATTAATGTTTTGTATACAATAGTTTGTAAGAGTAGAGGTATACATATAGAGTGACAATTGATGATGATAATGTTTGTGTGATAGTTGCAAGAGTTGATATATATATATATATATATATATATATATATATATATATATATATATATATATATATATATATATATATATATGTATGAATAGAGCGTTAGACGGTTATGATGATGACATGGGGGGTGGTATTTCCGGGGAGTAATGATTTGAGCAGGAAGATTGGTGAGGTCGTGTTGTTTCCGTGTCTTGTGCGGGAGATAGGTGAGTTGAACTTCGGGGACGAAGTTCTTTTAAGGGGGGAAGACTGTAATACCCGCCCTTTTAGAGACCCTTTGACCAGCGTTGACTGCCTTGGGAATGGGAATAGTCTTAGAAGTGAGTGCCAAAGCCATCTTGGGTTGCGTGTTAAGAGTGGTACTCGATAGAGTAGAGGCTACTCGATCGAGTAGCTAGGTTACTTGATCGAGTAGGGGGCCACTCGATCGAGTATGATGGGTACTCGATCGAGTATCGAGTTTTCAGCGAGGGTTTTATATCGCGTTTTGTTAAATCCGCAAATCACTTCCGCCACTTTCCTCCTATCCTTCAGTCGCCTCTTTCCCTTCCCTTCACCTCAAAACCTCCATGGAAGCCTTTTGAAGTTCCTTGTGCCTTAGGAGTGCGTCACTTGAGTCGGGTAGCGGTCTTTTGCCGAGTTTCTCCTCATAGGTATGTCATAATCATCATCCGTGTCCTTGTTCTTTATAGTTAGGGTTTGCTTGTTAGTAATAGATAATTGTATTGTGGTTATAGGCTTTGCTTGGTCGCTGGATATGTTGTTTGTCGGCATGAATTGGGTGCGGTTGCTTAAAGGTAGGTTCGCCTACTCAGTTTCTGTAGATGGTCTAGTGTGTCGGTCGTTGTGGTTGTATTGTGATTATTTAATATAGTAATTGTATTGTGACGGCTGTGATTGTGATTGTGATTGTGGTTGATTGTTTGCTGGTTCTCGAGATGCGTTCTCGGCTGAGTGGAGTCACTTGCGGGAGTGGCTTCACGCCCTAGTTTCGCCCTTCGTGGAACCCGCCACGAGAGGGGGTGTGCACATTAATGGACAGGGTTATCGCTCGATATGATGAGCGGGGCTTAGGTGGGAACGGCTGCGGTCCCCCACTGGCAGGGCTGGTCCAGTGGACAGTCAGTGACGGAGGTTGGTTGAATTATTGTGATTGTACATGAGATTGGTAGCGTATATTGTGTTGATAATTATAGTTGCGATTGTTGTATCTTATCTCAGTACTGACCTTGTGTGGTTGTTTGTTTGTTATGTGTCTGCCGTGATCCCTTATGGTGAGCAGTCGGTCTTAGCAGGTGTTGATGTTGTTGATAGCTGGAGTTTGGGCAGGGATGAGTCTTCACGGGATATGATGGTCATAGCGAGTAGTCTTTGAGTTGTATCTTTTATATCGTTTGTTGGTTTAAATCACTTGTAATATAACGTAATAGTTCTCTTATCGACGTTTGATAATTACTATCCTCGGGCAACCGAGATGGTAACGCCCTTATATGCTAAGGAAGGCCTAGTTAAGGCTCCTCTGAATATGGGGGTGTTACAACAGGGCCCGGTACGACCTTCCGAACGGCTGAAATTGAAGTGTATATAATACACGGTTTTTCCGGATTCCGGGGTCCCGGAACAAAATTCTCCGGAAATCACATAGAAAGTTCCTCGGGTCAGATAAAGCGGCCACGCAAATTTTGAGCATCAACGGAAGACATTTGGGGGTGCCGATGTGCCACAAACCAGCATTCACCGAAACTCGGATTATCTTGAAAAATGTGTTAAAACTCGTTATATGAGGCTGAAATCGAACAGGTTAATTCCTGAAATGAGCTCGGACGTGCGATTGAAAAACAGGGATGAAAGGAAACAGGGCCCGGTACGACCTTCCAAACGGCTGAAATTGAAGTGTATAATAATACACGGTTTTTCAGAATTCCGGGGTCCCAGAACAAAATTATCCGGAAATCACATAGAAAGTTCCTCGGGTCAGATAAAGCGGCCACGCAAAGTTTGAGCACTAATGGAAGACATTTGGGGGTGCTGGTGTGCCACAAACCAGCATTCGCCGAAACTCGGATTATCGTGAAAAATGTGTTAAAGCTCGTTATTTGAGGCTGAAATCGAACAGGTTAATTCCTGAAATGAGCTCGGACGCGTGATTGAAAAACAGGGACAAAAAGAAACAGGGTCCGGTACGACCTTCCGAACGTCTGGAATTGAAGTGTATAATACACGGTTTTTCGGGATTCCGGGGTCCCGGATCAAAATTCTCCGGAAATCACATAGAAAGTTCCTCGGGTCAGATAAAGCGGCCACGCAAAGTTTGAGCATCAACGGAAGACATTTGGGGGTGCCGGTGTGCCACAAACCAGCATTCACCGAAACTCGGATTATCTTGAAAAATGTGTTAAAACTCGTTATTTGAGGCTGAAATCGAACAGGTTAATTCCTGAAATGAGCTCGGACGCGCGATTGAAAAACATGGATAAAAGGAAACAGGGCCCGGTACGACCTTCCGAACGGCTGAAATTGAAGTGTTATATAATACACGGTTTTTCGAGATTCCGGGGTCCCGGAACAAAATTCTCTGGAAATCACATAGAAAGTTCCTCGGGTCAGATAAAGCGGCCACGCAAAGTTTGAGCACCAACGGAAGACATTTGGGGGTGTCTGTGTGCCACAAACCAGCATTCGCCGAAACTCGGATTATCGTGAAAAATGTGTTAAAGCTCGTTATTTGAGGCTGAAATCGAACAGGTTAATTTCTGAAATGAGCTCGGACGCGTGGTTGAAAAACAGGGAGAAAAAGATACAGGGTCCGGTACGACTTTCCGAACGGGTGAAATTGAAGTGTGTAATACACGGTTTTTCGGGATTTCGAGGTCCCGGAACAAAATTCTCCGGAAATCACATAGAAAGTTCCTCGGGTCAGATAAAGCGGCCACGCAAAGTTTGAGCACCAACGGAAGACATTTGGGGGTGCCGGTGTGCCACAAACCAGCATTCGCCGAAACTCGGATTATCGTGAAAAATGTGTTAAAGCTCGTTATTTGAGGCTGAAATCGAACAGGTTAATTCTGAAATGAGCTCGGACGCGTGATTGAAAAATAGGGAGAAAAAGAAACAGGGTCCTGATACGACCTTCCGAACGGTACGAAATTGAAATTGAAGTGTATATAATACACAGTTTTTCGGGATTCCGGGGTCTCGGAACAAAATTCTCCGGAAATCACATAGAAAATTCCTCGGGTCAGATAAAGCGGCCACGCAAAGTTTGAGCACCAACGGAAGACATTTGGGGGTGCCGGTGTGCCACAAACCAGCATTCGCCGAAACTCGGATTATCGTGAAAAATGTGTTAAAGCTCGTTATTTGAGGCTGAAATCGAACAGGTTAATTCCTGAAATGAGCTCGGACGCGTGATTGAGAAACAGGGAGAAAAAGAAAGAGGGTCCGGTACGACCTTCCGAACGGCTGAAATTGAAGTGTATGATTAACTAAGGACATAGTACTAACATATTTTTGATAAAATATTTTTTTTTTTGGTAAAAATTCTTGATAAAATATTTAATTTCTCTCCGGCTGAGTGTTTCATATGTATAGCAAGTAATTTTCACATTACGGGATAACGGCTTTTCTCCATAAACGAAAATTGCCAAGTGAAATTATTGTCATAATAGTAACACTATCTTAATGTCACAAGATAATGAGAACAGACTGTAAAAAAAAAAAAAAAAAAAAAAAAAATTGAGAACGACTGAATGGATATAAACAAGTTTACAGACCTACTACCAACAAGGCTATATTTTAACTCAATGGGAATTGAATGAACCCCTGACTTCATGATCATAAGGTGGACTCTTTACTACTTGGGTCAGCCCTTGTTGGTTGTGCTAAACCCGCCACAAGGCTACTCCTAAATGACCCGTAATGAAATTACGAATATTTATTCAAACGATTGTCACTCAATAACATAAGAAACTTGAGCAAAAACACACTCATGTGTGCAAAGGTATTGCGACAAGCCGACAATAAATCACTGGTTTGAATCTCCTTCCCACTTAAATTTGCACTAAATTGTAGTAGCCTTGCGCTCATTTGAACCAAAAAAAAAACGCGTACAGACGGAGTAACAAAGTCAGAACTAAGAAACCTTGCACTTTTTTCATTACAATCAGAGATCTCAATTTCAGGGAAACAACTACAATGTGGAAAGAACAAGCAATGTGTCATCAAAACAAAACCATTTATGTGGTTATAAGTTAAAAAAACTATATATAGATATCTAAAAGTCGAAAATTTTCAAATTAGGGAAGTCCTTAAATTAATCCACCCATACGATCTCCTCCTCGTGGTTGGCGGTGAGAAGCTAAGCCCGAACATCCCTTTGATCGCTCGCCCCTGGTCAGAGAACTTGACTAACTTGGCCACAATTCCGGCACTCTCTTCAATATGGTCCATGTTATCGGTCTCTGTCCACAATTTCGAGATGAGTTGAAGTCGCCTACGCTTTGAGTCCAATTTGATACCCCATTTCTGGTATAGTCTCTTCCTTTCTCCGTCTGAGAACCTTTTGCTGACCAGCTTGCTCAATGTCTCTCGCTCTCTTCGGATTGCTTTATTGCTGTTTCATCGAGATTTTTATATTACACATTTTAAAAGACGATACTTTTATCACACTTGCAGAACAATCACTAGCATCTGAAAAGAGGGAAGTAGAAGAAAAACGAGAGAAATGTAAGAAAAAGGAGAGAACCTGGAGGTCAATGTTTTAGCACGAACACTGTCTACTGAATCGCTACCATGAGAAAATGCATCTTTGAGGAAAGTTAGCCTCCTCAACTCTACCTCTAGGTAAATGGAATCAGAACGGTCGCCGTTAAAGAGAAGGAAGAAATAGGTCCTGTGAACCAAAGGAACATTGCAGGTTTGCCAGAGCTCGATTATATCTTTTTGAAGCTTGTCAAATTGCAAAATCCAATCTAAGGCACTGTCGGCCATAGGATCCAACCCCACGTCTCTCGAGGTCTTTCTCAAATCATCAGGCACCTGGCAATCATTCAAAAAAGGTCAGTATCGACTTATCAAGCTAACAATTCATCAAGAATTTCATTCATGCGAATAAAAGGGCCCTCGGGCCTATTATTACTAGTTATGTTACTTCGACTATTCATACGTCCAACAATAGACACTCCGACTTGGGTATTGACACTAGAGCACTTCACTTTAAACCAAAAAATATGGGACCTCTTCATAGGAAGTTGTGCCCATTATAACTAGTTATGTTACTTCGACTATTCATGCGTCCAGCACTCGACACTCCGACTTGGGTATTGACACTTGAATACTTTAATTTAAACCGATAAACATGAGACCTTTTCATAGAAAGGTGTGCCTGAGACTTGGACATACACCCATGTCAAAAATTTCAAACCGGGTGTGACGACGACAACTACAACCACAGCCACAACATTCATGCTGTTAATGGAATACGGTGTTATGAAACATTGAAATCAATTAACAGGTAAATGCTCATGCCCGATGTTCAGCATGACTTGTTTTAAGAATTATCTGCTCACCTGGCCATCTCCCAAATGTTTTTCATACTGAAGCTTAGCATTATTGAGACCAGCAACAAATGCCTGCACACTAGGGATCTCCACATCTGTGCTATTGTTGCCGCTCTGTGATGGTGAGTCATCAACAAGATCCGTCCCAATAGATGAATGAGAACCATCGCGTGATAACTTTGCAACATTAACACCATAATCCGAGGAAGTAGACTTTCTCAACCCTTTGGGTCTGCTTGTTTTGTATGTCTCTATTCCACTAGGCGGAGTTCTCGTAGAATGGCTGTTTCCAGAGGAGCCGTTCATATATTCTGATATATACCTTCGAGTGAAATTGGCGCTCCTGCTGGAACTTGATGTATCATCCCATGAGGATGGGTTGTCGGGGTTGCTGACAAGGGAATCAATGGACCTCTGCACATCAGAGATTCTTTGCCCAACAGCACCATATATGGAACCATTTTGACGAGTGTTTCTTCCTGAGCTACCACGATCAGGTAAATGCCCATTTCCAAACACAGTTGGCGATGAATGGAATTGGAATCTCTGGTCAGTCCCAAATCCTTCATTCTCAATACATCGAACTTCTTTACAATGATCATCGAGATGGCCCACATCAAACTCAAACTCAAACTCATCATCGTGCTCTACTGCCCGTAAAGAATGATCCTCATCAGAAATTTCCCCATTTCCATCTCGAACACCATTTGGAGAGTGACGACTGTTTACACTTGACCCAGATACCGAGCTTTCATCTTCCCATTTTCCCAGGGTTTTCCACTGGAGACGGTTTTTGCGTCTTTCCTGAAATACCCCAATAAGCCATTCAGAGAAAGCTACTGGTAATTAGTAATTGGTGGAGTGGAAAATATTCCTTTCTTGATACCTGTTTCTTAGGTGTTTGATCACTTCCAATTATTTGCAGCAAATCTTCAACCCGAGATTGAGCATGATCTCGTTGTTTAGCGAGTTCTCTGATCTCCTTCTCCATCTGTACATGAGGAATACATTTATAGCAGTTTCATAATGTACTTCGGTATGACAATGGCATAAAAAAGTTGAAAGTATATCAGATTGTCAAGAATATTGCTTAGATTACTACTAATCAACCTATTATCCAATACCGACAAAATTATATCAATCTCAAGCCAAATAGCAAACTGCACGGTAGGCTGGTACCACCATGAGTACAAGCGGCCTCCGACAAACTTTAATCAATACCTTCTCAATCTGCAGATCTTTCTTCTTAATTGTCACAGAACAGTTGCAAGATGACGATGTGGGAGCTGGACTTCTTAACTCGCTCTCCAGTCTGGCCAATTCTTTTTGCAAGTGTTTTACCAAGGCTTTGTCAGACATGACAACATTCACTCGTGCATTTGTAGTCACCTCTTTTGCACAGCTAGCAAATAACAGTGTGTTCCTTGACTGCTCCACATGACTACGTGCAGGGCTCAACGTACAGATGATGGTAGTTCTAGCATTACCTCCCAAGCACGGTTGCAGGATGCGAGTTAGCTTAGAATCCCTATAATTTATGTGTCCTTGTTTGCCTTTGCTGCAACAAGCCAAGTAAACATTTACATTAGCGCTAGCATTTCATCTACACATAACTGTAATCCAACATTTTTTTACTGTACACGCTAAAACATACTCCCCCTTTCTAAGAATAAGGTTCACACTTTCCTTTATGGGTCGTCATAGAATTTAGTAGTAAGGTTCACACTATCTTCTCTTTACTTTTAAAGTATATTTCTTCTCGTGGCCAGAGAAGTGTGAGCACATTATTCTGACACAGGGATTATAGTAAATTCACCCACAAACATACGACAGCGGAAAAGATTCAGTCACAGACAGCAAGATGAAGGAAGAACCTTAGTTTACGGATGACATTTCCAAGAGTCAGCAGACTTCGATTTATATGACAACCTTCCTTTAACCGTGTCCCAGCTGAGTTTGCTTGAGATGCACGCTCACTTCCGGCTAGATCAATAAAAAACTGTAGGCCAAAAATGAATGTGCCATCACTTCAGTCAGGAGATTATAAATAAGACTGCCAAAATCAAAGTGTTTACATACTGATAATTTGATATGGCCGTATAGAGAGCGGAAAAAAATAAAATTGAAATACATACCACGCTAGCTGAAAGAGTACTTGAGTTACCCTTGCCTATGAACTCACGGGCTGAACTTTCAATTGTCTGTGGATCGTCAAAAAATCATCAAGTTCAATGTTCAATGTTCAACGTTCAAACTTCCATGTTTAAGAAAAGGAGAGAAAAGGTTCCTATAAAATGTTAACAATAAGTTTGACTCGATATGCATACCAGTTTAAGGATCTGATGAGATCTTGAACTTTGTTCATTCAGGGACGTCTCCCCTATTTTCCTTTGAGCTGCAATGTTATGATAGTAAATGCACAATAGATCAGCATATGATTATATAAAAGGCTACAATATAAACAGCAGAATGTATTTTAAGTGAAAACCTTTTTTATCTTTTACCTTCGCAAATCGATATAAGCTTTCTTAAGTGGTTCCGGTCATTTAGTTTCTCCTCAGTCAATTTTTCCACAATAGTGCCTCTCTGGTGAAGTATAGCACATTAGGAACTATGTAAATCCCATGCTAACCTTCTAAATAGTTCACTTTTTCTTCATCTAATCAGGTTAAAGTTAGATTTACCTCAGGATCGTCCATTAGCCGGAGAGGGGTGCTGTCATTGCTGAGAAGGTCCCTCACGTTTTCGTTGTAGATCTCCATGGCAGAGAATTTTAGAGCAAACGCTCTCTCTTCATGCTACAAAAATCAACATGAGCTTACTTAGAAACTGCATTTTTCACTTAGCAACCCAACATACAAGGTATTAAAAATTCAAATTTCATTACCCTTTGTATATAGTCGTATACATCCCCAACAGTATACTCAGTTATTGCGTTCATGGTGTATGTTTTTCCACTGCTTGTTTGCCCGTAAGCAAAAATGCTAGCTGAGAACAAAATTTGTTGAGTGAGCAACCATACTCGGAGGTCTCAAGTTTGAGAAAAGATGTAAATACTATAAATTCTACTACCTACACCCCAAATTTATCGTCCCATTAATTTTACCAAATATCCGTAGAGATACAATGTAAAATTTGTTTATGTTTAATTCATCAAAATAAATATATTTGTTTTTATCATTTTTATATTGTGAGAAGATATCAGTCAAAGTCAACACTGCTTGAATAACAAAGTCAAATGGCGACAATATAATTAGGATGTAGCGATAAGAGGCAAAAAAGAATGGACATTGTACTTACAATTGATGCCACTTAGAGCAGAAAGAGCGATTTCTTTAGTACCCTCATCATACACTTGTTTGGAGGAACAGTCACCCGAAAAGACTCTGTCTAACACCACAAAGATCAGAAGGAAGCAAAAGATAAGTCTTTGCAATTCATCTGAATCTTCCGTATATAATTGTTCATGAACTAATGCAGTCATTCAAAACCATTTAGAAATAAGTAGTCCATAGTATCTGTAGCCTTCTGAAGCCGGAACAGACCTGATAAAGGGACGCTTGTCGCTTGGGATGATCGCCCCCATAGTTTTCGGGAAAAATTGGCGATTCCACTTTTAAACTATAAAAATAATACTCCCTCTGGCCCAAACATTTGTTTACCTTTGATTAAAATACTCATCACAAAGAATAAAAAAGGTAAACAAATGAATGGGACGGAAGGAGTAATTGGTATACATTTTTGTTCATCATAGTACGTTCCTTAGGCCCGTCATTTCTCCAATCATATATCATTCTCTTGCTCTATAGAAAATTATTTATAAAAAAAAAAATAAACATATCCAACATTCTTCAAGGGCAAGACGCTGTAAAACTCGACTTTCAGAAATACTCGGAGAACAAATCATGTAAATATAGAATTGAAATGACATAATGCTTGAATTTCACTTACCATACGAGTAGGCCGTGGGGAGTCCAGACCGTTCCTGAAGACTATTTCGGTACAAGATGGTGCTCTCATTAATACATTCCCAATCGGCGACTTCACTCTTAGAAATCTCCTTCTCATTCAAAGGCCTCAACCTCACCAAAACCAAGATCTTCTCCTCTCGTCCAGCCATCGAAGCTTGACTCTTCAATTCTCCCTCAGCAATTGCCCCCATTCAACAGTTAAACCTCTATATATTCCCCAATAACACACACATACACTGCAACATACCAATGCAACAACCTTACAAACCCAAAAAATGTGCTAAATTACAACAATTAATCACTGTGATTTCCCTAATACCCGAATCATATTTGTCACTTAATGATTCAGCAAATACATTCCATCTAACACTAAAAAAAGAACAATATCCCCCATTAAGGCAAACAACTCACAAAAGCAAATATCTAATATATTTCCCTGTAAACATCAAAAAATAGTCTAAATATAGCTCATTAGTCCCTTTTCCTTAATAAATGTCATTAACAAAACAAATCCCACCAATCACGCGATTACACGACACACAACTACACAAGGGTTTATTAGTTTATAATCATTTTTTTTTTAATTAGTGATCAAATATATTTTTTGTTGCTAGATTTTCGCTTTCGAGCTTCCGTGTAAGAATACAATTAAGTACCAATGATAAAGCCTTTCCCTTTTGTCTACCAGCCTATGCTTTCATGTCAAGTAAATTAGAGTAAAGCAACCCCCTTCTCCACAAAGCTGCATCAATCAATATCACCCTCCTTTTTCTTTTTCTTTTCTTTATTATTTTAAATATTCTACGAGATTTGGTAAGCGAACCCATGAGCTCTATGGTTTCGCTACCATCTTCCACATCTCGTGTTGGAGCGAGGGGCTAACCGGGATAATCGCCCCCAAACATCCTTAATAAGGGTCACTAACAAAATTGAATTCTTTTGCAAATGTCAACCAGCTTAGCTGGTAAAGTCGTGGTAATAATCACAAATCATGACCTGGAATCAAATTCCGTCAATATAATTTAAAATTTGACCTTATGACTCCCTTTACCTAAAAAAAAACACAAAGGGTCACTAACAAAATTGAATTCTTTAGCAAATGTCAATCAGCTTAGCTGGTAAACTCGTGATAATAATCACAAATCATGACCTGGAATCAAATTCCGTCAATATAAATTTGACCTTATCGCTCCCTTTACCTAAAAAAAAACACAAAAATTGAATTTTCGGCTAAAATTTTTTATTTGCAAATTGTTACTATTAGCTCCGAAATTCAAATCCTGACTCCGTCACTATCGGCAACAACAATATAAATTCAAGTTGTAGAATACGACTTGAAATTCAAAATGACTTTACCAGCTAAGCTAACTAACGCGCGGAAAATGCAACACTCCTGAATATACGAATTACATTACATGTACTACAGTATTAAATTTCAAAAGGCCAATAAAACAGGAACAAAATCATCAAATAATCAACAAAAAAACAAAATTCAGAGCAAACAGTAAATTAAATAGTAACATAACAACAAAAAAATGCAGTTAATTTTCAAGAAATGGAAAGTGTAATTATTTACCTCGTCAAATAACTCCAAAAATAGCATAAACTTCTTCCAAAAATTGCAACAAAAATCAGATCGTACAAAATATAATAATTAGCTTTCCTTAATTAAATCCCACATTTTTTTCGAATAATTTGAAAATTAAATCAACATTTTTCAGATTTTTGGATTTTTTAAGATTTTCTCTCTCATCACTCGCCAAACTCCAAACCCCCGTATGTTTGAAAATTCCGAGTTTTTTTTGTATTGGTTTTGTGTGTTTTATGAAATTGAATTTGTACCTTTTGTTGGTCCAAAAGTAGATTATAATATTAGACAAAAATTGGTAAAAACGGTCTCTCACTTCGTTATTAAAATTGGGATTTTTTTGTCAAAAACTACCTTATATGTAGGGTCATTTGTAAAAATATTACCTTATATTTTTTGTTTTTTTTCAACTACCTTTATTTTCTTTATTTTTGGTCAATAACTACCTACGGTAAGAGTCTAGACATATTTGGTCTATTTTACGGCTTTAACCTATCTCACATGACTCTTTTATGTTGTAATCTTACTTAGGCCCGATTTTGGGAAGTCATGATGTACTTACACTTAACTTTAATAGATGTTTGTGGTTATTATTGAAATGTGAAATCCATAAATTTTGCTTATCTGAAGTTAAATTGTGGTTTGGACGCAGTTGATCATTGTTGTTTGATGTTAACAAAGTTATGTAAGATAGGTTAATGTCACTAAAACAACCAAATCGCACCATACTTTCTGCATAGGTAGTTTTTGACCAAAAAATGAGAAAACAAAGGTAGTCTAAAACAAAAATAATAATATAAGGTATTATTTTTACAAATACCCCTAAATATAAGGTAGTTTTCGACAAAAAAACCCTTAGAATTGGGTAGAACTGATAAATAAATTAAGAGTTCGAGTCAATTTAGGTCACTTTGGTCTGGGTTTGGGAATTATCACATTATTTAGGATTAACGACCAATTTGTAATAATAAATATTTGGATCAGGAATATATTGCTTCATTTAATTCGGGTTCTCAGTTTAGGTGTTGGGATCGAGTACAAGTCAGGTTATTCATGTTGAGTCAGTTTTGTGAGATCTATTATTGAGAAATTATTCTTTCTATACGCTTTTATGAGCTTTCCATCGTACTAAGTTTAGAAATGTAATTGAATTGCCAATAAATTTATTTAAAAAACCGTCTCTTAGAGCATCTCCAATGGTTAAGCGAAAGACTTTGCTTTGCAATAAAAGTTTTATTTTTACTTGCTTAACCATCGAGATCTTTTATACGTATCTTAAACTTAAATTGAAATTTAGTAGCTCCAAATGGAATAGTAGCTCAAATGGGCCCACAAGAAAAAATCTACCAATTAAAATAACATTTAAATATTTTTAATTTTTATTTTTTAGGTAAAATAAGTAAATGTATTCATTAAAAGAGTGTTGTGGAAGGTAGTTGACATATGGTGCATTTAAGCCACAACGCTAAGCTAGTAGCTTACCATTGTAGTAGTTTGTAGCTTAAAAATATTATAAAGAAAATCTTATGTGCGAAAGGTAAAGGTAAGAAAGAACTAAATTTTACTGGTGTGGATCTTTCTTAATAAGCAAGCTAGTCAGTCAACTACTCATAATAATATTAGTATATATTAATATAATTTCGGTTATTTTAACACGTACTAGGGGTATTTTGGGAAAGATGCACCGAAAACCAACCACCATGAAGTGCATGTCCCACTGATTCATGAGTGTTTAGAGTTCGCTTTCTTGTTGTTGATGGGCCACGTTCAATTTCAAATTCCTGTTTTGCCACTTGTCTTTTTTTGGGTGCTACCCTCTATTTCACGTCAATATGTCAATTAACTTAAAACAAACGAAGAATCAGAATGGTATAAATACGGCCACAGTTTCAAATAATTAATACTCCCTCCATTCAACTCCACAAGGCCATTATGCTTTATCACGTTTGCCAACGCGGTTTTTATTCGGCAAATATCTTTAGTTACGTATTTGCAAAAATTATAAAAGTTAGATATTTTTAATGTACTCTTAAAGACGAATCAAATAAGATCTCACATGAATATATTTTCACTTATGTATCGAGAGAAAATTGAAGTTGAATGTCGGCTTGTGAATAGTGTGCAAAAGAGATAATGACCTTGTGGAGTTGAATGGAGGGAGTACAAATTTTACCCCACAATGTTTTTTCGAAGATCGGACCGAAAAATACGGATTCGGTTTGGTCCAAGACCGAATTTTAGGTATGTTCTTCGGTTCAGTTAGATTTTTTTTTTTCGAAAATGCACGCATGTCCTTGAGGTTTGACATTCTGCTCAAAATATCTAATTTTTTTATCTGGAAAACTTTAAGATATCATAACTCGTGTTTGCAAGCTCAGAAACCGACGGTTTTTTTTTTTTTCAAATTGATCATATTTCCGAGAATTACAATTTGAAAAAGAAAATTGTCGAGTTTGAAATTCGTGACCAAGAGATATGACTACTCAAAGTTAGTTCAGTCCAAAAAAAATTTTGACATACAAAAACTCCTAGCCACGGGATCCAAATACGAAATTTTCTTTTTGAAATCATAATTCTCGGAAAGACAATGATCGATTTGAAAAAAAAAAAAAAAAGTACCACTTTCTGAACTCTTAAACACGAGTTATGACTTCTTAAAGTTTTCTGGATCAAAAAATAGGATATTTCGGACAAAATATCACATCTCCAGAACACCGCGTGCATTTTCATATTATTTTCGGTTACAATCTGGTCCAACTCGGTCCGATTTTAGACTGATGTTCACCCTAACTACTAACTAGAGATATCTCTAGTTTAATTTGGTGGTTGTAGTTGTTTTATTGCTGAAGAGTGGGTTGCATCCACTCTAACCTACTAAAGAAAATGAAGCGAAAAGTGCATGAGCTTATGTTGGAACGACATGCAGATTATCTGATTCGATTGGTGTGAGGAGTATATATTTTAATTTTATTTTAGAAATATTTTAATCAAATGTAAATAAAGATGGAGTAGTTTAATAACCTCGTTATATGTTTTTTTGTTCCTTATTTATTAAAAACGTAATGGTTATAGATCTTGTATCATAAAATCGTTTAAAATGAATCTAGTTCAACTGGAAAACACATTATTTAATGATAATATTAGCTTAAATTTTTTACATTATGAAAAAATATTTTGATTTATGCAAAAAAAAAAATGATATTAAGCTAATTAATACGAGTATACTAATATACTATATACAATAAACACATTGCTACAACAATATATGTTTGTATGATACGGAATATATAACAATGCTTTAGCTAGGCATATTAATGATTTCGGTTTTGAACAAACATGCAAAAATTAAACTTTTAACAAAGTGAAAATTGAAAAGCAGACAATTTACCAGTGAATAATTATTGTTAGATAAAATTTATTAGGGTAACAGAATAAAGAGTGTAACTTTGTGGAGATAAAGAACGCTTCTTTTAAGTAAATGTTTACAGATATAGTATGGACGTAATAATTATGAAGAGCGTTATTGCAATTTACAAATGTTTCACTTGCTTAAAGCGTATAAATAAACACCAATAACTTAACCTGACACTATGATAAATTAATTATTTGGTAACACAAGTACACAACTTAATTAATTTTAGCTGCAGTTTAACCACTTTAATGCTTAATGCATTTAGTTTGTTCGAGTTGATGTACGTAACACTTTGATAATTTGATTTACGGATAAAGTCGTACGATATCTACAGAATATGTTAAATTTAACCGGATAAAAATATATATAAATCATAGAAGTATAAAATAAATTCTCAATGAAATAAAAATTTCTAAACTTAATTTGCTCCGCTTCTGCGCATTCTTTGCAATATAATTGTTTCATGATACAGTCTTTCAAAAGAGGGTCTTCGAATCTTGCAAAGTTTTGATGAGAATCAATTTTATTTAACCTGATAGAATATACCGGATAACCTAACAACATTAGTAGTACTATATAACAAATCATTATGGTACAGATCTTCTACATTTTTGACAATGATAACATGAAAATTAACATTGTTTATTGAAAGGAACAAACCCATTATCCATTAATTGATAGAGGCCAATATTCTGTTAAAGAGAGGACATAATAATAAAACAGGTTATATGCATACGACATTTTCAGTTGACCTAGTAAATTGGAGAAAGAATTTAAAAAAATGAAAAGAAACGCTACTAATGAGATTTGAACCCATGTTCCTCGCAAATTAATCCTCCTCTATACAAGCAAGTACGGATTATTACTAAAACTTGAACTTCCATTTAAGAAATATTAAATACTTTTCCATTCCCATTATTTTTAAACAATTGTTGAATATATATATCAGTTACTCCATTCAATTCACACCAAACTATCCATTTGACTTTTACGGTCTACGAGACAACATTCTGACCACATTTTTCTTCATTTATATATTATTATACTATTATTTTTCCGTGTCGAAATTATATTTTCTCAAAACCTCTTTTTATAACAAAAGTAGATATGTCAAATTTATATATAAATTTTTGAAATTTGATTAAATATAATTAAGGTTAATATTTCGCAAGTTTAACTTTAAAAAAGGTGAATGGATAGTCTGATGCGGATTTGTAGATAGTATATTTTACCTTCAAAAACCACTTTGGGTTTAACTGCATAGGCTTATATAGGTCCATGGACTAAATCAGGTGTCAAGTCCATTCGTTTTTAAGCAATTAAATCAGGCAGGTGTAAAAATGTGAAATGTAGCTTGAATTTTGAACTAAATTTTAATTTGGATTTGGATGAGAACCTTTAAGTCAAAAGTTTACTTTAGTAATTCCACTACAAAAGTCATTAGTTAAATTTTTTACAACCAATGAACAAATTAACAACACGGTGGATGATAAGAGATTTTAAATATATTAGGAGTAAAAAAAACATCTTAAATGTTTTTGAGGCTTCGTGCCAAGGAGTTTAAATGAGCCCTAAAATCTAAATTGTTGCGAATTACGTAGTATTTTCTATTTCTCTCATACTTGATGGGCTTCGTTCCATCCTTAGGGAAGACTTGTTGGGAGCAGTGAGGATCCTCTGTCCCACTTTTGTATCCTATTCCGTGACTCACTCCATATATATTTTGACACATCAACATATTACCACATTTATTGTGTATTTTTTATTTACAATCAGTGATGTGTCAAGATGTGTATCAGTGTATGGAGTGGGACACGGAATGGGACACAAAAATGGGACAGGTGATCCTCACTGTGTTGGGAGTTGCTTTCCCTCGTTTAGTCGCTATTTAATTTTGTGTTTTTACTCTGGGCTTAGCCCCTCTTGCGCAAAAAAAAAAAAAGTATTTCTCTCATAAATTAGTTATCATATGTCGCTATTTTCCTCACACATAATAATACGAAAATGAGGTAAATGAGTAATGAGGGTAGTGGATTATTCTCAACACTGAACAATCAAAATTTTACCCGTTTACAGAACACTTACCCCTTATAAGATGTGATCATGGTAAACTCTTAATCTCTTACTTTGTTTAGTAAATAGGATTTTACTAATCGTAATACCTTAATTAGTTTTACAACACGATGATGCGATTATGGCAAACTCTTCCCAAGTTTAATATATAGGATTTCACTAATCGTAATAACTCGTTCTTAAGTTTTACACTGCGATCTAATAACTACGTCACCATACCATTGACAAGTCACAAGTGCATTTGGAATATTTACAAGTCTCTAATACAAAATTTCCAAGATTAAAAGTGGAATAATGCTTGATAGGCCCCTAAAATGCATAATCACAATATACCATCATTGTTTTTTGAGTGATAGAGTTAGTTTCTACTAAATCTTTCAAAATTGACCCGATCTATATCTGAATTTGACCTAAGTTTTGACTTCACCAGAATCTCAATCTGACTATTTATTATCGCGAACTAACTTTTATCCTCAAATAACTTGAGAACAACCCACCTGAAATAACCCAACCCAAATTCTTGCAAACCCAAATTGACCCGACCCGATTGATCCTGGGTCTTATTTCTATAAGGTAGAGAAATAGTAAGTTTTCCTTAAAAAATACATGACTTGTCTTAAGTTTAAAACGGATAATAGTGTCTTAGATGAGAGCTTGTGGCAGAGAAAATAAGAAAGGAACTAGTGTTTGTGGTGTAGACGGAGGTTCGTGGGTCAGTCTAGTAATACTCCAATAGTTAGTGGCTATAATTGCACAAAAGAGCTTTCACTCACGGCCCAACATTGAACATTCTTTGCTTTCTTAGCTTAGTTCGTGGCCACTATTTATGTGACAAGCACACGGATCCTTTATTAGTCCATTTATATAAAATCCATGATTTATAAGTCGAGTTGTTATGTAAATGTCAGCTAATTTAGTTAGAAGTTGAAATAATACGGAGTATTTATAATTAGAGTTAAATTTCGTCAATAATCTATTTATCTTTGTGCCTTTTTTAATTATTATGAATTACCTAGTCTTAATTATTAATCTAAAATATTTTCGATAAATACAAATAGTAGTATTTCGGAGAAAAAGAATTGTACATCAGATGTACTAAATCATATTTAATGACTTTTTGAGTTTTTGTGTATTTTTTCGAGTACTATAGAGTTTATAAATTACATTTTTGTTTTATGATGTCAAAAATCAAAATTTTTGAGCTTATATATAATTTTTTTGAGTTATAATGTAACTCTTTGATATTAAAGTAGTAAACTCAAAAACTTTATAATAAAACTCAAAAATTTTAGATTAAAACTCAAAAACTTTATCTTAATGCTCAAAAACTATACCATCTAATGTACATTGACCGGGACGACCCGGGAAAAGTGGTCAATAGCCAAATACTGCTCCTACCTTCCGGAAAAGAAAGTAGAAACCCAAGGAGAGCACACAAGAGGCAGACAGTAACCAGAAAAATATGATCATGTACCAACTTTACTATTTTTATTGTACACACTATTTAATCATATAATAATAACTTCATCCAAACTCAAAAACCCAGTAATCTTATGCAAAAATCCATTACAAAATTACAACCATGAATTGGTAACAAAACGACGTAGTTTTTGTCAAATGAAGTAGAAACATTAAGGAAAAAAAGGAAGAAATGAGGACCCTTTGTGATGTTTGTGAGAGCGCTGCTGCCATTTTCTTTTGTGCTGCTGATGAGGCTGCTTTGTGCCGTGCTTGTGATCAAAAGGTACCATCTTTCTTACTATTTTATTGGATTGATTAATGTTGTATATTTAGTAGCGGAACTGGGAATTGTAGCTAGAAGAAAAAAGTTACTGGCAATGCAAAAGGTACCATCTTTCTTAGTACTGTGGATTGATTAATGATTTATTCAGTAGCGGAACCGGGATTTGTAGTTAGTGGGGCGGACTAGTAATGCAATAATGTAAATTAGAAAAAAGTTACCAGCAATGCAAAAGTTACCATCTTTCTTATTCTGTTGTAATTGATTAATGATTTTTCTGTAGCGGAACCAGGATTTATAGTTAGTGGGCCAAACTAGTAATGCAATAAATAAATTAGAAAAAAGTTACTAGCAATGCAAAAGTTGCCATCTTTCTTATTTTGTTGGGATTGATTAATGATTTTTCTGTAGCGGCGCCAGGATTTGAAATTAGTGGGGCGAACTAGTAATGCAATAATGTAAATTAGAAAAAAACTTAGGAAATTTTTACTGGCAATTCAAAAGGCACCCTCTTTCTTAGTACTTTTTTTTTGGATTGATTAATGTTGTATTTTAGTAGGGGAATCAGGATTTGTAGTTAGCGGGGTTGAACTAGTAATGCAATAACATAATTAATTTTTTTTTGCAAATTTTGAGTAAAAGTTTACAAAAATTTCATGTTTAGGAAGGGCGACCCCTCCTGCTAGCCTCCCTTAGGCACCCCTCCTGGAACGAATTTGCTTAACGAGTGGCGAAGCTAGGATTTAACAGTGAATACAAAGATGAAAAGTTACATGGAGCGAAGTAAAGATGAAATTTTTTTAACTACAATTCCAAATTTTTATTTCGAGGGATAGTCTCTGCTAGTCCCCTCAGTCAGCTAGTGCAGTTGTACCAATTTCTTATGGACAATAGTCAATAAGGTAGCAAGCTGAAGAACTAACTGCATAAGATGTTCAAGTAGATGCCTGATTGCTGCTAATTTGTACTGTAATTTATTTTGTTCAAAGTTATTTCGATATTGACTTCTATTTCAAAATTCGTTTTTTTTTTGGAGTGTGGAGGGTAAATTTTGATAAACATGCATGAATTGACTACTAGAGGGAGTGAAGCAATGTTCTTATGAATTTAGGTTGTGCCATATTGGTGTTGCTTTGTGGATGTGACATGCTGTTGGTTAAGTAAGCTTTGATACAAAGTTGGTTAGGTATCCGTACCTAAATTTAGTTAGATGCAAGTTACTCGTCCCCCAAAATTGCACGAGGTAATTTTTATGGCTATGATGCCAATGACTGGTCCATTTTCTCGTGGTAGTTTTAGGTAGGAAATGGCACGAGGTCATGGTGCAGAATTGCAGATAGGATGGTTTGGCTCCAATGGTTCTTGCTATGTTTACCTTCTCGTTGGAAATCTGTGTGGGGTTTTTGCCATGATGATCACCCGTCTCCTGCTGGTTTTGCCTAATATTTCTATGAAAGCTACATCCTGTATTTCTATGAGATATAACCGATGAGGTCTTGTCACAGTGGTAAAATTAAGAGTTTGTTTGGATGGTGTAATTTGGAGGGAAAAGGAGGGGAGGTAGATGGAGTTCCTTGTTTGGTGAGCAAATAGAGATGGAATGAAATGGAGGGAAAGGATTCGTTGCTGCTCATTAAACCGAATGTTTCTTAGGTTAAGGAGTTGCAACTTTCTGCTTGTTAATGATCAGACCGTGTAATCCGTCAAATAATCATGGATCCTATATTCCCATTCACAGAGACATTTTCCGACTTTTTTTTTTTTACTTGCTGGCTTGTTTTTCAAGTTTGTTTGATGGTTGTGGCAGGTGCATGAGTGTAACAGGCTTGCTAGTAGACATATCCGCGTTGGACTAGATGCCCCTAACGCTGTACCAAAATGCGACATTTGTGAAAATGCTCCAGGTTGGCGGGTTTCGACATTCAAAGAAGGCTATCTGTCTGTTTTTTTCCTGTTCGCAGTTGATGTATATATGAAACTTTAATGCAGCCTTCTTCTACTGTGAAATTGATGGGAGTTCTCTTTGCCTACAATGTGATATGGCGGTACATGTTGGTGGCAAACGAACACACAAACGATATCTTTTGCTAAGGCAGAGAGCGGAGGTTTGAGACTTAAATGCTCTAAACGGTTCTTGTTGGTTGATTAATCTTATTTTTCTGTAGAATGTGTAGCTCCGGTCATTGATGGTTGTTTGTCTGTAGTTTCCAGCGGATATATCTGGACAAATTGGAGATGGGAGCTCTCAACAGGCTGATCGAACTGAAGTTAGGAGGGAACCAAATCAAACATCAGGTCCTACAATGAGCGAGAGAGAGCAAAACCACATTGTTCCAATTATAAATGGTAATGTTGACACTGAATCCCAAATGGACGCCACAATGATCGATCTTAATGCCAGACCTCAAAGAACTGGTAGACGATCCCCAACCAACCAGGTACTGTTCTAAATATGTCATCTTCTTCCGATCACACAAGTCTTTTGTAAAACCACATGTTGTTTAGCCAAATACCTTTTAAACGGATTTTTTTAGTAATTATTGAAAACATATCCTGACTGACAGGGAAACAGTATACGTACATGAGCCCTTGATTTCACAATTTGCCTCCTTTCTTTGTTGACATGAAAACGGGGCCTGATTGCTGGTACACTGCTATGTCACATGAATCAGGGAATGGATACTGAACCCGGGACTAATGATGATTCAGCAAATTAAAGAGCGAGTGAGCGACCCTGGAAAATAAGCCAGGTATTAGATTTATTACTCGCGTGTGTTATCTAGCTACTATCGTGCCTAGTTTCTATTAATTTTATCATGAAATGGTTAAGGTGGTATTAGTTTAGAAAAACACAGAAACATTCATAACTGAGATTCTGAGAACGACATTGGTTAAACATTCAGGTCCGTTTTTCTTTGCTAAAGCACGACCATCTTGCCTCTTGTCTCAACATGTAGAATAGTGCAACACTGCAACTTTCATGCCTCAAAATAATGTCATGTAGCTTATATGCCTCAAAAGTTTGTGAAAATAATCTGATAGGTAATATTCCCCTGTGATTGCAGCATTCGAGTTTGAGGCAAAATGTACCTGTTTGCCCTGCTGATTCTATCCCGATATATTTCACAGCTTTCGGATTTGAAGCTTCTCTCCAATGACACACCGAGTTACTTGTTTCAAAGTGTATAATAATAATAATAGAAATTTAGATTATAGGATGGGAGATTGTAAATACAGTCATTTCCGGCCATAAAAAAGACCGAAGCAAACCAAAAATCAACAATTGTACATGGAAAAGGAAAATGAAGTATCCCTTTGAGATTGATCATGTTCCAATTATTATTGTTCAAAATTTATATGTTAATCTTGGTAATTTTCAGTTTCCCACATCTTCGAAAAATTGTTCAGCTTTCATGTGTAATGTTTGATCTAGTTATTTGAGATGATGGCCATGCATTTTGCAAGACTAGATGAGTCTGGTGATAGAAATTATATTACAAAGTACTCCATCTAATGTTATCTTTCTAACATGTTTACAAATAAATAATTATTTTTTCGGAAGGAAAGGGAGCCACAAGCGTAATTTTGATACTGACTGTTTTCAATCCTATAATATTAGTTGTAGAAAAATTGTTGAAGACAATAAAGCTTTGTTTGAATTGGAATTCTTATTTATTTGTATCTGCTGGAATTTTCATTGAAGGGTTAAAGTTAAGGTCCTCTTTATCTAAAGTTTATTTTTGTTTGCGATTGCTGTATTTTATGAACGAGAGTTCTTTGGGAAAGAATGGAGTTATTTTTCGATCACAATTCCGATATGTTTCTTTGTGTCAAGGTTTTTGCCGGAGTATTGTGGCTTTGGTCTTGTGTGACTTTGGTTCTCAGTGACTATGCTGTTCATTGAATTTCACAAATTTTATGTGAAACCCGAGCTACTGCAAGGGTTAGCGTTTAGGAAGGCAATCAAACTCGACGAATCCACTCCTGTTCTGCTGTCATTGTCAAGGTTTACTTTATTTCCTTCCTTATCAATTACTTCGTTTTGTCTTTAATTCAACCATTCATGAAAAGTCATCAGGTGTTTGAAAAGGTCAAATTTCTGATGAGTGTGATGACTGTCCTGTCTGGTCAAGTTATCGAATGCTTTGTGAACTATGTGAATTTCTCGATGAATTTGCAGGAAACAAAGAGAGATTTCTCAGGCAGAACATTGCATTCGCAACCAAAGGATCGAACTGATGTTATGTCTCAGCTCAGCCTTAAACAACTCATCGCCTCATCGGTGAGCCATCTACTGTCAAAGCATTTCAGTAAGGTAAACTTGGTAATGTTGGTGTGAAAATGATAAGAATTTACTGAAACGACCTAGAAATTAAAATTTTTAGTGTTCAGAAATGACAGAAGTTGGTATTGTATATGATGTAGGTTCCAACCAAATCCCGATGGCCAAGCATCAGCCAAATAATCAAGAGAAATGGCCGATGCCAATCGACATTTCCTCTACTAGGGGCGAGTCTTCTCGAGACATATCCAAGGATTCAAGCTTTAACACAACATCAGCAACTCATGATGATATGAAGAGCCTTCGTGTTGTGGTCACTTTTTAAACTTAAAGCAGCACAGGGGTTGATGCAGCCTGTAACTCCAAGTTTGATGGGGAAAAAGGATTTTCACCTTATACAGGTCGATCCTCGCTCAATTCTTTTGCAGCAATTGGATATCTCAGGGACAAGTGCCAAGGTAAAACCGTGTTTCTGAGATGGAGCTTAACCTGAGTCTCGGTTAAGTGGAATGTGATTCCCATTCGGAACGCTGAAGTATCCTGAGACAAGTTGGAAAGAGTTGGTGTTTTAACAGCTCAAAAAGATTACTTTCAATGCAAGTCACCTGTCCTGAAATGTAAAAACTCACCCCTCGCGATGAATATAAAATGTAAAAATACTCTATTTACTGATTAATAGAGGTAAAGACAGTAAGAAATTAAGATGACCCTGAAGCGCGTAGTTCTTTCTTTTCTTTTTTTATTGAGTCAAGAGAATTAACATATTTTAAGCTAATACTGAACCCGGGTCGTCGAAAAAATAATAAAAGAACAAGATTGTTGGAGTGTTAGGTGAAATAATGTAACACAAAGTCCTTAAGACGCACAAGAAATGTAATGTGATGTAATATTGTAATGTAATGCACATTTTCTGAACTTCCTGTGTATTACTCTGTATACAAAATTGGCAAAACTCAGATATACATTATTCTTCCATATAAATTGATGGGTGTCACTGAATTTGCTGTTGTTGCTGTTTTCACGCTCGTTGGCAAGCGTGCCAAACCGAAGGATCAATGTGAGCTAAGGCGGTCTGGTTGGTGCCTTAAACAACATGCCTGTGAAGTGTGAACCACCTGATGGCACAGAGCATTCAGCAAGGAAGCTTAATATATATACAACCTTGGCAGATATAAATGAGCTGAGTCCGCCTCTCGACGAGCCCTCATACATGCCTGTCAACCACCAGATGGCACAACCGCACAAAGCATTTCAGCAAGGAAGTTTAATGTAGCCGTAAATTTGGTGCAAACTCGGTCAAATGAATCTCGCATTTGAGCCCTGTTAAGTTTCATTATCAGGTCTAGTCCGCACCCGTACGGGAGAAGAGAGAATCCGGTTTATAAGTTCAGGAAGGTTTCATCTCAAAACCAATTAGAAATGGGAGAGAAGTTGCTCGTTGGTTTATATATTCTTTATTTATTTATTTTTAAATAAAATTTGAAAGGTGGGAAAAATGAAAATTTGAACCTTTCGCCCGAGTTCCAACTTTTGTAGCACGGGGCGTTCGAACAATAGACCAATTTCAGAGCGGAACTCCGCCCATCTATACTCGAGCTCAAGATCACCTCGGTTACACCTCTACAATATACAAATCAGGTTTCGAACCCAAGTAATGGGAGTATTTTTATGGGCTCGTCTACTTAGCTGGGCTATTATTATGTCCATATTATGTGGACTTCATTTCATGGGCTTTTATACTTCAATCATTTTATTTTTTAAAAAAAATATCTCAGCCCAAATGATCATTTGTTTGGGTAGGGTCACGTGAGTTGGCCCATGACTCTAGGGTTTTA
Source organism: Silene latifolia (assembly GCF_048544455.1). Taxonomy (NCBI): domain Eukaryota; kingdom Viridiplantae; phylum Streptophyta; class Magnoliopsida; order Caryophyllales; family Caryophyllaceae; genus Silene; species Silene latifolia. The sequence goes on along the minus strand of NC_133528.1, from coordinate 150,465,761 downwards.
GGGCATGAAATTACATTTTTGCCCTCCTTATGTTTCAAACCTTGGGTGTTAGGATGCCCATGATCATTTTGCATAGTTTCACCACTTGTCACAAACTCAAGTCTCTTGCTCTTCTCAAATATTATTATCTTCCAAATAGATAAATTATTTCAAGAAGTATGAGCTTCATTCATCATATATTTATAATTATCCAACAAATTTCAAGAATTATGAGCTTCATTCGTAATTGTGATATTATGGCCACTTTTTTTGGGAATTCTTCTCCTCATGAAGTGATCAACATTGAGGTTAGCATCCATCACAATTTTTGTATTATTTTTTTTTTCCAAATTTCGAGCTTATATCTTGTTCCTTCCTATTCACGGTTTTCTTCCCGGTTTACATTTTTGGTTTAATTATCTTTTCTTCTCTCTTTCTTTTTTAGAAACTTTGTGTGGTGCAAATTTAATTATAAGCGGAGTGTACTGTGTTTTGTTTATCTTATTTCTTGTGCCAAAAAGTAAGTGGAAAATACCTTAAATAATCAAGTAGGGTTTTGCTACAATTGAGTTGTATTTTTCTTATTTTCATAGATTCATCATTCATGAACTAAGGCGATAAATATGTTACTCCCTCCATTTATTTTATTTTCATAGCTAGGTTTCCTGAATAATTTAACCACATAATGATGATGGACTGGGACGGAGGGAGTAGTTTCACGGTATTGACTGAGACAGAGGGAGTAGTCGAGTACTATATATCAATATATGGAGAGTGATGATGGACTTTGGTAATGGTGCTAGGGTGGTTCAAGATGGTCGTGAGTGGTGACTTGGTGTCTGTAACTTCGGTTAGAAGGAAGTTAATATTATAATATTACAAAATACGAAGTAAATAAATAAATAAAGTCGGATATTTTTATATACATATAATTATAATGTCTTAATATTAGGTTTATCAAGTGCGTGCCGTTGCCTCGGCATTTTGTTATCAAGGTCCTTGTATAGAGGAAGTTTCAACAAGGGAAAGTGATTAAGGAAGTTTCAACAAGGAAAAGTGGTATATATGAATATGATTATTATATGAAGGTAATGAGAGTCCAATAAATAACTTCTTACTCCCTCCGTCCCGGTCATTTGTTGTCCTTTGGTTTTGGCACAAAGACCAAGGAAAGAGGAGAGGGTCAGTAGCTAAATGACAAGTGGAACAAATTGAGTTTGAATGATCAAATTACTCATCAAGTTCATTCTTAAAATAGAAAGGACAACAAATGACTGAGACACTCAAAAATGGAAAAGGAGAACAAATGACCGGGACAGAGCGAGTATTACTTATTAGTATGCAAGTAATGATAGAAGAAAAAGAGTTTGTTACTCCTTCGATCCCGCTGATTTGTTTACCTATCTATTTTAGGATTTTTCATTTATTTGTTAACCTTTTTATATTGAAAAAGGTCTTTTTATAATTGGTGACATATTAACCACTTGTCATCCATTAACTATATCCACAAAAACGCTATAGTACACAAATGACCTAGACAGAGTGAGTATAAATGTAGATGAATATGTATGTTCATGATAATAAGCTAAGAAGCAAAGAGCTGAAAGGTGAAGATAGACCCGTGGATACCATGTGTGAAGATCACATTATTCGAGAAGAGGTCACCAAATGCGGTTATGCCCTATGATGATCTATTAATCGTTCGCTCTCTCTGAAATTTGAAAAATCAGAAGTTTTTAGTTAAATATTTCAAAAAAATTCAAATCTACCTTATGAAATTAATCGTTTGCTCCCTTTAAAATTTTTCGCCATCCCTAATAAGGAATCTTAGCTCCGCCACTGGTTGATGTTAATATGAAGTATATAGTTAGGTGCATCAAACTTCCTTTCTATATATATACACGCTTTCATATACACTATTGACATAGAGGATGTAGTAAAAGTTAACGTTCATTCATCCATGAAAAACGAATAGTATATATGTTGATGATCTTCTTGTCAAAGATACAAGAATGAATGTGCTTAGTGAACATGATTGTATTATTTAGAGTATTCCGATCCTCCCTGCTAGTTTTTGTCAAGGGCGTCTTAAAGTAATACTCGTATAAATGGAGGCCCGGTGCACCGCAAAAAAAATGAGGCCCTATATATAAATGTACAAGTGTACTATAGGTCGCGGTTTGTATAGAATCTCGTCAATAAAGCTTGGAAATTCGGTAGCTAATCAGAAGCCCGGTTTCACTGCCCATGGTTGCCCGTGGCCTTAGACGCCCCTGGTTTTTGTACTGATAGTTATGTACGTCATTTGAGAACCTAGTTCCGTAATCTTGAAAAAAAAAAACACATAATTATGGAATGAATTTCTCATCAAATGAGTTATTATTACAGGAAGTTGATCATGATGAAGATTTCCCACAGCAGAGGGAAAATACTAATAACATGCTGCCTACTAGGGCTGCGTTTCATCAACTAGGTAAATTTTAACGTAATAAGTAAATATTGGAGTATTAAAATGAATCGTATATAAGCAAAAATGCAATGTTTCGTATGAACTATGTAATTTGTAGTTATAATATGAATTATTGCAGCTTCAAGTACTCCTTTAGAAACATTATTACATAGTCTATCCATTGAAAGAGGAGTTACATATGAGGTGAATCTAAAAATAAAATTTTGGGCGGGGTATTAGCGGAGTTTCCTCATGTTATTTTATACTCATGTTAAGGTGCATATTTAAAACTTTAGGATAGCAAAAATCGACAATCTTAACCATTTTCTGCATATTTAAAAACTTTAGGATAGCGCCCTAAAAAAAACGTTAAGATAGCAAAAATCGATAAACTTAATCATTTTTTGAAAATTTGGAGATAACGAGCATTACCCTTTACTAATATCTAAGTTCTCTCTAGGTGCATTTCATGAGTAGAGAATTATATGGAGTAATTAGTTAGTGGATGGACTTTTATTACTTGCTTTTCACGCAACTTATGGTTTTTTCTTTTGAATGGTTATGGTATCATTTAAATAATGCTGTTTATTAGTGCTTACTAGGGAGTGTACACGTTTTTAGGGTTTCCTTAATAGTTTTGCAAATTTGTTGTTTTGAGGTGTGATCATTAGATTTTCTTTGATGCATTGCAAATTTATTTGTTTATCTATGATTTGATTTAAGGGTAGTTGATAGTTGATATGGATATATACTGGATAATTTATACTTTTAATTAAATACCTGTTAGCTTATTAAGTTTTTGTTTTTAGGATTTTTCTTAATAATTTTGTTGAAATTTTGTTTCAAGGTGTAATAATTAAATTTTCCGTGATACTTGGTTATATATTTTGCTTTCTTTGTTTTTTTCTTTGCTGTAAGGGAGCTTGATATGGATATATTTAATTTAGACCTAAGGCTGTGTTTTGAAGGTTTTTCTTAATAATTTTGTAAAATTTGTTGTTGTTTTCCTCTTTTGATTTATTTAAGGGTGCTTCATATGAAAAAATTAGACCTAACTTATTAAAGTTGCAATTTTTGGGTTTTTCTTTATAATTTTGTTAAATTTGTTGTTTTGAGGTGTAATCAATGATTAAATTTATTTATTTTTTCGAATAGAACATATTATAAATAAAGAAACACAAGAGTCAAATACAAAAGAAGAGGTAGAGACGACTACATTATTTCACCTTTTAATAATCCCCACTTTGTGTCTTCATTTTTCCTTTCATTGTTTGACATGGACATAACTCATACTCCATCTGTTCCCGCTCAATTGTTATCCTTTGATTTTGGTACAAAGATTAATAAAAAAAGAGGGGTTCAATTATTAAATGAAAAGTTGAACAAATTGAATGTCAATGATCAAATTGGTCATTAAACTTATTATCCTTAAAATAGAAAAATCACCAATTAACTGAGACATCCAAAATAGAAAAGGAAAATAAACAACTGGAAATTTTTTTTTAGAGTTCAATAACATTTCATTTCTTATGCTTTATAACAAAAAGTAGGGCATTGACAAAAATACCCCTCCTCACTTATCTCCTTCCTCACCAGACTACCCTCTATTCCTCTAAGCAGTGGGTGGAGCGAGGGAGGGGTAGCATGGGCGCTCGTCTCCGCTGACGTTTGAAAATTTCGAAATCTTTAGTTAAAATTTTCGATCTCGAATTTTTTCGAGGTCCCCTTATAATATTACCCTTACGTCACTGCTAAAAATTTTCGCCCGACTTAAAATCCTGCCTCCGGCACTGCCTCTAAGCTTCCTCACCACCCAACAAGGCAACAACTGGCCCTCAACCACCACCTACCATCTTCGTCGTCCCACCACCGAAACCACCCGACTACGTCACCGCCACTATGCCACCCATGAAATTAAAGTATGAAACCACCACCACAACATTATTATTCCATACGTAAGTCCATGCATGCATGCCTTTGAATTGTACTCCGTAATTTTTTTACTCCAATAAAGTTGTTGCACACTTGCACTATCACACTAAATTGAACACGTACACTTTATTGTTTAATTATCATAATAATACATATGTTGACTTCCTGGATTAGTATCTACACTCCCACCCTTGAGTTTTATCAAGCAACACCTCTATTCTAGTGAATAGTTTAAATTTGTTTTATTTTATGAAAAAAAATAAAGTAAATGTAAATGTTCCGGGTATAATTCCAGAGCAAGTATCGTTACCACCCGTGGCTTGTAGAATAATGTCTTGGATTAGACCCTTCGTGCTTCTATCGTCTCCCTCGGCCTCCCCTGCAACAATGAACGAACTGAGGGCTTGGCTTTGTGCCAAGCGTACCCACTCCGACGCCCAAGTCAGTGAACTTAGAGGTATAAGTTGTATGCTAAATGGCTAGGAATGTATTGTAGAGAGATAAGAGAGATGTTACCAGATGAATAGTGTATTTAGGTTTAGTTGTGAGATCCTTTCCTCAAAGAAGGTTGAGGAGTATTTATAGGCTTTCACCTTTTGTCACGTAGTGGCCAAGTGGCCAAGTGGCTTATCAGGTGGAAAGACCGTTCTACCCTCGGCCGATGAACCTATGGCGGGCGGCGGAGGGTCTTGGATATGAGTACGCGGGTATGTGTCCCTACCGGCAAAGTTGTCGGAGACGACGTCTAGCTAGGGGGCCGATGGGATGCATCGGCTAGACGATCTAAGTCGTTGACTTGCTTTGTGGATATCTTTGACCTTGCTCGGTGTGTTGACTTTGGTCGGCGGTGCGAGAATATGCCCCATCAATTTGCCCCCGGCGTAGTCTATGCCGTGGTATGGGCTCCGATGTATCTTTGAGCATATATTCTGCACAAACTTCCGCAAATTTCCTGTATCGGTGTCTTCTTGTGTACCGGCGTGGCTCTTGTTAGGCCGCACCATATACCATATCCCCCCTCCACATGGATGCGTAAAGGGTATCCGATGTGGAAAAGGAACATGACGCCGGCCGAGACCAGGGTGAGAGTGCTTAGGTTGACTTTGATTGCCCCGTACGTGCTCCATTACTTGGTTGATCGGTGGCCGTGGAGAGAGTAGATACCCAGGAATTTGCTTGAAATGAACAGTCGCAGAGATGTGAATAGGCTTGTTGAAGACGCTTGGTCATCATTGCATTGATTGACATTCAACTGTTGCGACGATTGACATTCCGCGGTTGCATGCTTGACACGTGTGTGTTCGATTGGTTGACACTTCATGGGTCGTGCCCTGATTGGTCCCTCTTCATGGGCTTTTCTCTATAAATAGGGAAGTTATTCCGTGATTTTGGCCTCCATTTTATTTTCGAAAATTTTTCTCTAAAATCTTCATCTCTCCAAACTTTCAAGGGTTTTCTTCTTCTTAATCTTCGAGTATCCGATCCGTGAGTGTTTTTCTTTAAGGTAAACAAGCAAACTTTTATTTTTTTCTTGCTGGTAATTTGTTGTGAATCATGTCTTCCGACGGGATTGGTACTTACGCGCCGGGGTTCCCCGTCGCGTCTTGATGAGGAGGAGGTCTTTGGAGGCCATCCCGCTAAGGTTTGGGGGCCCTAAGTCTCCTTCCCCGTAGGCCGATCCGCCCCTCCCGGAGGAGTTGGAAGATGAGGATGATGATGAGGGGCTCCGGTGATGGCGGGAGGATTATCACTCCGGATCGTGGTGAGGGGCTTCCGTTGGTGGTGGGAGGAGGGCTATTCCGGACCATGGTGAGGCCTCGCACGACCGCCTCGACCGTTCTGGACAAATAAATTCGCAAGCAGCTCCGGGGAAACTCTTTTCGGAGATCACTTCTTCCTTGGTGAGGGGTATAAAATTGTTTTCCCTCGGGAGGGTCAGCGGTCTCGTTGTCCTCCCCGGTCATATCGGCGTGTACATCAGGCAATTGGAGTACGGGCTCCGGTTTCCTTTGAACGAACACCTCGTGCCCATCATCGAGCTATGAATCTTGCCGTGGCCCAACCGCATCCGTTGGTCGTGAGGACGATAATCGGCTTTGTGTGGCTCTGCCTCTTTAAAGGGGAGATCCCTACGGTCGACTTATTCCGCCGACTTCATAGTCTTCGGCCGTCATTTGCCAAAAGGGTGGGGTGGTACAGCGTGCGAGATGGAGCCGGATATGTCTCCGTAAACAAGCTTACTTCCGCAAAGACGGCAAGAGCGATGGGTGTATGTCAAAGTGCTTGGAGGACTATCCGTTGCCTCGGTCTTTTCAGGGCCCTGTTCACTTACGGTGTGAGACCCGGGCAGAGTATGAGAAATACGTCTCCCGGGGTAGCAAGGTTAAGATGGACGCTTCTTTTGTCCCTCTTTCGGAGGATGAGAAACGGGCAATGCAAATTATTTGACGCCGAGGAGGGATGGCTGCCCCGACTCGGATTATTCTTCGGACGAGTCGTTATGCCGCGTCGGCCTCATACCGCCCTCAATCGGGGTGAGTGGGGTCGGTGTGAGGCCCACCTTTGCTCGTTATGTTCCTTTTTCCGAGCTTTGTTTTTACTTCTTTTATGTAACTCTTGTTCGGTTTCTTGCGATCGATTTGGCCGGGATCTGCCTCGAGAGGGACTGAAAGAGGCCGGGGCTTGATAAGGACGGGAAGGTTCTCACCCGTCATCCTACGGGCCGAAACGAAAGATCGCCGGCTATCCCCTAACGAGCTCATGGAAAAGCAATCGAGGGCGTTGGATCGGAGACGGCTCGAGCACGGGTTCTTGACGGCGTGCCGAAGAGACCGAAGAAGGCGACGTCCAAGTCGGCGGTCAGATTATCACTGCGACTCCCTCTTCGACCCCCGCGGCCGAAAAGGCTCATGTGGAGGTGATCAACATTTCGAGGAGGAGGCAATCTGCCGCTAAGGTCCCTTCTCCGAGGAAGAGGAAAGACCCACCGCCCGCTTCCACCGTTGGGGAGGAGCTCCTGCCCACCACCCTCCAAATAAGAGGGTTCAGACTGGTACGGACTTAACATGTGGTTCGGATTTGGCCGGCTCGTTGGACATTCCCGGTGACAGCTTTCGACGTGCCAACACAAGGTGACATGGATGCTCGTGTCATTTTTTTGTAGATCAACCGTCGGCGGCCGCCGTTCTCACCGAACGGCGAGAAGGGGAAGCACCTGAGAAGGCAAACGAGAAGGCGGCCGAGAAGGCCGGGTGGCCAAAACGTCGTCGTGGACTCCTTTCCCCGAGAAGGTTACCCCGCCGAGCTCGTGGCGGAGGGCGAGAAGATATATAAGAGGTCGGGAGATGGAGTCGCCTGGCCGTGTCTCTTATCCAGGAGCAAGAAAGGGCCACGGCCCGGTCCCGGGACCGGTGATTGCACAGCTCAAGCTTGATCTCTCCGCTGCAAGGGAGGAAGCCGGGAAGGCTCAGTTGGATCTTCGTGTTTCTGTGGGGCGCGCGGAGGAGGCTGAGAGGCTGCTGAGGGCCGAGAGGGCCAAAGTTGAGAATGCTGATGGCGCCACGGCCAAGATGATGGAGGAGCGGGATAGGTACAAAGGTGCCTATGACGCTGTGGTTGCCAAGAGGGACGAGTGGGAGGAGCGATTCCACAAGCAGGCGGAGGTGCTTAGTGACGTGCGTGCTATCCTTGCTCAAAAAGAGAAGGATATTGAAATGCTCCAATGTGATCTCCTCCCTAAAATGTGCGCCCAATTCCGGGACCAGGCCGAGGAGGCGGCCAGGGAGGCGATCAGAAGGTCTGTCCCCGACGGCTCCTTCCCGTGGGAGAAATATGATCGCTCCCGGATGAGATAGCGAGGCATGCGAGACAAGCGGCTGCGAGAAGGCGGAGGCGGCGAAGGCGGCTCGGACAATGAGGCCAAGGAGTTGCCCGGGATGGTCAACCTTCCTCCAAGCCGCCACCGAGGATGTCTTTGTTGCTGCGATGGAGGGCAACAAAGCAGGCATAGGGAGACGGGCGGTCGTCACCGACTCACCCGGCGTCTCGGATAGCTTCAAATTGTTCGGGGCCAATTATTGAGCCTTCTCTCCCTGCCATTCTTTTGGCGCTTCAAATCCTAAGTCTGTAATCTTTTGCTTTCCTTTCGTTTCTTTGCTTTTGTAATGCTTTGGTAGGTAGAGTTTAGGCTACCCCTACGGGGACTACGGCGTCGTTTGTACTCTCCTTGTGATCCTTCTTAATAAAGTTATTTTGCCGGCCTTTGGCTTGGCCGGGGCTTTGATTACGGTTCTCTCGTTCGTTCTTCCACTTTACTAGTTGAGTGCGTTTGTTTTCACACATGACATGGCCGAGGCAGTTTGAATGCACGTCTCAACTGTGTCCAACGTCTTTAGCGTCCGTAACCGTGTAGGCATATTGACCGCTAGATTGGCGTCTCAATTGCGCTGAGTATACGTTTTTCTTTTAGCGTATCGGCCGTCGTGTTCCCCGTCGCTCTCGGCTTTGACCGAGGTAATCGGGGTTGCGGCTTCGATAGTGTTCGTAACTGTGTAGGCATATTGACCGCTAGATTGGCGTCTCAATTGCGCTGAGTATACGTTTTTCTTTTAGCGTATCGGCCGTCGTGTTCCCCGTCGCTCTCGGCTTTGACCGAGGTAATCGGGGTTGCGGCTTCGATAGCGTCCGTAACTGTGTAGGCATATTGACCGCTAGATTGGCGTCTCAATGCGCGAGTATATTTTTCTTTTAGCGTATCGGCCGTCGTGTTCCCCGTCGCTCTCGGCTTTGACCGAGGTAATCGGGGTTGCGGCTTCGATAGTGTTCGTAACTGTGTAGGCATATTGACCGCTAGATTGGCGTCTCAATTGCGCTGAGTATACGTTTTTCTTTTGGCGTATCGGCCGTCGTGTTCCCCGTCGCTCTCGGCTTTGACCGAGGTAATCGGGGTTGCGGCTTCGATAAGCGTCCGTAAATCGCTTGTGTAGGCATATTGACCGCTAGATTGGCGTCTCAATTGCGGCGAGTATACGTTTTTCTTTTAGCGTATCGGCCGTCGTGTTCCCCGTCGCTCTCGGCTTTGACCGAGGTAATCGGGGTTGCGGCTTCGATAAGCGTCCGAATCGTGTAGGCATATTGACCGCTAGATTGGCGTCTCAATTGCGCTGAGTATACGTTTTTCTTTTGGCGTATCGGCCGTCGTGTTCCCCGTCGCTCTCGGCTTTGACCGAGGTAATCGGGGTTGCGGCTTCGATAAGCGTCGTAATCGTGTAGGCATATTGACCGCTAGATTGGCGTCTCAATTGCGCTGAGTATACGTTTTTCTTTTAGCGTATCGGCCGTCGTGTTCCCCGTCGCTCTCGGTTTTGACCGAGGTAATCGGGGTTGCGGCTTCGACAGCGTTTCTTTCCTCGTCTGGTGGCAAATCTTGGAGGGGAAAGACACTTTGATGGAGAACCTGGGCGTTTCATTCATATGTTATGATTGTGCGTTGGGGTGTCCACAATGGGTTTGGATACCTCCGCCGCTATACAAAGTATTTTCTCAAGTTGTCGGTGTTCCAATGGCTCATCAAAGGCACGCCTCCCATGTCATTCACCGGTGCGTGCACCGGCCTCATCTCTTCGACCACCCCAGTAGGGACCTTCCCGATTGGCCGTCGGTTTGCCATGAATATTTCCTTTGTTGGTGGCAACCGACTTCCTTAGGACTAGGTCTCCTATTTTTAAGTCCCTTTTGTGGACTCTTCGGTTGTAGGCTCTCTTCATTCGGTTCGATATACGGCCGAGGTTCGCGTGCCGTGTCTCGGCTTTCTTCGACCAGTCTAGGGAAACCCTTAGGCCCTCCTCGTTTTCAACCGGGTCAAAAGTGGTTGTTCGAATGTTGGCACCGTCGCTTCGATCGGCAGGATCGCCGGAGCCGTAGACTAGATGGAAGGGGTGTATCCCGTTGCTTCTTTCTCCGTGGTTCGAAGGGACCACAGACGCGGTAGTTCGTCGGCCCACCTTCCTTTAAGGTCTTCAACCGTCTTCTTCAAGCCGTTGAGGATGGTTTTGTTGGCGCCTCCGCTTTGACCGTTACTCGCGGGTGGCGGACGGAGGAATACGCGAACTTGATGCCAAGCTCCTCTAGCCGCTTCATTATCGTCGCTCCAAAATTCTCGGCCGTGGTCAAATACCATAACTTGGGGCAATCCGAAGCGGGTTATGACGTTTTCCCAGATCACCTTTCTGACGGCTGCTGTGGTCTTTGCTGGTACTGCTACGGCTTCAACCCATTTGGTGAAGTAGTCAACGGCGACGATTAAGAACTTCCTTCCTCCGGAGGCCGTTGGGAATGGCCCTAGCATGTCCATCCCCCATTGCGCGAAGGGAAGGGGACTAAGCACCGGTTGTAGGTCTCGGAGGGAGCATGAATCACCGGGCGTGCATCCGACGCCCGTGCACTTCTTGGTCTTCGTTCTAGAGTCTTGAAGCATGGTGGGCCAGAAGTAGCCAGCTCGGAGAGCTTTGTGGGCTAGTGTTCTTGCCCCCATGTGGTGCCCACAGATGCCTTCGTGAATTTCTCACAAGATCGATTCTCCTTCGTCGGCGGGACCGACACACTTCAAGAGCGGTCTTATTACGGATCTTCCGTACGCTTCCCCTTCGAACACCAAGTACCTGCGGCGATCCTTTTTATTTTGGCGGAGGGTTGCGGCCCTCCCATTCACCCGTAAGTTTATATCTCATTATCGGAGTCATCCACGTTGTCTCGGTCTCTATGTTACCTATCATGCCGACGGTCTCGGCGATGCTTTTCGCATTCCTCGATATCTACCAAAGACGGTCCTCCGACATTCTTGATGGTTGAGCTGGCCAGTTTAGAGAGAGCGTCGGCTCGGTTGTTCTCGGATCTGGGAACGCACTGGATTTGGAAGGATTTCAATTTTGCTACATCGGCTTTTACCCTTTCCAGGTACCTTACCATTCCGTCGTCCCGAGCCTCATACTCCCCTCTGATTTGGTTGGTAACCAACAGCGAGTCAGTTTTCAGCACAATGTGTTCTGCTCCGGCAGCCCTAGCTAACTCGACTCCGGTTATCACCGCCTCGTATTCGGACTCATTGTTCGAGGCCGAGAAGGTGAATTTCAGGGCGTACTCAAACTCGTCCCCGTTTGGGCTGATGATAAGGATGCCGGCTCCTGAGCTATTCGTCGTGGAGGAGCCGTCGGTGTAGACCTCCCATATTCCCGGGTTTGGCTCTTCCTGATATGTGCATTCGGCCAGGAAATCTGCAAGCGCTTGCCCCTTTATCGAAGGCCTTGGCTTGTATTGAATGCCGAAACCAGAAAGTTCCACTGCCCATTTGATGAGCCTGCCGGATTGCTCGAATTTTTCCAAGGCTTTCTCCAACGGCTGATCGGTCAGGACCGTCACGGGGTGTGCATCGAAGTAGGGTTTTAACTTCCTTGTGGCAATGACAACGGCGAAGGCTGCTTTTTCAATTAGTGGGTAATTTCTCTCGGCAGGCAACAGTGTATGGCTGACGAAGTAGATTGGGTGTTGCTGTTTGTCTTCTTCCCTGATGATCACGGCGCTGACCGTGGCCGAGGTAACTGCTATGTATAGGTATAGCGTCTCCCCCAATATCGGCCTGGACAGAGTCGGGAGGGTCTGAAGGTGAGCTTTTAGTTGTTTGAAAGCCGTGCTCTGTTCCTCCCCCCAGCTGAAGTCTTTATTTCCTTTCAACACTTTGAAGAATGGGGTGCTCTTGTCGGCTGACCGGGAGATGAAACGGGCGAGAGCCGCCATCCTCCCGGTCAGTATCATAACCTCTTTTCGATTCCTTGGTTCCGGCAGGTCTAGGATTGCTCGGACTTTGTCTGGATTGGCATCTATGCCTCTGGCGCTGACAAGTACACCAAGGAATTTACCTGCCCGGACACCGAAATTGCATTTCATTGGGTTGAGCTTCATCTTGTATTTCCTTAGTGAACAAAATGTCTCGTGTAAATCGGCCGATGCTCATTTGTCGGACTTGCTTTTTACAATAGCATCGTCGACGTAAGCCTCAATGTTTCGTCCTTTTTGGTTCTGGAACACTTTGTCCACCAGCCTTGTGTACGTTGCTCCGGCGTTCTTCAAACCAAACGGCATCATTTTGTACATGTACGTGCCGTTGGCGGTGATAAATGCACATTTAGGCATGTCTTCTTCGGCCATAAACACTTGGTGATATCCCGAGAAGGCGTCCGATGAGGCTCAAGATGGTGTAGCCCGCCGTGGCGTCGATCAAACTATCTATTCGAGGCAAGGGATAACAATCTTTGGGGCATGCTTTATTAAGGTTGGTAAAGTCTACACACATTCTCCATGCCCCCGATGACTTCTTCACCATTACAACATTGGCTAACCACTCAGGGTAGGTACAAGGCATGATAAAACCCGCCGCTAGTAGTTTATCTACTTCGGCTTTGATGGCGTCGTCCTTCTCGGCGGAGGAGTTCCTCATTCTCTGCTTGACTGGGCGAGCGGCGGGGAGTACGTTCAGCTTGTGAACAATCACCTCCCGGCTCACGCCCGCATCTCGGCCGCCGAGTATGCGAAAACATCTTTATTTCTCCTCAGCAGATCCAGGAGGTCGGCTCTGAATTTTGGTTCCAGGTTGACACCGACGGTTACGGTGCGGCCAGGGTCAATCTCTACCTCCTCGGTCTCTGCTCCTTCGACCATGCCAATGGTCCGGTCGCTCCCGATCCGGGGTGTCTTGTCCGGAAGGTTTTTAGTTCTCAAGCGATGGCTCTAACCCTCACCGATACACGATTGTCCCGTAGTCTTGGGCTTCGCACTCGCCTTTGATCTGGTTGGCCGCTAATAGTGAGTCCGTTGTCACCATGATACGCTCTGCTCCGGCGGCTTTAGCTAGCTCAACTCCGGTTATTACCGCCTCATATTTGGATTCATTGTTTGAGGCCAATGAGGTAAGCTTCAAGGCGTGCTCGAACACGTCTCCGTTTGGGCTGATAATAACGATGTCGGCCTTCGAGCTATTAGCGTAAACCTCCCATAAATCGGGGTCTTCGTCTTTCGAGGTGAGCTTCGCGCCTCCCCGGTCCGAGACATATATCGTTGTCGTCGGTCCTGATGGATACCACGGCGTCGATCTCGCTCAAAGTGACCCGGCCTACGAGAACGTTGTGGGCGGACACGCCGTCGATGACTATGAATTCGACATAACGCTTTTGTCAGTATTCCCCTCGCCGAACTTCACCGGCAATCTAACCGACCCTGGGGTACCAGGCCGTCCCAAAAAAGTCTGTACAACAATGGGTCGGTGCGGGGGTTCGATCTTCGATCTTCATCCGAGGCCGAGAAAGCATTCTCTGTACATAACGTTTGTGTAGGCGCCCGTGTCAATCGTGCATCGCTTCACCAAGTGGTTGGCTATGTCCGGGCGGATCGTAAGTGGGTCTGCTATGAAAAGCGACGACTCCATCGTAGTCTTCTTGTCCAATGGTCATGTCTGGGATGCTGGGAGCGGGGGTTGCTGTGTTGGGCACAAAGTTGATGGCCGGATGAGGCTCATCCTGGGGCCGTTTGTGCCCATGAGCGGACCCACTGCTTCTGTTGTCCCTGATGACGACATTGACTACTCCTAAACGCTCAGCGGCGGACTTGCTGTTCGGTCCGCCGGTATCTGGTTTTCGGCCCTTGGCAACATATTTGCCGAGGCTCCCCTTTCGGATTAGTTCCTCAATGGCATCCTTCAGGTGTCGGCAATCGTTGGTAAGGTGTCCGGTGTGGCCGTGGTACTTGCAGTACTGGCTCGTGTCACCGTCACTCCTCGGCCTAGGGGGTCTTTCCCATTTCTGGCCCTCGTTCTTGCTTAAAGCGAAAACTTCGGCTGATATAACCGGGGGTGTGATTTTCGTCTTTTTTTTTGTAGTACGTTCCCGAGCTCCCCCGGGTATCCGCCGGGCTTTGTTTCCAGGCAGGCTTGTCTGACCGCGACCTATCATTCTTACGGCGTCTTTCGTCGGACCGTGACCTGTTGTCGCCACGGCGTCCTTCCCCTGGGTGCTCGGCTTCGCTGGGGCCTACCCAGGCCTTGTGATAGTCTTCTACCTTGATGGCTTGGTCGGCCAACCGCACGCGGCGTCCATGCTCGAGCCTCCGCACTTGATGAGCTCATTTTTCAAATCTCCCTTCGGGAGGCCCCTCATCAGCGCGAAGGCCGCCAGCTCGGGATTAATTTCTCGAATCTGCTGGACCTTTTCATCAAACCTCTTCACGTAGCTCCGGAGAGACTCGCCCCCCACCTGTCTGACGGTCAGGAGGTCAGATGTCTCTACGGCCCTTCTCTTATTGCAGGAGTATTGGGCTAGGAAAGCGCCCTTTAGGTCGGCGTAATAATACACCGAGCCGTCAGGAAGTCCTTTGTACCAGCTCTGAGCCATCCCATGCAAAGTTGTTGGGAAAATTCGGCACCAGACCTCATCGGGCTGCTCCCATACCGACATGTAAGACTCGAAAGCCTCAGCGTGGTCGACTGGATCACCATCTCCCTTGTACGACAGAGGTGGTAGCTTGAGCTTGTTCGGCACCGGGACTTCTAAGACGTAGGCGTTGAGGGGCTGCCTAACCATGTGTCGAACGACACGCGGCGATCGGCTTCTTGCGTCCCTAACCTGGCTCCTTCCTCCGTGACGGGAGGGGCTCCTTCTTCGACTCGGGCTTCTTCTCCAACTCTGCTGAGTCGGACTCCTCTGGCTTCTTCGGGGTGAGCCTCGTTCGTGTGGCGGGGACGCTGTCCTCCCCCGAGTGCGGGAAGGACTTAGGTCTACCACGCCCACTTTGGGCTCCCCTGGCGTCTTGATTGGGCCGGCTTCTCCTAGTGCTCCGTTCAAATTTCTCGGAGTCATATTTTGGGCCCTGGTCTCCCGGACGCTTTCCGCCGCTCTTGTCGACGTGACAGTGTGAGCGGGCGTATTACTAATTAGGTCTAGGAGCATCTTCGACCTTGCCACGTCAACCACATGTCCCATGATGGTGACCTGGTTATCGGCAGCGGCGTGTCGGGTATTGATGGCATCCCGAACTCCGGTTGGATTACACCGCCGGTGGAGGGTCACATGCGACTCGAGAATTGTGGAAAGTATCATCTTGGTAAAATGCGGTTTCGTCGATTCTGACCGCATCTTGTTGTTTCGACATTTTCTTAGCTTTTTGGGTGGGTTTTTGTTTTGTGTTTTTGTTTGGGAATGAATGTGACTAGCTTCTAGTGTCTTTTCCCACGAGACGGCGCCAATTGTTCCTGGTATAATTCCGAGCAAGTATCGTTACCACCCGTGGCTTGTAGAATAATGTCTTGGATTAGACCCTTCGTGCTTCTATCGTCTCCCTCGGCCTCCCCTGCAACAATGAACGAAGGCGAGGGCTTGGCTTTGTGCCAAGCGTACCCACTCCGACGCCCAAGTCAGTGAACTTAGAGGTATAAGTTGTATGCTAAATGGCTAGGAATGTATTGTAGAGAGATAAGAGAGATGTTACCAGATGAATAGTGTATTTAGGTTTAGTTGTGAGATCCTTTCCTCAAAGAAGGTTGAGGAGTATTTATAGGCTTTCACCTTTTGTCACGTAGTGGCCAAGTGGCCAAGTGGCTTATCAGGTGGAAAGACCGTTCTACCCTCGGCCGATGAACCTATGGCGGCCTACAGAGGGTCTTGGATATGAGTACGCGGTATGTGTCCCTACCGGCGGTTGTCGCCGAGACGTCAGCTAGGCGGCCGATGGGATGCATCGGCTAGACAGTCTAAGTCGTTGACTTGCTGTGGATATCTTTGACCTTGCTCAGTGTGTTGACTTTGGTCAGCGGTGCAGAATATGCCCCATCAGTAAACTATTCACTTGAACAAAGAAATTAAATAATGACAGTGGATTAAATAAAAAGTAAAAGATGTCATGCATGCAATTCATCGAGGGACCAAATTAGGGAATATATAAATTGAAGAAGTCCATAAGATATACTTTTTGATAAGATATACTTTTTATGCATGTCTTATTTACCTTTTTTTTTTTATTCTTTATAAGAAATTTTTAATCAGAAGTAATAAATAAATGATTAGGACAAGTTAATAAAAAAAAATGGTTGGGACGAACTGAGGGCATTAGCAATAGATGAACCTCTAAGAGGTTTGTTCTCATGCCACATAAGCTAATTTACAAACTCATTTATCTACAAACCTCATACCAACAACAAATAAACATTTTCAAGGTTCATATCATGGCCCACTATACTTTTTCTCCTCTCACATTCTCTCTCCACAAACCTGGTTACTAATTCGTAACCCCTCTCATCCATGAACCTCAACACTCATCACCAACAATAGAAGGTTTGTTGACAAACCTCTAAAATGATGGACATGTCATCATACAAACCTCTTGATGAACCTCTATTGCTAATGCCCTGAGTAACTATAATGATAAAATTAAAGTAATAAAGTAAATACTACAAACATGATTCATCTTGAAACTAATATTTTGACCTTGGGCTCATAAGAAATAATGTATGCATGCATGATTCATATCAAATTAGCAACCATGCATCATAAGGTTCACTGTTTTGGTGGGGGCAGTTACCAAATGATATCTAGGAATGTTATTGTAAGTACACTTTTGCAAACAGTACATAGTTCATCCACTACACAAATTCTTGTTTGTGACGGCACAGGTTACATTTCATGATTTCATGGGGCTTCAGGACTTGTAATCTTAGGACATTTTGTCAAACGACGAATTTTACTTGCTTTGCACTTTCTTGGTTGGTTATGGAATTACTCTCTTCATTTAATAATTGAGTATTTTGTGTTGGTAATTTGAGTATAATTACCTGTTTATTTTAGCGTATTTAGGTTTATTTATAAATGTGTAAGTTTGTTAATTATAATATAATGTAAGTTCGGAAAGTACGAAATGTACGCTTACATAATTAATTAGTTATTTAAAAGTTTACGGTATAGTTTCGTTTGAATGACTATGACGGTCAGCGAGTCTGGGTCCGGGGGAAGCACCCAAATTTAGGGGTTCAGAGACGCAACGTGGTCTCCGACGAGGTTCGGGGACAAGTGGACAACGCTCAGAAATAAATAGGGGTTTGCTAACGAATATAAATAAATTATTATTTTTTTTGTTTATTTTTTACAGAAAAATAACATCTTCATATTGAACAATATACCGTAAAAAATAACATATAAAACTTCAAAAGTTATATATGTGTCTTTGTACCAAAAACAGAACACGCCGTTTTATGTCAATAGAAAATTCAAAAGAACTCAAACACTAAAAATCAAAATAAGGGTTAAATTGTTCTATTAGAAAAACGAAGTTAATTTGATGTGATAATATTATCGTCAATTCTATTCGTGTATATTTATTTTTCCTAACAATCCATATATATATTTATATCTTACTCGTATAAAACATCAATTGATTATAAAATACTATAATGTCCTCACCTAAACATTGAGTAAATTTCCTGTGTTACGGCAACACCACCTCATACCTGTGATGTGGTGTTACCAACAAATGAAAAATGGACACGTCATTCATTAGACTTAAAAGGCAAATCATTAAAACTGTATTCTTTTTTATGGAGCAACTTAAGTTTAATGCACCCTACCTTCGTTCCTTCCTCAAGGCCTCAATTGAAGACCAAGCGACCAATACGGTTATAGCACCCAAACTACCGCAGACTGGCCGGGAACAATGGCTAAATTCAGTGCCCTTGCCCACTCCCAATAACCCAGCAACAAGGCTATATTCATCATTCAACCACCATTATTCACTACCTTTAGGTCCGAGTCGTCCGACGCCGATAATCTTATGTGTTCCCGAAATAGATTATGTGATTCAAATTTCTGGCGTTTGATTTACGAATACCATTACTGTGTCAGAACTTGTTCTCTCGACACGACCTTGTCCAAAAAATTCAGCCCTTTTTATGAGATTAAAAATTAAAAATTAGGGGAAACGAATTAAATTGGATGAAATTTAGGAAATGTAAAAGTAGATATTCCATATATTGCATCTCCATTTTTGGATTGACTAACCCGATGGAAAGAGCCCAAAAGAAAACAATTTACTGAAGAACGGAATAAATTGATTGGAAGTAACGAATTGTTATGAGAAAAATATTAATTTAATTGAAAGAAATAAATTGTTAGGGATAAATCGTTTTGACGATGGACATTAACGGTGGTGCCATTGTTGTTTGTCGGCTTGTATAGTGAGGAAGGCAGTATGGAGCACTTGTCGTTGAAGATGCGTAAAATTATTTTTGATTATTTGTGTAGACAGGTGTGTTGTTGTGAATGGAAGGGTAACACCACGTCACTATGTGAGGTGGTGTTGCGGTAACACATGAAATTTTCTCCTATCTAGATTGGTAGTTGATGAATCATGAATGGGCGACAACCTTTTTGTGAACGAGCCTACCAAACTCAAAAGTAAATGTTGAAACTTGAAAACTATGCCAACTCTAATTTTTTATTTCAATATATTACATCGCGTAATTTAATTTCATGCCTTGACTTGGCAGTTGTACATACATGATAGATTTTGAACACGTACTACGGTACTATACTTTGTCTTACACATATAGACTTCCTATATTAGCCCACTCACACCTAGAGCTGCTGTTAAATGGTGCGGGCCAAACCTCTACCTGGGCCGGGCCGGGCCGGGCCAGGGCGAAAGATTTCCCACCCAACCCAGTAAAAATGAAAAAAATACTGAATAACTACATGAACCAGGTCCGACCCAGATAATATGGAACCAAGCCCACCCATTTTTTAGTGTCGGATCTGGGCCACAAACCGACAGCCCAGCCTGCACCAGCCCAACCTAGCGTTCAGCCCTACTCCCACCCTTGAGCTTTACGTTATGTGTAGAGTTGCCAATCGGTCAAGTCAAGTCGGGTTCGGGTAAGGTACAGACATATCGGGTCATGACTACATACAAGTTGGGTTTGGGCCGCTTATGCATGCGTTGGGTCAGCCGAGTCAATTCTTAGCTGAGGTTCGACTCGGGTCGGGTATGAGAACTACATCAATGAAGTGCCTTAATTATGTCGAGAGGGAGCGCCGCTAATTTTTCATATTATAGTGTTAAATTTAATTTAATATCCTGGAGTCAATTGATTAAACCTTAATCTCATTATTCTTTACTCAAATCCGCGCTAGTGGTTACATGTTCTGAAATATTTCTCTTGATACTTCTCGTTATATATACTCCACAGTAATTGAGTGAGACGATTATATCGTGAGAGTGTGAGACGTACTAGCGGTCCCTTTGGGTAAAATAGACAACTTCTTTATTAACATTTGATGAATAGTTTTCTTCTAAAAATAAACCGTTTTACCGTATAATTTATGTTGACATTATCTTCTCATTGTTGAGCAGATGGACCTAGGGTGCAGGGGCGGAGCCAGGATTTGAATTTACATAGGGCTAAATTTTACTAAAAACCGACAAGCTTTTTTTTTTTTTTTTTTAGTTCCTACGCGGAGCAATTTTTTACATAAATATAAGGTATTTTCAGCTTATGAGCATGTTTTGTATCGTACATACGATCACTTATACGGAGTATATGCTACTTACAAAATATAAAATACCAAGAAAAACTAACTTCCCAACTTAACGATATATATTTCGGTTACTGTGAAATAGAGTTTTACTTTAACATGTTTAAGATTCACTAAAATATGATTCAAAATTTATTATAAAGCGTGAAAATAAAATATTAGCAGCCCAATGTCACCATACTTGCATTGTTACGCATTTAGGTCCAAATAACACCTTTACTACAATACAAAATATGGAGTATAAAAAAATTACAAAAATGTTGTAAGGGAGGTTTGAACCCACGCCCTCCAGAATTAACATACTCATTAAAACTTCCATCTGACCACCTGTGACACTCTAGAAAACTGATGTTTCAACAAAGTAAATTCTACTTAACCAAAATTTATGTAGGGCTGAAGCCCATATAGCCCATTGCCTAGATCCGCCCCTGCTAGGGTGGCTATGGAAGTGGATGCTAATATTGTTCAGGGCTTGGAAGTGGATGCTGATATTGGTCAGAACACTAACACATCTGGTCAACAAACTATCGGACCTGTCGCATATGGAAATGACAATGTTGGCCTTCAAATCAATATTACCAATAATACCCTTCAAGTCAACATTGACTACACGTATATTGGAGCAATGTTATTGATCCTATGGGCCTTCAAATCTAGTTCTTGATAAATACACAGCCTGCTCCATCCATTTATGGCAATTCTCATTTTTGAATTATGACGGTCGTAAAGTACGACGAGATAAATATGATTATTTATAATAAAAAGTGATAAATTGGTGATCACTTTTATCATAAATTGAGCATTTTTTTTCTCGTCGTAGCTTAGCTTACGAGCGTCGCAAAGAAGACCAACTGTTTTTTTATTGAGTTGTGTCGGATTTTTAAAACTAGATGATGATGATAAGCGTCATCAAATTGATATCGAGTCTCAAGTCCATCATATTGCGGACTACCATACAACATATACATGGGAATTTTGTATTACACTTTTGTTTTATATACTCCGTATATATACACACAACCACACGTCTATTTTGAGTGTTGTAAACTTGTAATAAAGGATAAATTCAGTCCACAATAATACAATATCATTAATAATACATTTGTCGTTGTATTATCTCTTTTTTTTTTCCATTTTTTTTCATAGTTTGCATTTCTAGAATGTTTATTGTAACAAGCGGACTATTATCTCTAAAGGGCTTGAAATAACATATTTGACAATTGACTTGAATCTGAAATGACCTTCCGACCCGTATTCTTGCAAACTCAAACTAACCTGTCCCGATTGAGTCGTTTGCCAGGTCTAGTTGCATTATACATGTATTGCGTTACTTTTAAGTAGGGGTGGGCAAAACGTGAAATCGTATCAGATATCCGGTTTTCAAAATCTCAATTTGTAGTATCCTTATCGTCCAATACGGAATTTCTGTATATACAGTTTCCGTATATCCAAAAACCGTATATACGGTATACGGTTTAGAGCTCAATTTATGTAATTTATGCCTTATTTTAATTTTTATTGAAAATTTTATGATTTTTCTTAATAAATTAAAAGAGTATTAAATTAAATAGTATAAAAGTGTTGAATGATAGGATGGGTAAATCATTTGTTACTATTCTCATTAATCATAAGAGTATTTATACAATATGTGACGGGACAAAGCCCAATCCGAGACAAGGCCTAAACCGGCCCTAATACCCCCCCTCAAACTGGAGCATGGAGATCAAGAATGCCCAGTTTGCGGAGGAGAAAATCAAACTGTGACGAAGCTAAGGCTTTAGTGAAAATGTCAGCAAGCTGCAAATGACTAGCAACATGGAACGGCTGAATCAGACCCTCTGTGATCGCGTCGCGAATAAAATGACAATCCACTTCGATGTGCTTGGTCCGCTCATGAAAAACCGGATTCTGAGCAAGACCGAGCGCAGACTTACTATCGGAGTGAACAGTCAACGGCCGAGGTATAGAGATGCCGAGTCCAGAAAACAAGCCAACCAGCCACTTAAGCTCACATAAGACAGCTGTCATAGATCGGTATTCAGCTTCAGCAGAGGAAAGTGACACAGTAGGTTGTTTTTTGGTCTTCCAAGAAAGGGGCGAGTCGCCAAGAAAGACAATCCACCCAGATACAGAGCGACGGGTCAACGGACAACTGGCATAATCAGAGTCGCACCATCCAGAAATTTTAAGAGCACTATCTGATCGTAACAAAATGCCCTGACCCGGGCGTCCCTTAAGGTACCGTACCACGCGGAGTGCTGCATCCATATGTTCCTTACGTGGTTGATGAAGAAACTGGGACAAAACATGAACAGTATAGGAAAGGTCGGGGCGAGTGACCGAAAGATAGACCAGACGACCCACAAGACGCCGATAAGGCTCGAAATCATCAAGTAAAGCACCCGTAGCTAATCCAAGCTGATGATTTTGCTCAAGAGGAGTAGCTACGGGTTTAGCACCCAAAAGCCCAGTTTCAGAGACGATATCGAGAGCATACTTGCGCTGACATAAATAAATACCCTGAGAGCTACGGGCAACCTCGATTCCCAAAAAGTATTTCAAAGAACCAAGGTCTTTCATATGGAAGCAAGTACCCATGTATGTTTTGAAAGAATTAATGGCAGCTGAATTATTCCCAGCAATAACGAGGTCATCCACATAAACGAGAACATGAAGACATACCTCATCTTTGGAATAACTGAAAAGAGAATAATCGGAATATGACTGAACAAAACCATAGTCCCGTAAAGCCGCGCCCAATTTTGCAAACCAACAACGCGGAGCCTGACGAAGACCATATAATGACTTTCGTAGCCGACACACCTTACCTTCCTTACCATTGCTGAAACCCGGTGGTAATTTCATATAAACTTCTTCAGATAAATCACCGTGCAAGAAAGCATTATGCACATCCATCTGATGAAGTTCCCAATTCCGAATAGCAGCAACAGCAAGCAGAGTTCGAACCGTCACCATTTTTACCACAGGTGCAAAAGTGTCGCCATAGTCAATACCAGCAACCTGATGGTTACCAAAAATGACCAATCGTGCTTTAAAGCGCTCAACAGTGCCATCAGATTTGTACTTGATTTTGTAAACCCAACGGCAACCAAGGGCTTTCTTGTCAGAGGGAAGGTCAGTAAGCTCCCAAGTGCCATTATTTTCAAGAGCGGTAATCTCATCTTGCATAGCACGTCGCCAGTTAGGATCAGCCATGGCAACACGAAAATTGGGAGGCTCAACGCCTTCGGTTATGGCTGCAAGAAACTGCCGATGATTCGAAGAAAAATTACGACAAGTAATATAATTAGCAATAGCATAGGGAGTACCTGAGGACGAGGAGGAAGGTGAGCGTGGTGAGTCGGGATGCGTGGAGGCAGAGGTAGTGGTAGTATCCAGAACATAATCATTAAGATGCGGAGGTGGTCGTTTAGCTCGTTTACCACGGCCAAGCTCAGAAGTAGTGGTAGTGGAGCCGTCTTGGTCACGACCCAGCTGCGAATCACCCTCGACGTTGCTAGCATTAACCTCCCCCTCGGTTTCAGGCATAGGACCCGCGGCATTATTGGGCTCGTGGACAGGACCCGTGTCAAGGGAGGATGAAGGTTCCTCGGATGGGCTGACTGTGGGGCCCACGGCATTGTCAACAGCCGAGTCCTCCAGTACACCCCCCTCATCAGCATATGGGAAAGAGTTCTCATGAAAATGAACATCCCGAGAAACAAGAAAATCCCCAGTAGCAATATCATAAACCTTCCACCCTTTCTTATTATGCGGATACCCAACAAAGACACATTTACGGCTTCGTTTTTCAAATTTGTCACCCCGAGTATGTTGATTGTGAACGTAACAAAGGCAACCAAAAACGCGTAAATTAACATAAGACGGAGCAACACCATAAAGAATTTCAAAGGGAGTCTTATTGTGAAGTAATGGAGAAGGGGTTCGATTAATTAAATGGGCGGAAGTCAGGATACACTCGCCCCAAAAAAATTTGGGTAGGTGACCTTGAAACATAAGGGCTCGAGCAATGTTTAAAATATGACGGTGCTTGCGTTCAACACGACCGTTTTGTTGAGGTGTGCCAACGCAAGATTTTTGAAATATTATACCATTTTTGAAAAAATAACCCGCCAAGGCATTAAATTCCGTTCCGTTATCCGACTGAACAATTTTTACTTGCTTGGAAAATTGCCGGTCAACCATTGCCAAAAAATTCATAAACATGTCTGTGACTTCCTTTTTATCGAGTAACAGATAAACCCACACCGCGCGAGAGCAGTCATCGACAATAGTTAAAAAATATTGTGCTCCGCAAGAGGAACGAATACGATAGGGGCCCCATAAATCACAGTGAACTAAATCAAAAATCGCGGAAGCCTTATTATCATTCAAACTGAAACTGTTCCGACTGTGTTTAGCGAGTTCACAAATATCACAAACGTGATTAACAGGGGAAGAGAAATTACTAGCAGGAGGAATTAATTTAACTACTTTATTTGACGGATGTCCAAGCCGTCGATGCCATAAGTCAAAATTATCAGCAGCGCTCACCCGATGTACCACCGACCTCGCCTCTGCACGCAAAAAATATAGACCGTCTCGCAGCTCACCGACTCCAATCCTCGTCCTCAAAGAAGGGTCCTGAATATGACAAGAGTGATTAGTAAAGCTCACGATACAAGCAGTAGCAGCGACTAATTGTGAGACGGAAATCAAATTGCAAGTAAGACTAGAAATAAATAAAACATCTCGAATAATTAAGGATGGAGTCAAGTGCACTGTTCCAGCAACCGTGGCTGTAACCGAGTGCCCATTAGGGAGATTAACCGGGCGCGGCGATATGGAATAAGGTTCGGTCAGCCACCGAATGTCACCGGTAACATGGTGTGAAGCTCCCGTATCTATAATCCAATCGGGAGACATACCACTTAGACGATCAGACTCGGAAATAAGAGCATTCACACGAGCAGCGGGTGTACGGGAAGCACGGGCAGCAGCACGAGTCTTCATCTCCTCCAAGGTCCGGGGACGGTCACCCCACCAGTCCGGAAATTTCCCGGACTTGATAAAACAGGAGGAAACCTCATGCCCAGGCGCACCACAATGAGAACACGACAACTTTCGGCGCTCTTGTCTTTCTTGGTCACGAAGGGCACGCCAGTCCGGAGTAGAGGAAGAGGACCCCGTGTCACGGCGAAGAGCATAAGCCATGACATCAGTCGGGTCAACCGCAGCAGCAGAAGAACCGGTCTGAAATCGTTCTTCCTGAAGAACGAGATGGTAAGCACGATTGAGAGTCGGAAGCGGATCGAGGGAAAGCTGATGGGAGCGAATTGCACCATACAGGGATGCATCTAAGCCCATAAAAAATTGGTGCAACCGTTCCGAGTCTTGACGTGCTAAAGCTTCCTTTGCAATACCACAAGTACACCGGCCACATTTGCAGGCAAACGGAGGTTCGTGGGTTGCAATGGCGTCCCATAAAACCTTCAGATTACCGTAATAAGTGGTGACGGGCATTCCCTTTGTTTGTCGGCAGTCATGGAGTTGGGTTTTGAGAGCTTGAATTTTCGACCCATCCACGACAGAGAAACGTTCCTGCAATTCGGCCCACAGTAGCGACGCATCCTCACAATACGAGATACTATCTTTAATAGAAGGGTCGATAGAGTGCATGATCCACTGCACAACAGTGCAATGGACGACCTCCCATTGATCAAGAAGGTAGTCTTCAGTCGGTTTTTTAAGTGTACCATCGCAAAAAACGAATTTACGTCTCGATTTAAGAGACATACGCATAGAGCGACTCCATTCTTCGTAATTGTCGCTGCGGAGTTTTATGTGAGTGATAGTTTGTCCGGGTCCCTCTTGATTGACAAGGGAGTAGGGAGATAAAGGATCAATTTTCGGAGGTGAAGCGGAAGCGGTAGCGGCAGTCCCCTGCGTCATTGGTGATGGATACAGATGACGACGTAGGGTTAGGGTTTGTAAAGTAGGATCACTGATACCATGTTGAATGATAGGATGGGTAAATCATTTGTTACTATTCTCATTAATCATAAGAGTATTTATACAATATGTGACGGGACAAAGCCCAATCCGAGACAAGGCCTAAACCGGCCCTAATAAAAAGTAAATTACTTAAAAATGTATAAGTGTATAATAAGAATGAATCACGGATATACTCAATGTTTGGTGGTTTAATGATTACTCTAATCACAAATTTTCATATGTGACGGACAATCCGTCACAAGCTTGTGTCATGAAACAAAGGGGCTAGTGGGAGGAGTAAGTGGGAAGGCAAGTGAGAGAGGGTTGTGAGTAGGGGTGTTAACGAGTCGAGTCGAGCCCGAGCGTGGCCTTGCTTGGCTTGTGTTCAAGAACCAAAACTCGAGCTCGAGCTTGAAAAAAATGCACTCGTTATCAAGTTTACGATCTTTAATGCGAGTTCGAGCCAAACTCGAACTCAAATCAAGCCTATATATAATAGCTCATTTTTTGATTTTTTTTTCCCGATATTTTCAATGAGAAGGCTCGAAGGTTATATGTAAAAATATTTGACAAATCAGTGTGACATTTGATATGTGTGATACAAATATATAATCATGATAAAATATTTTTATAACATATGACTTATGAGCAATATCTTATCTAATTCCACAAGTTCCAGCCGCTCGCGAGCTTTTCGAGTCGAGCTAGCATTTGCTCGGCTTGACTCGTTAAGCTCTCGAGTCGAGCCCAACCCCGAACTCGAGTCGAGCTCGCACGAGCTAAGCTTTAACCGAGCTAATCTCGAGTTGCTCGCGAACTGTCTTGTCTCATTAACAGTCCTAATTGTAGGAGATTATAAGTTTGTCACCTCACAAGCAAGACGAGTTGCATAGATAATAATTTATTTTGTTTATAAAAAGTTGTACTACGTATTTAAGAATAAAAATTTTATTTGATATCTTCCTCCCAGGATCCTACCCGTAAAAGAAGAGATTGTGCCCAATTTAATCGTGAAGACCAACTGTGAGTCTCTGACAAACACTATCATCTTTCAATCAGGTTATATTTGCTCAAAGCTCTTGACTTTGGCAATTTTTTTTTTTAAGACGAGTATATTTATCTTAACTTTAAGACGAGTCAAATAATAAATTTGTTTATATATCTAATTGGGGTAATATTTAACTCGTTTTATTATTAAGACAATACATTCGTCTTGAGCAGTTAACCGAACTAAATTTAGGTTTGATTTCACCCTTTTGTTTACGATTCTCAATTTTATTCACCCATATGTATACTTTCTTAGTTTAAAGAATAGCAAATCTATGTATTATTTGATTGTCTATGGAGTAATTGTATTGTATTGAATTTTGTTTTAATGGTTGAATGAATGACATTCATGTTTCTCTGATTGCACTCTTTTGATTATTTTTTGGGACAATTATAAAGTTTAGGGTAAATTGTTGATTACAGCCTTTTATAAACCTCATTTTGAAAATTACAGCCTTATATAATTTTTTTTGAAAATTACATCCAAAATATTACTTTTCTTCTAAAATTGCACCAACTTGAGGATTTCGGTGAATTTTTATGATGTTTTTATGATGTTTGGGGTGATTAATTGGTTTGTGTTAAGGAGAGTTAAGAAATCTGGGTAAGTAGGCTCTCAAATAATAAAGGATACATCATAAAAACATCATCAAAAATCACCAAAAACCTCAAGTTGGTGCAATTTTAGAAGAAAAGTAATATTTTGGATGTAATTTTCAAAAAAAATTATATAAGGCTGTAATTTTCAAAATGAGGTTTATAAAAGGCTGTAATCAACAATTTTCTCTAAAGTTTAATCCTTTTGTAGTTTCTAATTAAATTATGAATTTGACATTTCATGTTAATGGAAATAGCTAATTAAAGTTCATTTCTGGGTTTCTGGCCGTAGCCTATGTTGCTCGGTCTCGGTTAAAAATATCCGACACAGGTGTACGTCCTAGTGTTGGATTCCTGCTATTTTGTTAAAAATATCCGACACAGGTGTACGTCCTAGTCCGAGCTATAACAGTGACTTTCAGGTTTCAGCTGTATAAATGAC
Source organism: Silene latifolia (assembly GCF_048544455.1). NCBI lineage: Eukaryota > Viridiplantae > Streptophyta > Magnoliopsida > Caryophyllales > Caryophyllaceae > Silene > Silene latifolia. The sequence goes on along the minus strand of NC_133528.1, from coordinate 150,437,701 downwards.
CACACTGATAAGGGATAAGGGGTTTCATGTTAGATTATTGTACTCCCTCTATCCCGTTCATTTGTTGTCTTTTTCCATTTTAGGGTGTCTCAGTCAATTGTTGTCCTTTCTATTTTAAGAAGGAACTTGATGAGTAATTTGATCATTCACACTCAATTTATTCCATTTGTCATTTAGTAATTGGCTCCCTTCCCTTTCCTTGGTCTTTGTGCCAAAATCAAAGGACAACAAATGACCGGGACGGAGGGAGTATTTATTTGGTTGATTTCCGAAAGTTTGAAGCTTTCATGTTAGCACTAATTAAATGTCTAGGGTATACTGTTATTTTACTGACCTTTCTGCAAATTCGACGTAGTTGGCTCATATTTAATCAAATTTGGTGGATTTTTCTTACTTTGATGAACTGATGACTTTATAGTTGTATGTGAATTAATGAACTATAGTCTCGCCCCCGGGAAAAAGGTTAGATGTGACTAATTGAATGTTATAGATGGAGTAATTATATCATGTTATTTGGATTGGTGATTTATTAGTGCTTGTATCACTGTGTCGGAATGGTTGAATGATTCGATTTAATCACTTAGTGATATGTTTATACTGACATTATTCGTATTGAAAATCTTGCTACTAGCTATAGGTTGATTTTCATCTGAATGAAGAGTGTAGACGAGATGGACAACGACAAACTCTTTGAGGAGGGTTTGCATCCTCCTGTTCCTTCTCTTGTTGCTAACAACGAGGGAGATGAGGAGGAAGGCGAGGATGAGGAGGAGGAGGAAGGAGAGGATGAGAAGGGGAAGATGGAGGACGAGAACGAGGAAGATGGAGATAGCAGCGAGGAAAATGAAGAGGAGGAAGGAGAGGATGAAATGGAGGAAGGGGAAGACACATCTGTTGTGCTATTTGATGGAGGGATGGACCTTTTGGATTTTGTTGAGGGCAATGTTGGTGATGTCCAACTATATCAACATTTCAAACGGATCGATTATGAAGCCAAGAAACAGAAGAAACGGAAATCCATTGAGTTTGATGATCAAGGGTAATCCTCTCTGCTTGTTCGTGCATGTCTTTTCTGTAACCTTATCACATGTTTTACTGTTGATGTATGTTTTAAGTGAAAAATAATACTCCTCCAGAAAGATTTTAGAGCTATGGCGTAATTTGATTTAGTATTAGCAGTAAATTTGAAGATCCTCATCTGATCTATCGTTTCAGCTATTTTACCGAAATGCATATTGTTGTGTGTGTATGCTCGTGCTAAGATTTTAGTGTCGGCCCGTGGGTGCTGCTGTTTCTGTTGCAAAATATGCAATGTTTACTACCGTCTTTCATTTATTCTTGGCTCTTGCATCTGGTGTATATTGTTGTGATAGATATCCTGATTTGGTTATTTGACAGACATGGGTTAGTTAAGAAGCCGCGACAGATTATTGGAGCAACACAAGAGGAAGTAGCAGAATTTTTAAATCTTGGTTCCCGGAGAAGACAACAGAAGGTATTATTTCATGTATTAGGAAGAGTCACTTTAGAGCTTATATATATTACCACTAAGGCATTAGGAGCCAAACAGTGTGAAAACAGAAAAGGAACTAGGACGTGAATGTGAATTACTCATTGTAAAAGCAAATATTTCGTGGTAGAGATTTTGACAATGAATATAAATATTGTAAAAGAAATCCAGCTACCTATCTATAGTAGTGTTTGACCCTCTAGCAATTGTTTTCGCGGGGCTTTATCTATTCCTTGCTCCACTTCACCATTTCTGTATTGGAAATTTTATTCAACTCAAAATTAAAATAAAAGTTTACAAGAAATGTCTCTAATCGTTATAGGTTGTGGTTGTTGTTTATGTCTGTTCACGGTAACACTTCTGGTTTAAGACGCTACGTAATAATAAAATCAATGATTTAGATTGTTAATGAAGCCCTTCTGAGTCATTTATAAATCCCTTAGATAGTTTCCGACTAAAATACTAAAATCGGATGAGTTAGAATAGATTTACCTGTACACTGTTATTATTACGTAGTTAGCAATGCATACTCTACAGTGTCATTGTGGCAGACTTGCTTTCTGTTATTTCTTCAGGTTAAGAAGAGAGGGAGGCCTAAAGGTTTACAAAATAATCTTAGCCCTGAAATTACAAAGATGCTTGGCGATGCCGTTATTCACTATGCTCTTGGCCGTTATGAAGCTGTATGTCTTGATTCATACTAAATATGAACAAATTTTGATTAGTATTTTTACTTATTATACATGTCGCGCGCTATTGTCAAATTGAAATGGTGCCCCCTCTCTTCCCATCTTTTATTTGCATTCCTGTTACTTAGTAGTTTGGTAAGTATCTATGTGACATTGTTACTGTATATGATATCTTGACCAGTATACGGAGTTTAATCACTTTATCACATCGATGTGATGTGAGTGATAATTAGTGCAAGGCCAACTTTCTTTTCTTCGGGCATAGTGCTAAATAGCTATAAGTAGTCCCAAAATCAATGTAACTATGCCGATCCTTCTATTTACGGTGCTTGTTGAATTGGTGACAGCAGAGGAAGTATGTTTGACAAAGCTGGCTAAGTTTTATTGTACAATTTGTGGCTTTATATCCGGTTTGAGTGGTCTTCTTGCAAGGTGTGAAATACGAACCCCTGCCATCAAAGGTAGAAGGGGACCTCCTAAATAGTGTTTCTCCCCCTGAATCTCAAGTGTAGTGTCTTTTTTTTTTTTTCTGGTGTAATAGGGGTTCACTTCACATTTGCCTTCGACTAATACTCAGCATCCATTTTCTTTTTTTACGACACAGGCAATTAGCGTGTCGAAGGAGGTTGTTCTGCTAGCGTCAAATCTGCCTGATGGATATCACACACTTAGTCATGTATATAACTTAAAGGGCGATATGAAGAAAGCGACAGATTTCTTGTTGTGTGCTGCATATCTTAGTCCAAAAGATTCACCTATTTGGAAACGTCTTATTCCTTTATCCATGTAAGCATCTTTAACATTTTATTTTCTTGAAATGTTTCCTATATGAAGTATTTTTCAAACTGTGCTATGTGTCCACGAACATATTGTCATACCTTGTAATAACTTTCTTAGGATTTATTTAAGTTAGAGCCTTAAGAGTGCCCGGTGAGTTTTAAAACACTGAATGTTTTGAAGGAAGATGTCTTTTTTGCCAACTGATTTTGAAGGAAAATGTGATTTATCTCTATTTTCATAATTTTGTTTATACAGAGAGCAGGGGAATATTGGCCTAACTAAGTTTTGCCTTAAAAAAGCAATAAAAGCGGATCCATCTGATGTTACCCTTAGATACCACAAAGCTTCACTTTTTATGGAGGCAGGAGATTACTTAAAAGCTGCTGATATGTATGTTAAGATAGTTCAAGTGAGTCATGATGATTTTGAAGCTCTCAAGAAGGCGACAATGGTTTCTTCCTGCTCCCTTTGTAGTATACGGTTAGAATATCTGTTGTGTGATATATAAAGACATACCCATGTGGCCATGTCTGCTGATCTTCTTCTACTATGCCGAGTCCTTAAATCAAGCAACTGCAAGATGCACTTAACAAAGCTTCTGGTTACCAGTTTTATTACTCCCAGCTAAAGGAACTGCCTAAATCCCACCACATCTTGAGAAAATTTTGTGAGATGTTCTGGCAATTCATGTTAATTTTTGTTTTTGTTTTGATCAATTTTCTTTACTCTCTTTCTTTTGCAGTTGTATAACCAATGTGGCCAATATGAGAAATCTATAGCTATGTTGGAGGACTATGTTAAAGATGATCCTGATGCTGACAATGCGGTGATCGATTTATTGGCTTCCTCATACATGGCACAAAATGACTACAGTAGAGCTCTTCAGCACATTGAAAGTGCTGTGAGGGTTTGCGGAACTGGAGAAATCGGAACTGGTGAAATTCCACTGCATCTTACAATTAAAAGAGGGATTTGCCATTTGCATCTTGCAGATGTGGACAAGGCAGAGGTATTCCATTTGTTATTCCCTCTATCCCAAATTATTGCCAATATTTTGCTTGGTGGTCAACCAGGTGGACCTTGAAAATAAACAACTTATTGTTTATGGCCTGAAAACCATTATCATTATTGTATTTGACTCCTTTCAAGTTGCTTATTACAGAGTATATTTGCGTATTTGGGACTTGAGAGTAAAACAAGTACACCACCAATATGAATTTATAAAGTAATGGAAGTTGGAAGTATTTTAAGACAAAGCAAAATGTACAGATGCTCAATCTTTTTACTTCATAAAATAAAAGATTTATACTAAGTGATGGTGTGTTGGCCGGTGGGTAGTGGAGTCCGGCAACAGGTGAGGCTGTCGTGGTGGTGTTTTCGAGGTGGTGTGTGGTGAGTGACGGTGGTGGGGGACGAGAATGATTGCTTTATTCAAACAAATACAAACAAAGGGAATCATTAATTTTGATTCCCTTACCCTTTCCTGAACACTCCAACCAAACAGCCCTTAAGAGCTTCTACTTTATGTACCATTGTTAAGTTTTCTTTTTCGGAGATAACGGAGGTTATCTACTGAGATATGTTTACATTCACTAAAGCTTCTCTATTGTACAGACTTGTTTCCGGGTTCTGGAAAGGGGATTTGCTGAGCAGCAGACTGACCTCGTGATATTAGTGGCAAACACATTCGTAGAGCTACAGCAATTTCAATCTGCATTGAAGTACTATCTGATGCTCGAAGGGAGTCCCTCATATAATGTATGGTTACATGCTGCAACTCACACATTTTTTAATTTCTTAGCTTATTTCGTGATATATTACTTGCACAGTAGCTTTTTAGACCAAGGTGTTAAGTGATGCACTGATGCTTCATTTTGAATCTGTGCATGGCGTTCTATTACTACGATAATTAATCTTCAACTTCTGCTGGCTCTGTTGATTTCTGTTTTTGGCTGTAGTAGTAATTTAGCTGTGAACTTTACTAGTGAAGATTTTTTCTGTTGATGGACTTCCTTACCTATGGTGACACCTCCAATAACATCAAATGGACATGATATATTTTTTTTAGATGATCCATCAAACACTAATTTTTCAATCGTTTCAGGGAGTTGTATGTTTAAAAATTGCCAACTGTTACTCGGCTTTAAAAGAAGCAGCTTCAGCTATTCAGTTCTTCTACAAAGGTTTGCTCTTTTCTGAAGCTTTAATCTTCCTAAAATCCAAAATATTCTGTGCCCTATTGGTCATGATGTGCCCTATTGGTCATGGATTGTGAAATTTATTCGGTTCTCTTATCTGACACTGCTGTTCATCATAGCCTAAGTGCGTAAATGTAAATGTAAATATAAACTTGAGACTTCTAAGCTAAACTATAGGCCTATCCATCTACAATAGGTGGGTAGCGTTATAACCAAGATTATCATGACTTTCTTAGCTAAACTATAGGCCTATTTAAGTAACTTCCATAAGCATGTTTTTTACGCTATAATACTATATGCTTCTCAATTTTCGTTCTCTTTTTTTTTGTGCCCTGCTATTTACTAGTATGTCATTTCAGCTTTAGGAGCACATGAAGATGATGTTGGTATTCGCTTAACTTTGGCATCACTTCTTTTTGAGGAAAATAGAGAAGATGAAGCAATAAGTCTGCTTTCTCCTCCAATTAATTCAGGTTGTGAACTGGTGTATTTTTTGTGCCCTATTTCGTCTTTGGTGGAATCTTTTCTGTCAATTTTTTTTTATTTGAATGTCTTCTAGCAGGATCATCAGAAGACGGGGATACAGATAATTCTGAACAATGGTGGTGTAATGTGAAAGTAAAACTGAAGCTGTCTCAATTTTATAAACGTCGAGGGATGCTTGAGGCCTTTGTTGAAGTGATCTATCCTCTTGTCCATGACTCACTGAAATATGATTCCGTGCATCAGAATGTACGTTAAGTGTATTAAAGATTGTTATGCCTATAAGGCTATAAGTCTCTGTTGTGCTCTCACATACACACCTACTTGTAAGTACGTGCAGATGCGCATGTGTCTGACTTGCATGCTTGCACCATAGGCCATATATGGAAAGAAAATATTGCGGTCCATTCTCCCTCCCCTCCCTCTCCCTGCTATTATTGTACCCGAACCATCTATATTTTGCTGTCACAGTGAGAGGTACTAGTTGGGGCGGTATTGAAGATTGTTTTTTCTTCTGCACAACTGCTGTCCACATATTAAGAATTATTTCTTGCATTTGATGTATAGCCATTATCGTGAACTTGAATCTAATAACCTCTTTCCTTTTCATCTGTTTTTTTTTTTTTTAAATAAAACTAGGTAAAACGGAGAAAATCGCTATCTAGGCTTGAGCTCTTGAAGAGAGTCAAAGTTTTAGGCGACCCTCAAACAGATTCGGTCTTTGGACATTTCAGAAGACCAGTTCCGAAGAACGATGTGTGAGTCTGCAAATCTTTACTCATAGTACTGTTCAGTAATGTTCCTGTCCCTTTCAAATGATCTGAATTTCTGCGTGTTGGGTTGGTCATCTATTTGAAAGAATGAAAAAAATTCGAGAATTTGTAGATTTGATAGTGCATAGCCATTCTTGTTTCAGAACGATTCGGGAATTAAACCATGCTTGTACTTCACTTCTTAGTGAAGTGTAGACATTCTTGTTACTATGATTTGGCTGTTCCCATTCCCAATCAAACCTGAGAGTTTGAACCTGTAAAATTGATTGCTGAACACGTCTTATTTTTTTGCGCTGAAATATCACTTATGCTTCTGTTCACTTGCGTAGTTTAAAGGCCAACCGAGCGAAGAAAAAGTTGCTTGAGATGAGAGCATTAGCAAATGAAGACGAGACTTTAGCTGCAATGGACGACGATGATGAGGTGTTGAATCTCTTTTTTCCTATGAGAAATGTTGTACTCCTTCCATTTTTTAACTATTGTTATTGTACTAGACTATTCTTGTAGATTCTAGAATAGTCTAGAAGAGTCATGTATGTTCTAGGTTTGAATGACCCGAATGACCCTATTGACATCTCTAGAACCACGTAGAATCTCATTACACAAATACGGGATGATTTTCTCTAACCACCCTTAATTGTTTGAATTGTTTTTGACGTTCTCAGCAACAACCATTGAAGGCACCTCCATGGCCTGATTTCTTCAAGGATGAGGAGAGTTATAATCTCATTTCAGATGTCAGTCTTCTTGTCTTTCTTTTTGTGCCAATATCATTTGCTTAAATCTTTGATGTAAAATTACCACGAGTTTTACCAAATTGATGTACCCATGTCCCTCCTGTATCAACATATACCCATGTCCCTCTTGTATCAATCTTGCGGAATAATTTTACACTTAAAAAGTTAACATTGTTCCATTGTCTTGTAAACTTAAATTGTGTGCAATACATCCTGCTAATTTTGTATGGAGTACTCCCTCTGTCCCGGTCATTTGTTGTCCTATTTCATTTTGAGGTGTCTCAGTCAATTCTTGTTCTTTCTATTTTAAGAATGAATTTGATGAGCAATTTGATCCTTCACACTCAATTTGTTTCACTTGTCATTTAGTAATTGACCCATTCCCCTTTCCTTGGTCTTTGTGCCAAAACCAAAGGACAACAATTAACCAGAACGGAGGGAGTAATACTTATAGTTGAATATAACAATATCTTGACCTGCTGAATTTTTTAGTACTAGTACTCCATATAACAACAAGCTTGAGACACTATTGGACACGGATTTGTTATGTTTGGTATGCTGTTGACGGAGTAAATTAATTTTCGTCCCACATATTGTTGTTTACCTGAAGTTAGTTTATTTGTACTTGTATAGTTATGTAAAGGACTGATCTCACTGAGAAGATATAGTGAGGCACTGGAATTGATAACACTCGGTTTGAAAATAACTTACAAGAAGATGCCTACCGAGAAGAAGGAAAAATTCCGCTCCCTTGGTGCTGGTGAGTGATCAGGATGCACATAAATTTTTATTCTTAACCTATTATTACTTCCCCTTTCTGGTCCATTTCACTACATTTATCAAAATATGCGACGGAGATTTTAAAAAATGTAATGAAATGGATGGAACAGAGGGAGTGACATGTTTTACGCAGCAACTTTGTGCATTAATCGATTCAAAATTGTAATTTTTTGCCTGCAGAAATAGCAATGAACATTACTGATCCTTCTGATGGGATCGATTACGTACGTTACCTAGTTCAGCAGCGCCCACAAAGTAAAGCAGCCTGGAACTGCTATTATAAGTTAGTCTTAAGGTAATCAACCAAAGTCTTGCTCAATCCAGCATTCGGATACGTTTTTTTATTTTATTTTTGATGTCTGTATCACTGTATGTATGATGGGGTAACTTGGGACAAAATATCCACTTGGTTTCCGACATGGTACAACCCAAAGTCATAGTCCTTTCAACCAGTGGCGGACCCAGGGTTGCGTACACCACTCCGCTTGCGCACCCTTGGTAGCTGTTTTTTTTTTATTTTTAAAAGAAATCAAAATCAAATATGTATCTATTTTCCGCGATAAACGCATAAGAAATGCAGTGGTTCAGTGGATAGAGCTAGTAGCAACAAGGCAAGAGGTTGCGTGTTCGATCCTTTCAACCTCTAATTTCTAATTCTTTCATATTTATTTATGAATTTTGATTATTTTTTATTTTGGTGAAAAAGCAGCGGGATTAAAATGATTCCCTGTGTTTTGACCTTTTGGGACAGGGTAAGCTACTTTAGCAGCCATTCTCAAAGAATTTGAATGTTTTCCTTAAAATTCTTTATTTTCTGATTTTCTTTGCTTCTTTATACCGCGAGTCGGTGACTGTTATGGTGTTATCAACTGATTTTTAATTGCTTCTATGCGATTCACAGCTAATTTGTTGCTCGCTTTGTTTGCTCTTATTGTTGTCCATATTTCTTCAGATTAGAGAACCGACTTTCCAAGCATAACAAATTCCTTTATCATATGCGAGCGGTGCACAAGGATTTAATACCACCCATGATCATCTCCGGGAATCAATTTACGCAGATTAGCCAACACCAAGTAGCTGCAAGAGAATATCTAGAAGCTTACAAACAAATGCCGGACTCCCCTTTAATCAATCTTTGTGCAGGTCTGGTATTTTTAAATTTTAATGCTGTCTGAACTGATAATTCCGCTGTTATAAATACTTTATCGACTTACTCATTGTTTGCGATAAACAGAAATGTAGTAACCCGTGAATCTGACAAAAAATTTCGTTACAATTCTCAGGGACTGCCTTGATCAATTTAGCCCTCGGATATAGACTGCAAAACAAGCATCAATGTGTTGCACAAGGCTTAGCGTTTCTCTACAACAATTTACGAATTTCTGAAAATAGTCAGGTATTTTTTATGTTTCTGCGTTCTTTTGCCGTGCTGAGCAGATAAAATAAGTTACTCCGTGCTTTACTTTCCCTAACTTCGAAAATTGTCTGATATTTTCTTTTAAAATTATAATTTTTCAGGAAGCGCTATATAATGTAGCTAGAGCGTGTCACCATGTGGGTCTCGTTTCATTAGCTGCATCGTACTATGAGAAGGTACTTGCCATTCGGCAAGAAGACCTGCCCATGCCGGAGATTATGAAGATGGATAAAGATGCGGCAAGGGCTCTGAAGCCCGGGTATTGTGACCTGAGAAGAGAAGCGGCATTTAACTTGCACTTGATTTACAAGAATAGCGGAGCGATTGATCTTGCTAGGCAGATCCTAAGGAATTACTGCACCTTTTGACCATTAGGGGTGTAAATATGTTTCAAATTTACTTCAAAAAAATGTATATTAATTTATTAAAAAAAAAATCAAGGTAGATAACTTAACTATGTGCATAAAAATATTAGAATAATTGAATATTTTAGATCTTAAAAATGTATTAAATATGCATAATTTAAAAAAAAAACAAATTAATAATATCGGTGAATAGATGACTGTTGAGCCATGTAGACTGTATCCATAAGGGTTTCTTCGAGCAAGGCTCATTGATGTCAAGTACAAGGAACTAATATGTACTACTCGCCTACTCGGTATGATACAAGGAAATAATTAGCAATCATCTTTTAAAGATTTATTGAATTTTATTTTTCTATTATTTTCTACCGTACAAAATGTGAAGTGTTGAAACTTTCTCGTCTGTTCGCTAATTATAAAGACATTTTTTGGGGTAAAATACCGTTTATCAGGCCTTAAGAACGATTTTGAGATGACTGGAAATGGTGGAGTATTGAAATGGGACGATCAGAAACGGATTATCATCAGGCCAAGTACTACCCATGTCGAGACGGTCTAATGTTCAACACCAGTCCTACCCAACCTACTCCAGCACTGAGTCCAGAGACCTTGGATTAAACAATGAAAATGCGTAGTTATTTCTTTTTCTTTTTCTTTTTTTTTTTCGAGTCAAGAGGAAAACATATTTTAAGCTGATAATCAGTCCGTTTTTCTTAAGACCATTGCTTTTGGTCTGAAATAAGACGGATAACATGTCATCATTTTACAATAAAATGTTGTTATTTTCTGATAACATGTTACCATTATTGTTCACATCATTTTCAGGGTAAAAAATGACATCTCTAGTCATAACATTTTGTGAATTAATTGGTTACATTTTCTTAAAAAATGACAACATTTTATCCGTCTGACAAATAAGACCAAAAGTGTCCGTCTGAAATAAGAATTTGTGGCTGATTATATACTCAACTCAGTCATTTAGAAATAATAAAAACTGGTAGGTGAAATAGTGAAAACACATACAGAGTACTACAAGAAAAGAATGAAGTAATCAGTAATGTAATGCACAATATATACTGAATTTTTAGGATATTCATTCTTGCTGATATTCTATTGTTATCATCAATGATGGGTGTTACCGTGCTCATCCGCGAGGGCGCCAAACCGAAATATCAAAGTGAGCTTAGCCGGTCTCATCAGAGCATTTCAACAAGGAGGTTAGTAACAAGCTGGTATGTAAATGAGCTAAGTCCTCAATATCGATGCAAGCTCGGTCAAATTAATATCAAAGTCCAGCCTTATCTGAGCTTGATCAAAACCGAGCCGAGTTTGAGCTAAAGTAAGTCTAAGATCAATAGATTGATTTTTCTTTTTTTTTTTTTTTTTTAAAAAAAAAAAAAATTGATTTTAGTAATTATGTATTTTGATTTTGTAATATTTTTGTTTTTATTTAAATTTGGGAAAGTGGTTAGAAAATTTGGAACTTTTTTACCCATCGGTCAAAATGACGGGTCGTGACACTATTAAAACAGATCGGGTTTACAAGCCGGTTCAAATTTTGACAGGTCCAATATTAGTCCAACTTGGGTCTTGGACTAGACCCGACAAAATTGATCCCGGGCCGAATGATCCAACCCGACACCCGAACTGGAGCTGAACCTGGATTAACCCGGTCCTAATTATGCTAAACCCGAAAATTACCCGACTCGAACAGACCCGATCCAATTTAACCCATTTGCCATGTCTTTAATCAAAATGGCATAATTAAATGGGCCTTGGACTTCCTTGTATGGGCTATCATGATAGAAAAATCAACCCAATTGATCATTTGTTAGAATGGATTGTATGCGTTGTACTTTAGGGCAGTATACTTGGAATCCTGGCCGTGTAATGTTGTTCACATTTTGGAATAAAGGGGAATCTTTATTCCACTTACTAGCGGTCTATATTAACCAACAATTTTCCTTTAATTATTCAGTTCTCAACTCAATATATAATATAGGTACAGCCGACCCCAAATCATTTTGGGATTAAGGCTCTGATGTTGTTGTTGTTGTTGTTGTATTCAGTTCTCAACTCAATATATAATATAGGTATATCCAAATTCCAAACAATTGGTTGATTAAAATTTAATTGATTAATTATGAATTTTTTTAGAAATTTTCTTCGGATTATTGGCAACATGAACACCAATGAGGTAAGTATTCATTTGAGTAATAACAACTAATTTAAGTATTATTTCACCATTGTATGTTTAGCTAAGAAATTAGGGCATCCCGTCCTCAAAATCGATGGTAATTGTTTGTAATTGCAACATTTGATATATTCAAGCATCTAATTGCTATATTTATGCTATGGTCATGTTTTGTAGGTAAAATGACTATTTTATTGAGTGTGATCATCTTAATATTTGTTTCATAATTTTCAATTATGGAGTACTCCATATATTATATTTTCCTCTTTAATAACTTCGAATTCTGATTTTATAATTATTGTACATGGTGAAACACAAAAACCTAGATTCTTTAAAAATGAAAAAAACATTTAAAATCTTAAATTTGGGGTTTTTTGTAAGATATAATGACTACATGGTAGCTTGAGATTGTTAGTACATGAACTCATGGTAATCATTGTTTATGGTTAGTGACGTAGCCAGAATTTAAGTTACGGGATTTAAGAACTCCAGCCGGGAAGGAGGGAGTAATATTTAATTTACCTTCACTCTCAAGTCTCCACTAAATCTCTCATATTTTAATTTCACAACCATAGGCCTTACTTATCTATCCACTTCAAACCCTAACTAATTAAATAGAGAATCTCTCAAATCAGCAAAAGATTTAACCTTAAATACTCCCTTTGTTTCATAATATAAGTCGTTTTAGATTATTTCAATCACAAGAAATAAGAAAGTATTGGGAAATATTGTATTATTAGTTATATGTTATAAATACTCTTTGAAAATTTGAAGGTTGAGTTTTTCGACCAATAAAATTGCTTAAATTAACTCTTTTTTGAAATTTTTGGTGCTTTGGAAAATGAAAATAACATTTAATACATATATAGAAAAATGTAAAACGACTTATATTATGGAACGGAGGGAGTACAATGTTAATGATGAGTTAATATTGCAGGAATTCCATGAAGCTTTATCTGCTCCAAGTCAAGAAAACACCCAGCAAAGGGATGATAATGAGGTGAGGCTTCCTGGCTTCAACATTGATGATGATGATGATGATGATCCACACACCAACATTCTGCCTACAACCTCAACCATCCATCAAATAGGTAATAAAACGTATAGACGAACTCATTTGATCTCCTGAAAGATGGTCTCACACTATTTTATGGACTCATATATATATTTTTTTTTTTTTATGACGAGGGGGTTGAATCCCCCCGGGCCCATGCATTCCCGCACCACCACATGGACCATGTAAGCCACCCCTTCGGGGGCTGCAGTGGCGATCTGATGTGATTGAAGTTGTGTTTTTAGGGTTTTCATTATAGGTTTTATCTATTTTTTTTGTTTTTTGTTTTGAGGTGTCAGAATTAGATTTTCACTGATGCATGCATGGCTATGTTTTCTTTGGCTTTAAGGGTGCTTGATAAGGACTTTGTGTTAGTTTGTTTGTGAGTTGGCAATGGCGTTTTTGGTTTACATATGAGACCTTATCCTTTGTGTGATTGTGAGGGACGGAAAGGCCGATGAAGTGAGAGTGTGAGACAATTTTCTTTGTCTGGTTACGTAAGAAGATCATTTCAACCAAAATTGTAACTGTAAGGTGATGGTTGAGGTCCAATCAATGATCTTATACTCTAACACGCTCCCTGGTACAAATGTCCTGTAGGCCTCCCCATATATACCTACAGGGCTACAGGTGCTAATATAGGTATAGGTAATATACCTCTGATATATACCATGTGGAAAGACTTTAAGGTGATACTTGAGACTCAATCAATGATCTTATATCCTACCAGGTTAACAATGTAAGAATAGTTAAAATGTCCTTGTTAGGTCTCGATAGAGCTGGCCATAGCATGGGCTGACCCGACCCGGCCCAGACTCGACCCGTCTTAGCCCGTTATTTTATGCAACTTGGGTTGGCCTGGCCCAGCCTGGCCTTGGCCTACAATTGGCTCGAGCCCGAAAATTCCAGCTCGACCAGCCTTGGCCCGCCATTTTTAGCAAAAATATAAAAAATGATAAGGCCCGTCAGCCCGACCCGCCTTTGGCTCGCCCCGGGCCCTGACCCGATCAAGCATATCCCAGCCCAGCCCGGGTCTAATCAGGAGAGCCCGGCCCATCTCTTGGCCAGCCCGGCCCGAATACAGGTCTAGGTCTCGATAGTTCTTTTCCCGATAATTAGTCATGTAAAGCATATGACATGCTAAATAATACGGACTATAAGTATAATGTATGTATTATTATTGCATGATGCTAGCTGGAGTAGCTGCATATGACGAGAGCAGTTCTGATGATGAGCAATGGGTGTTCATCCCGGCCGGTCACAACGATTTAGAAAGCATCATCAGTACAGACGAGTCTTGGGATAGAGATACGGATTATTACAGCTATTCATCAGACGATGACGACTTTGTGCATGTTGAATATCAGCTTCATCGGCCCTGGAACGAACCAGAGGGACAATCCCCGCGACTTCCTTTTTTATCGCGGGTTTGGTATAATTGCTTATCGTATCTATTCTCATTGAGCCTAAGAATGATCGAGCATGAGATAGCTTTATCCATTGCCGGGTTTCCTGAGCAAAACATGGAGGGGCGACAAGAAGCAAGAAGACCTTATGCTCGTCAACAGAATGTGATTATAAACTATGTTAACACGGACGACTCTGAACGTCGTCGTGTTGGTGAAGCGGCTACTGTTACAGTTCAGCGTTCTTTTAATGTTAATATCGGTCACAACACCAATAATGATGGTGAACAAAATGCTGGAGATGTTGTATATCGCGATCATGGTGGCAATGTGCGCGTTGAACTCAATGGTGTCCGGGATGTTTTCTTCAATGGACAATTATCTTAATGGGATGAGCCAAACACCATGAAATTAAATTAACCTCCATCTATCTTCTTTGATTATTAGGGTAATGCTATGTATGTATTGTCGAATTTTTGTTAATATCATCGCACTTTGGTTTTAGCCTCTTTTTTTTCACCTGAACTTTTTGTAATAGAAATTGTATATATGTAACTACGACAAATAGCAAAGGAAACTAACGATGATAAATTCATACCAACAACAAAAAGAAAAATACAAAATCGCAGCTCGCAAACGACTGAAATACTAAGGCCTTGTTTTTTCTGACATTTTAGAGCTGAATGGAACTCAACTCAACTGAACTGAATAGAGTTGAGCTAAATTGAATTGAATAGACCTGAACTGAACTAAGCTGTTTGGAGCTGAACTGAACTGAAATAATAATAATATTAAATATAGTAATACTCCCTCCGTCCCGATCAATTGTTGTCCTTTCATTTTGGCACAAAGACCAAGGAATGAGAAAAATGCCAGTAATTAAATGATAAGTGGAACAAATTGAATGAGAATAATCAAATTACTCATCAAGTTCATTCTTAAAATAGAAAGGACAACAATTGACTAAGACACCCAAAAATGAAAAAGGACAACAAATGACCGGGACAGAGGGAGTAATAATTAATAATAATTGTAATATTAATACTAGCAATTATTTATTATTATTATTAAAAATAATGACCTTTGACAACAGTTATGGGTAAAAAAACGTAACCGTTGTTAAAAGTTTTAACAACGGCCCGAACAACAACACCCGCTTTTTTCTATAACAACGGTTATTAGCCGTTGTTGTCCACTATATCTATAGTAATGAGTGGTTGTACAATGCTTATTACAACTTATTCGCTAATTTTGTTACACTTTGAATTTTTCTTATTCTACGTTTACTTATTCTATACAAAGTGTAGTTTTTGTATATTCTGATATTTTATTCCATTTTACTTATTCCCTAAATCTTGTATATTCTGAATCTAGAATGTTCTTATTGCCTTATTCCATGGTTACTTATTCTCTAAAAAAATTAACAATTCGTCTCATTAAGGACGGACACTATCCATCTATAATTATAGACAGATAGTGGTACTCTCACAAAATTAAAGTAAGAGTATCCATTGCCCACCCACTTGCATTTGTGAGAGGGACACTATCTGTCTATTGCTATAAACGGATACTATCCCTCTATAACGAGAATTTGTGGAAAATTAATTAGTCTCGTATAAGATAAAACATTGTAGAATCATCTTACTTGCAAATACATGGTAATTAATGAGAGTTATTTTTTATTTTTTTTTATTTAAATAAGCGTATCATATATTATGGGTAAGAATTAAATCTCAACCTTATAATTGGGTTAAAAATTAAAAGCTATTATCATTTAAGCTAAAACTCTTATTTTTATAAAAATTTAAATTACTAACAAGTAACAACTCTTACTCGTTCCGTGTTTACTTAGTCCGACTTTAATTCTCTCTCTATATATAGCTTCATCAAATTCAACTTCCTTTACGGCTTTACCCCAACAAACAGCAACGACATGCAACAACAAAACTTTTGTTAGTTAGTCCCAAATTAACCTGGGGTTAACTAACGTGAATTATCCTTTAAAACGTGTTTATGCATGAGAATTTGTATGCGCTAGAATTCTGTCGTGTATCCTCATCGATTTAGTTTCCTTTACTCCAAAAAAAGAAAAAGAAAAGAAAAACTCCCAAAAGTTTTTCCTTTAAAAAAAGTTTTGAAGCTAAGATGATGAGGTCCTCAGGGAGTCGTGAGGAGGATGACATCAATCGGAACTTTGTTGCCGGCTATAACTCAAACTATGGATTGGGTCAACAGACGATTGGAGATGTCAATAATAATAATATTACTATTAATATTACTATTAATTTTAATATTTATAATAATTAAGACTTGTAAATTGTGGTGCTGGTTCACTCTCATATATTCTGTGGCGAGCGTTACTATTATTACCTAGTTGAGTAGTAGAGGCTATTAAATACATTAAAAATAATAATAATAATAATATTATTATTAATATTAATATTAATTTTAATATACTTATAATAATTAAAACTTGTAAATTGTGTGCATCTTTCTCGTTTCGTAATTGTGTTCTTGATCATCCTCTTGTTATCCAAAGTTTGTATTATTATCGTACCAAAAAAAAAAAAAATATTATTGTTAACTTGTAAATTGTGTATCTTTCTAGTTTCCTAATTGTGGTCCTGATCATGAGCTTGTTATCCAATGTTTGTATCTTTAGAAAAATTCTTTTGTCATCCGAAAGGACGGTGCTCCATACACTCAAAGACAATCCATCAAATGGAATGTTATAATGACTTAGGTGTAAGGAGTACCGTATTCCCGAAGGACACAAGATTCGTGTCTTTGGTTTTTTTTTTGTACAACTATATATAACTTGTACTATACCTTTTAAACGGGTAAGGCAGACGGGTTACGGGTTCAGTTTATTTCGGGTTCGGGTCAATTTCGGGTTTTTAAAATAGGGGTTTATACAGGTTCAGGTCGAATTACGAGTTTAATTAACGCATTTTTACAAATGTTTATTTTATCTAATATTAATAATAAACATATAATTATACTTAATTTTTATTACCTGCTAGTTTAATGTATCTTGTTAGTAAGAATATGCATTTTTTGTTTGATATATTCAATAACAAAACATCATACAAAGTATTGGATTGAGCAACTCTTACATGTACGTCACAAATAGTAACTATGTAACACCCCCTTCTTATCCGGGCAAGGTAATTAGGGAATGTTACCATCTCGGTTTTCCGAGGCGGTAAATCGGAGATACAATCAAGAAACATTTATATAAATAAAGTATTTAGTGTCTTACATAACCATAAATGAATAAATGACATAAAAGGTACAACTCATGACTACTATACTCCGTCTAATGAAGTGTCACTCGGCTCCAAGTTTAAGGCTCGTCCTGTCTCCCACGCGACACCGAAACAACTTGTACTTAACCTGCTCTCCATATGATCGGAAATATCATATGGATCGACACAGGTCACCCCGAGAAATAGGTGACAATTACACAAACACACAACACGTCATTTTCAATAAATAAACCTACGGCACAACATGATAAGTAAATATTCAATATGCCAATAATATGAATGAGACACGATTATACCATCACCACGTCGGTGCCAGGGACACGCCCACGACACCACACCTCACAACAAGGTACCGGGACACGTCCAGACGTACCGGGTCCGGAAGCCAACCGGATCTCTTGCCAGACGTCGTGCCTCAACCATACGAGTCCCTCCGTACTCAAGTCATTAATGTGCACATCCCTTTTGGAGTGAGAAGCTCCAAGAGGCGACCCAAGCGGAAGGCGGTCTCCCAACCACCTTCCGTCTCCTCAAAAAACTAGTTTAATATATGATATTAGTAAGATTAAACATTTTTTGCTTAATATATTCAATATGACACCGTTATGCGAACGGGTCGATACGGGTTTTGGGTTAAAAAACGGGTCGATCAACATCTTTTTCTGTCATTTTTTAAAACTTCTTTTATATTGTAATTCCTACCATTTATACGTTTTGTCTCCTCTTGCTTGTCTTAGTCAACTTAATTGTCACCATTCTCGCCATCACCACCTCGTATCATCATCATCATTACCCTCAGTAACTCGCTAACTACGACAGTGAGACTCAAATAAGATGAAAATGTTGACATGGCACGTGATCCGAGGTGATGAGGTGGTAGTCCTAACGTGGACTGCGGTTCCACGTAATACGATGAAAGTGACGGTGTGGCACACACTTCAAAGTGATGACGTGGCATGTGATTGAGGTGATGACGTGTCAGTGCCGACATGGAATGCGGTTCGATGTAACACGGTGAAAGTAATGGTGTGGCACACACTTCAAGGTGATGATGTGGCATGCCGTAAGGATCGACGTAATATGGTGAAAGTGACGGTGTGGCACAACCTTTGATGTGATGACGTGACATATGGTTCGTGGTGATGACGTGGCATTCCGTATATATACATATCTTTCCTTAAAATTTTATAAGTCAATATCTATTTGACATTATCAATTTTAAGGCATATATATTGCCTTGATCCAACGGTCAACCCGTTACGGGTCGGGTTTCCACGCGCTATTTACGAGTCAAAACGGGTTCGGGTATTTTTTGGGTTCAGGTTGACAAAACCGGGTTACTTGCGGGTCGGGTTACGGTCGGTTTTCGGGTCAGGTCAATTTTTGACAGGTCTAATTGTAATGTTTATTTACTCTACTTTGGCTATGTTTGGTAAAAGTAACTGAAAATGTAGCTGCAACCTGAAAAGATACCTGAAACTGAAAAGCTAACTGAAACCTGAAAATGCAGTTGATAAAGTAGCTGAAAATTAAGAGCTGATAAGATAACTGATTATATTTGTTCTAACAACACGTCCTAGATGTCGCTATCTAAATCTTGCAAATTAACAATTTATAACCTTACCTAGTGTTAATCTACAAACAAGAGTACAACGGTAAGCAAGGATCGAACCTAAGAAAACGAACGTTTGCTAATGGATTTAAATGTGAAATTAAACTAGTTGTGAAGTGTGCACAAAAGAAACAATAAAAAGGGGATTTTGAAATGATTCAAAGTAAAGAAATTCAAACAAGACTTACAAGAGTGTCAAGCAAATAAATGAACACAAATAGAAGATTTATCAAGTTTTAAAAGAGGTCTTGACCCAATCCACTCGGTTTTCATCTAACAATCGATCCTAGACAAAAATACGATCTTTTCTTACCCATCTATTTCATTTAACTTTTTCTTCAAAATGCTTCATTCTTTGATGTCTTCATGCTTTGACTTGTCTTCCTCCACCTGATTGGATTATTTGGATCATGGTTGACATTAGGAGAAGTTTTCACTTCTGAAATCAGAGGCGGTTCTAGGATTTACAAAGGTGCATAAAATTTTTTAATAAAGAAAATATCGAGTTATACGAAATAAAAAACGGTGATATAACATTCTAGTACAAGGATAGAACTCATGACGTGTAACTAAGAAATAGTCTTAATAACCGCTAGACCTGCATAATTAATGTGCTCCTTTACTAAACAATATTGTAATTATTTTTCGGAAACACAAATTCTCATTTGTGACGGACAATATGGGTCAAAGAAAACTCATTTACATAGAAAAAGACAAGCCTTTTGTAATTCCCAAGGCACCTTTACTTTTGTCTTTTCTAACAAAGTGAGTGGTACTTGACTCGTCACAAGTTTGTGACGGATATATCCGTCACAAGAGAAACTTATTGTTTCGAAAAAGGGGTACAGATGAACCCCTGACGCTCCCGTCTAAAAGCCGCTTGTTAACTGAATACTTGAAAATCTGGCAATTGGAATGTTTAGCATGTAAAACCCCATCCAAATACCGATTTATTCAACTAAATGGACATAATAATAAACTACTACTACTAATATGAGCTTATCAAGTAGCTTATGAAGAAGCAGTCCACTGATTTACTGCTATCCTAGCATATCCTGTATTACCATCTTACAGGACACATTTAAACATTATTCTACTAATCGAATTGTGCTTGAGATATATCGAGATATTGCTCCACTCGGAATTTACCTATCTCTGTATATCTTCATTATCTCGCTTGACTCTTGGTATGTACTCCGTATATCATTTTATGAGACAGGAAACTTCAACAATCTTGTCAACTTGTCAAGACATTGTTAGAGCTTTAGCTCGAAAAATGATGGCCATGCCATGATTCCAGGAATAGAAGGTATAATATGTACAGAGCAAAGTATATATTACTGAAAGATTGTGTACCAATTAGCAAAGCGAGCACCCTGCTTGTAGTAAGCAGCAGAACGAGAAGCAAGGCCATCGAGGCCTTGGTAACATAACTCGTTGTTTGAACCACGAATTAGCACGAAACCCTGTTGCACACAGTCACGCACCACACGACATGAGCACATCTTAAATCGAAGAAAATACAAACTGCTCACATGTACCAAGATTAGACCAGCTACGTATGTGGATTATGGGCAACATATCAGGTATATTATGGATTTATGGGTGATAAGGTACTGATCTAGGTCGTCGACTTTGATACCAGGAACAATACCTTGCTCGTTGAGGACATCAACCGTCTTCTTCCCTTCAGTAGCATGAGCGATGTACTGACCAAGCCCAGTGGCGGAAGGCAAGTCAGGAAAAAAAAAGTAAAAAATTTCCGTTGCCGGGACTTGAACCCGGGTCTCTTGGGTGAGAGCCGAGTATCCTAACCAACTAGACTACAACGGATTGTTGGTAACAAGTTATACAAGAGTGATTTTATCTTTTAGGGGCGACATAGTGCGCTCATTTAAATAGATTGTTAATAACAAAATGTCATTGCGACCCATCTTCCGCTTCTTTAGATCTTCCATAACCAACTCACAATCTCCTTCGACCTCTGTCCAATGCTTCTTGTAGCCCATGTAGAACCGCAATTGCTTTCGCCATAGTCGGGCTCATCATCTCCTTCACCTCGACCATCACCCCCCACTCTATTCGCCCCTCCTCATCTCTACATGCTATACCCCAGCCCACACCCACTTCGTCCACCACTCGAGCATCAACATTGATCTTCTTTAACCCCCGCAGCGGCCTCCGCCATCGAGCTACGCATTCCTCTTGTCCACCCTCCGCCACCAGACCCTCATCTTGATGTGAATAGGCTGATGACCCATAAAAACAACAAAAACTTCTTGTTGTGGATGCTCTTGGATAACAAATGCACAAACTGACGCACGCCCAAAGCTTTAGTTAAAATGTCTGCAACTTGTTCAGACGTATGAACATATGTCGGAGAAATAAGGCCTTCTTGTATCGCATCCCTCACAAAATGACAATCGAGCTCAATATGTTTAGCTCGCTCGTGAAAAATGGGGTTACGTGCGAGATGTGGGGCCGCACTGTTATCACAATGAAGACTAGCGGGAGAATTGACAAAAACATGAAGAAAACTCAATATCCCTCTCAACCATTTGACTTCACACGTGGCTGCTCGCATAGCACAATATTCAGCTTCGCGGAAGGAAGTGAAACCGTGGGCTGTTTCTCGGTTTTCCAAGAAACAGGTGCACCACCCGACAATACAAAATAGGCAGTAATAGATCGTCGCGTTAATGGACAACTAGCCCAATCAGCATCGCAATAAACAGACATATCAAGAGAGGACCCAGACCGAAATAACAAGCCTTGACCAGGATGACTCTTTAGGTAACGAACTACGCGTAATGCAGCATGCCAATGTGTCTCCCGCGATGCGTGAATAAACTGGAACAAAATGTGAACACTGTAAGTCAAGTCGGGTCGAGTGTTGGTCAAATAAATCAGTCGGCCAACCAACCGACGATATGGGTCCGTGATGAGTAAGGCATCATTAGCCACGACCAACTTGTGATTTTGCTCAATAGGGACATTATCCGAACGACCTCAAGATGGCGATTGGGCGGGCTGTTTTGGGAGAAGGCTATATTCTTCAATATCGTTAAGGACACAAGCTCCCCCTGTCATATACTCATCTTCGCTATACTTAAACCATGGTATATGAGGTCACTTCCCTCGCCCCAACTCCGTGTCAAGTGAATCAACTGGCCTTAACGCTTCATCACTTGTGCCTGCAACATTGCATGTCACGGTCACCCATCAGACCTGGTTCTACAACTGTGGTGTAACACCCCCTCATACCAAGGTACCTTAACAAGAACTACCCTAGCATGAAAGACTGTTACCATCTCGGTTGCCCGAGGTTAGTATATCAAAGTTACTAATCCAAAACACATTTATTAAAGTGCAACTGAGTTTAACGATTACATGTTTCCAAACCAAACCAAAGTACAACTGTGAAATGTCTAACAACTACAAAGAATGCAAGCTAAGTCTCTTGACGACGGAAACTAGACTCGAGTGATGACTCCCCATAACTATCCCATAGCTAAAGAACTGCATCACGTGTCACAATCTGCTCACCATCCCCGAATGGATCACCACAGATTTTATAAAACAACAACGGGGTCAGTTACTGAATAATCAAAGTAAGACAAGTACAAAAGGCAACCAGTTGATCATCATCCTCCCCCGGTCTCCCGATCTCACACGGTAACCGACTACACACCGAAGTGTTTAACTCTGCCAGATTACCCATCGCAACAGGTAATCCTCGCCGCCAGTGAGGGACCGCAGCCAATCCCCACCTAATCCCCGCTCATCAACGAGCGATATCCCTGTCCCTTAATGTGCACACCCCCTCCCGTGGCGGGTTCCACGGAGGGCGAACTAGGGTGTGAAGCCACTCCTGCAAGTGACTCCACCACAATCATCACAACACCAACACCACACCAACACTCCCACAACGATCAGCAGACAATCAATCAAACACAAAACAATACAATCTCAAATCAATTAAACAGAAACTGAGTAGGGAAACCCTACCTTAGCACAACTGCAAGAGACACAAGCAAGGCAATCTAGAACGACTCCTCTACGAAGTCCCCACCTAACACAATCACATACACAACAATCACCATATGCAAAACCCCCTTTTCCCCAATTCACAATTCAACGATCACACACAATAGGGAGAGATTTGGAGAGGATTAAAGCGTCGTTGAGTGTTTAGGTTTTGTAAAAATGTAATTAGAAACTGATTAACGCGTTTTATATAACTCTAATCATCTCCAAATCAAACCGCGGAAATAACACTCGTCAGAGCGGATACTCGGTCGAGTAGAGAGTATACTCGGCGGAGTACCCTCTACTCGGTCGAGTATTCCATATACTCGGCCGAGTATTCCTGGGCAGTAGTCATTCCAGGATACACGACACTCCTTACTCGACCGAGTAGGCCATATTCTGCCGAGTACGGGTTTAGGAAATCCGTAGTATTACATGTGGCATCGTCCAGCCCCTCAACAACACCATTCACATCACCATTAATTCACACTACCCATACCATTCGACACATCTCCCAATATGACCTCGCCATCCACAAACGAATCACAAGGCATAGGATCACCTCCTTCGTTCGTATCATCAGGATGGACATAATTCCCTTCACGAGAATTAACAAGATATGGAAACACATATTCATCAAAAATCACATCGCGAGATATAAAATCTGCCAGGCAAGGGAGTCGAAGCCCGACCACCAGCTATTTTGAATACCATTAACTTCCTCCTTCACCAATGCATCACACAAGGTTTAACACCCAATTAGCGCATTAATTAATATTAATCCCCTTAGTCCAGAGGAGGCCCCTAGCTGGCTTGGGCCCCGGTGCGGCGAGCCAAATGAACGAGCTCATGGCCGCCTCTGTTTACGAACTCAGAAAGTAAAGATTTTTTTTAAATCGATCATCTTTACGAATCACAAGGCATATACGAGTTTGACAAAAAAAATTGTCGAGTTTCGAACTTGTGATCAAGAGATATGGTCACTCAAATTTTGTTCGTTCAAAAAAACTTTGACGTACAAAAACTCCTAGCCACGGGATTTTCAAATGCAACAATTTTTTTTTCTAATCATATTTCTCGGAAAGATAATCGATTTGAAAGAAAATCGTCGCTTTCTGAACTCGTAAACATGAACTATTGCCTCTTAAAAATTTTCAGATAAAAAAACTGAGTATTTCGAACAAAATGTCAAATCTAAGGGAAAAAAAACCTGAAAAAGTGGTGAAAAAAAATAGACAACCCCGGTAAAGTTACCCACCAACTCCCATAACCAACCCATGTCTACCTTCTTACTCTCTCACTAGTCACTAATCAAACTCGAGATTTGCATCTTCCATACTATCAAAAATAAGAAAAAATGTGTTCTACGCAGTTTTCGGGTAACCACTACAATCAACGATTGTATTATCCCGTTATCCAAATTTATTTTCCAAATCGGAATACTAATTTCCAAGCAGCAGATCTTGAGATCATCCGAACTCAAGCTCAGATCGACTCGTGTTTATGCAGCAAAAGCAACCTACACACGATGTCACCAAGGTTGGCAAGGTAATAAATATGAGCTACTATTTGGCTTTGCTTAATATCTTACGTCTGGTCAATGCAGTAATGCAGTCTAGTCAGTGTTTGTGTAGATTTGGTGTTCAGCACAACTGTTTTCTTTTTGTTTTTATTTGCAATTGGTCTCCCTTGTGACGGGTTACCATTTGTGACGGATATTTTGTGAGATAAAATGGTAACAAAATGGGTTAGTGGAGAAAGGGGACCACATGAATAGTGTTGCAGAGAGAGAAAAAGTGGGTACATTGTGAGGTAAAATGGTATCCGTCTTCAGCTTGTGACGGATATGTCATGTCTTCAATGAGAATTTGTGTTTTATTTGAGAGACAGATTAGCTGACTACCTAGGTACTTCTGCTTAGTGGTGTATTTAGACCTGGCAAAACGGGTCAATAGGTCGGATTTAGGTCGGGCTAATTCGGGTCAGGTTAGTTCGGGCCTTTATGATTTTGGGTTAATTTGGGTTGGGACGAGTCATTTCGGGTTTGTTCTTCGGGTATGTTTCGGGTCAAGCGGGTCGAATTGTTTCGGATTGGGTCATTTTTGGGTCAATGAATAATAAGGAAATAGTCATTTTAAGTTTTTTCGGTTCAATTAGAGTTATATTTTGTCGGGTCATTTTCGGGTTTGGTAGTTT
Source organism: Silene latifolia (assembly GCF_048544455.1). NCBI lineage: Eukaryota > Viridiplantae > Streptophyta > Magnoliopsida > Caryophyllales > Caryophyllaceae > Silene > Silene latifolia. The sequence continues at coordinate 150,412,212 of NC_133528.1, read as the reverse complement.
CGAATCGGGTCATTTTCGGGTCTGGTCAGCTCGGGTCGAGTCGATTCGGGTTTTCGGATTTCATTAGGGTGATGTAGTTCGGGTCACTTCAGGTCTCGGGTCAGGTTGCTTTTGTCAGGTCTAGTACTGGTTGAGTTAGGGGGTTAGTAGGAGTCCTTGCCTCCCTTGCGGACAAGATTTTCGGAATTTTTAGATAAATTTTCTAGAATTTTTTCGGGTGTATTTTACATAATTAACCGTTTGCCTAGTTAAAAATTTGCATTCCTAAGCTTAATAATTTGGAAAGTGACCCAATTTGAAGTGACCCGAAAATGATTTATTCAAAGCAAAATGACCTGATCCGGATTAACCCAACCCAAAAATAACACGAATCGAAAAGTACGTGTTAATTGTTGACCGCAATTGAACCCAAACTGAATACGACCCATTTGGCAGGTCCACATGTGAGTCAAAAATAAGATTAGGTAGCTTAATGAGCAAAAATTAAGAATGTAGTGTAAATAGCAAGTGGGTTACTCATGTACTACTATTGGACTCGCGAATCCAAAAGATACTATAAATAGCATTTTTTTTTTTCTCTTTTTTTTTTTGAAGAATTTTTTTTTTTTTTTTTTTTTCTCTTTGGTTATACATTATTAAAAATTATAAAAATTTGATTTTCTTATAATATTTATTGCGATAAATTCAACCAGAGATCTCACATGACTATATTTTCTCTTAAATACTACAAATAATACCAAATATTCTTAACAGTCGTGAATAGTGCCAAAAAATCAAGGTAACCTTCGATAAATATACTATAAATAGGGAAGCACTAAATCCACGGGCAAATAAACTAATGCCACGAAATCTCCACTCTAGAAACAGTACCTGTATTTGAATATTGCTCTCAGAACTTCCGTGGAGGAATACATATTCATCGTGGCATTATCAGCCACCTATAAATACATCTTAACCCCAAAGCCAATGGCACTATTGCCTTTTTCGTTTTCGGTTTAATTCCATTTCGTGTAACCAAAAAAAAAAATTTAAAACTGATAAAACTAAATAACTAATCTTATTTTAAATTTCGACAAATTTATTACAATCATTTCTTTTTCCAAGTACTCCATAATCGGCTAATGATGAAGTTCCGTCTCCATTTTCCAGGTTTTTTTACCAGCATTTTTAGGGTTTTCGCCATTGAGGTAATCCGTCTGTATAAGTAATTATGTATCATGAATTTTCAACCAATCTTGTGTTTTTTTTTTTTTTGCGTGAAAAATTTTCCTTTACATGCTGAGCAGTTGAGATGATATAATTTGATTGTTTTGTGCTAATGTAGCATGAAATTTATTTATTTTGATTGTTATTTATACTTTTTCCGTGTCAGTCAATTTATTTACCTTTTATATTCAGTGTGAATAAATGATTGGGAGTTTGGGACGGATGGAGTATTATGTAATTGAGTTAGAATCGAGTTGGCAGATTACTGATCCATTTAAAGTTGACACGGGCGAAAATGCTGGTATTTATAGATAGACTGGTATTTATTGATGAGTTTTCATTGCAGGAAAACCAGGAAGCTTTATCGACTTCGGGTCAGGAATCAAACACCCCACAAAAGGATAATAATGATGAGGAGAGGCCTGCTGGTTTTAACATTCTGCCTACTGATCCAGCCTTCCGTCAACCAGGTAAAACTGCAAGACGGACTTCATTTAATGTGAAATCGTCTTTGGTGCATTTAAGGCTTTTAGCATAATTGTATCAGTCAATTTACTATTTTGGGTGTTCAGTAAATATGGAGTTAGTTTTACCATAATCCACTAAATTGTGCTTGATAATGAGTTTGTGCTTCTCTGTGAGTTGGATATGGTGTTGTGATTTGCAGATGGGATATACGAGAGATACGCTATGATAGGTGAGACCTTAAGATTCCAGAGTGTATCATACATTCATGCGCCTAATAAAATGTATGAATGCATGTTGCAGGTGCAGCTGGTCTGAGCGTGCTTGAATTGGACCATGAATCGCTCACAATTGTACCCAACAAGTTAAGAACAAGTCAGAACTCGCAATGTAATGAGAGCAGTTGCAGCGAGCAGTGGGAATTAATCCCTAATTGTGGTCACAGCGATTCAGAAAGCTCCAGCGGCGAGGAATGGGAGTTAATTCCTGATGATGGTCGCAGCAATTCAGAAAGCACCAGCGGCGAGCATTGGGAGTTAATCCCTGATTGTGGTCACAGCGATTCAGAAAGCACCAGCAGCGAGCAATGGGAGTTAATTCCTGATGATGGTCGCAGCAATTCAGAAAGCACCAGCGGCGAGCATTGCGAGTTAATCCCTGATCACGGTCACAGCGATTCAGAACGCAGCAGTGGCGAGTCATGGGAGTCACTCTCTGATTATCACAGCGCTTCAGACGACAGTGTATGTGACGACAGTGTATGTGTCGAGAACAATTGTGGGGATCCATGGCAGAAGCTCCAAGAGCCGCTTCAGGGGACCGGGACCCAACCTAAACAAGGAGCCGTCTCTAGATTCTTATTACTTGTTAACGAAAACCTCATTCTTTCCACTTTATTGGGGGTTATTTGGTATCTATGCTCGTATTTATTTTTATTGATCAAAGGAATTTTAAGTCTTGTGACTGGTAAAGGAATTAACCCTGGAAGCTGTGTCCTTTGTGGTGCCGTTGCTCGTTCTTTGCATCATAATGTTGGTCAGAACACCAACTGCGGCGGTGACCAGACAATTGGAGGTGTCAACCATGAAGAAGGCCATTCCCGTCTTGTAGTCAATGGTGCCGGAGATATTGTCATCAGCCACTTATATATTAATACTAGCGCTTCACACGGTCTGTTTTAATTAATACTTGTATTTAATGTTGGGTTGGCATGTGGTGCTTCTACCCAGTTTTATATATATATATATATAAAAGATACTTAGCCAAGCTCCATGAAGCCGTCTATCTCATTTGATTACATGGATGTTTACAATTAGTGTTGAGATATATCGAGATATTGTTGCAGTAGAGATTTACCTATTTTTGTATACTTCATTATTGCTGGACTATTCAAAATTAATACCTAAGACGACTCTTTTGTTAAACCTTAATACAAACATAGGATTGTTGGTGTTTTTGGGTAGTAGATCATGCGTGATCTTAGACCCTTAATAGCAAAAAACTTGAGGGGCTACTAGTGGTGGGGGAGTTTTCAATTTCCTGGCTGTCTTTAGTTGTGTGAATGGACCCTAAGAAATTCAAAGCATAATCACTATGCTTTTACTTTTCCTTTCCTTTTCTAACCCTAGGAAATCCAAAGCATCCCTTTTTCTATACAATTGAATCATGTGTCAAAGTGGAATCCATATTTTGTGATTTTGTGGAGTAATTATCTTTGTATTTTTGTTAATTATTTTGTTATCAAATTATTATTTTCCCTAATAATTAATATGTAATTTTTTTTTAAAAATAATTACACCAAAATTCCTAATTTTTTCTTCTCTACAAATAGATAGTAATATTGACACACACTTTCCTTCTTTAATTTTCCTTACTCTCTTAGTTATCATGTTTTTTTAAAGAAAATAAAACGTCTTTAATTTTTTTCTTGTAGCTTCAACCATGAATTTTTCTCTTCCTCATCCCACTATTTCTTATCACTTCTTAGTTCTTACTCATCAATCCTCAACTTTTCAATTTACAACCAAAACACTCGTCTAACCATAATTTACCCTTATTCATCATCCCGCTCTCTTTCAACATTTATCTTTCTTACTTTAAAGTATCTCACACATTTTTTATATTAAAAATCTATTTTCATAATTTGTACGGGATTTTAACTCGATAATTTATCGACTTCGGTTTTATTATAAGAAAAAAATTCAGACGTTTTTTCGTTAAACAAAAACATACTTTCTAAGACAATTTCTAAAACATAAAAGACATAACATTTAAAACATTAATTTATAAAGCTACATTAACACAATAAACCAAGAGTTTCCAAGGTTTGATATTGAAACGTAGATGTCTGTCTTTATGTTTGTTCCGGGTGTAATTCCAGAGCAAGTATCGTTACCACCCGTGGCTTGTAGAATAATGTCTTTGGTGGGATTCTTCTTGTCCTTATCGCTCCTCTCGGCCTCTCCTGCAACAATGAACGAACTGAGGGCTTGGCTTTGTGCCAAGCGTACTCACTCCGACGCTCAAGTCAGTAAACTCAAAGGATTAAGTTGTGTTACTTGGCTAGATATGTATTGTAGAGAGATAAGGGAGATATTACCAGATGAATAGTGTATTTAGGTTAAGTTTTTTAGAGATCCTTTCCTCAATGAAGGTTGAGGAGTATTTATAGGCTTTCACCTTTTGTCACGTAGTGGCCAAGTGGCCAAGTGGCTTATCAGGTGGAAAGACCGTTCTACCCTCGGCCGATTGTCCTACGGCAGGCCGGCCGAGGGTCTTGGATGTGAGTACGCGGATATGTGCCCCTTGGGCGGGTTGCCATGCCGATACCCTAGCTAGCAGCCGATGGGTCAGACGGCTAAGCGATCTAAGTCGTTGACTTCTTTGTGGATATCTTTGACCTTGCTCAGTTGTGTTGACTTGGTCAGCGGTGCAGAATATGCCCCATCAATTTGCCCCCAGCGTAGTCTATGCCGTGGTATGGGCTCCGATGTGTGTTGAGCGTATATTCTGCGCAAGTAAAAATTTTCTGCCCCGGCTTCTTCTACCTCGGTTTGGTTCTGCTTAGGCCGTACCCTATCCCCCCTCCACATGGATGTGTAATGGACATCCGATGTGGAAAAGAGAGAGACGTTGGCCGAGACCAGGGTTGAGAGTGGACCGTTTGGCAAGTAGATACCAAGGAGCGTGTTGAAGAAGATACGTCGATCGGCATTCTCTCAAGGAGCGTGTCCCAACCGCCGCCGTAAACATGTTAGCGTATCGGTCGTTGTGGCCCACGCTTCCCGGCCTTGGCCGAGGGAATCGGGGTTACTGGCGCGACAAATGGCGTCGTATCTATAGACCATTATTGATTGCGTCCTCGTTCACGCTCGGTCTTAATTCGCCGAGGTGTCAGATTTGCGTCTCAACGGTACTTATACATTCTTAAGCTCGGTCTTAATTAGCCGAGGGCAAGTCGTGGTTCCCTCGTCACTCTCGGTCTTAGTTAGCCGAGGTGATCGAGTTTACGTTCGACCGCCGTTGTAAATACCTAGGCATATCGGCTCGTTCCCCCGTCGCCCTCGGTTTTAATTAGCCGAGGTGATCGAGGTTTTGGCTTGATTGCATTTACCGGCTCGTTCCCCCGTCACTCCCGGCTTCGGCCGAAGTGATCGAGGTTTTGGCTCGACCGCATTTACGCTCGTTCCCCGTCACTCCCGGCTTCGGCCGAAGTGATCGAGGTTTTGGCTCGATTGCATCTTTCGCTCGTTCCCCGTCACTCCCGGCTTCGGCCGAGGTGATCGAGGTTTTGGCTCGATTGCATCTTTCGGCTCGTTCCCCCGTCACTCCCGGCTTTAGCCGAGGTGATCGAGGTTTTGGCTCGATTGCATTTACTGGCTCGTTCCCCTCACTCCGGCCGGCCGAGGTGATCGAGGTTTTGGCTCGACCGCATTTACTGCTCGTTCCCCGTCACTCCCGGCTTCGGCCGAAGTGATCGAGGTTTTGCTCGATTGCATTTACGGCTCGTTCCCCGTCACTCCTGGCTTCGGCCGAAGTGATCGAGGTTTTGGCTCGATTGCATTTACGCTCGTTCCCCGTCACTCCGGCTTTGGCCGATGTGATCGAGGTTTTGGCTCGATTGCATTTACCGCTCGTTCCCCGTCACTCCGGCTTTGGCCGAAGTGATCGAGGTTTTGGCTCGATTGCATCTTTCGGCTCGTTCCCCGTCACTCACCCCGGCTTCGGCCGAAGTGATCGAGGTTTTGGCTCGACTGCATTTACCGGCTCGTTCCCCGTCACTCCCGGCTTTGGCCGAGGTGATCGAGGTTTTGCTCGATTGCATTTAGCTCCCCCGCGTCTTGACAGGTCGCTTCTCCTAGTGCTCCGTTCAAGCTTCTCCTAGTGCTCCGTTCAAGTTTCTCGGAGTCACATTTTGGGCCCTGGTCTCCTGGGCGGGTTCCGCCGCTCTTGTCGGTGTGACAAAGTGTGAGTCGGCGTACTACCAATTAGGTCCAGGGGGTAGCTTCGGTTTTGCCGCATTTACCACATGTCCCATGATGGTGACCTGGTCGGCAGGCAGCGGTGTATCTTGTTCCTTTGGCATCCCGTTCGTCGTATCGGACACGGGGTGGGGACTGCCGATTTCCGAGTTGTGGAATGTGTCGTCTTGGTAGAATTCATTTTCCACAAGCACCTTCTCTGGTTGTTTCGACATCTTCTTAGCTTTTTGGGTGGGTTTTTGTTTTGTGTTGTGAATGTGACTAGCTTCTAGTATCCACCTCCCCACAGACGGCGCCAATTGTTCCGGGTGTAATTCCAGAGCAAGTATCGTTACCACCCGTGGCTTGTAGAATAATGTCTTTGGTGGGATTCTTCTTGTCCTTATCGCTCCTCTCGGCCTCTCCTGCAACAATGAACGAACTGAGGGCTTGGCTTTGTGCCAAGCGTACTCACTCCGACGCTCAAGTCAGTAAACTCAAAGGATTAAGTTGTGTTACTTGGCTAGATATGTATTGTAGAGAGATAAGGGAGATATTACCAGATGAATAGTGTATTTAGGTTAAGTTTTTTAGAGATCCTTTCCTCAATGAAGGTTGAGGAGTATTTATAGGCTTTCACCTTTTGTCACGTAGTGGCCAAGTGGCCAAGTGGCTTATCAGGTGGAAAGACCGTTCTACCCTCGGCCGATTGTCCTACGGCAGGCCGGCCGAGGGTCTTGGATGTGAGTACGCGGATATGTGCCCCGGCTGGCGGGTTGCCATGCCGATACCCTGCAGCTAGCGGCCGATGGGTCCGATCGGCTAGGGCGATCTAAGTCGTTGACTTGCTGTGGATATCTTTGACCTTGCTCAGTTGTGTTGACTTGGTCAGCGGTGCAGAATATGCCCCATCAATGTTAATTATGCGTTTGGTTTACTTGTTTTATTTAGTTATTATAATGCACTATCTTATCTTTATTTAAATAAGAAAATATTCGTGTTTGGTCAAAATTTGTGAAATCTTAAATGTCCATTAAAAAACGATATGTAAGAGAGTAAAGAAAATCAAAGAAGGAAAATAAGGAAAAGTATGTGGATATCTATATCTATCTATATTAATAAAGGAAGCTTTTTCCGAGTGATTACAGAGTCTCCAGCTTTTTTAAACTTCTCAAATTTAAAATAAATAATTTAACAAAAGATATAGATTCAAATAGTTTTATTAGTATGTTAGACATACAATTGAACTAAAACTCCAACTTCTATTCCAATGCTATTATAATCCTCTCATTATATATACCTTACATTATGGCATATTGTTATTTGTTACTCCGTCATATCGTTATTTGTTATTCCGTATTTAGTTAGGCAGTATTATATGTTCATTATAATTTTATTCATAGCTATTGTATTAATATACACTGCATGTTATATTATACTTTACGTAATGAGTATTCTCATAATTTGTTGTTTGATTACAGGTTCTTATGATGATGCTAAAAGAAAGTTACGTCGTCATTAAGGTTGGATTTTCTATTATTATCTCAGATTTTGATTTGGTTTGTATTTGTTAGATTTTGATTTGGTTAGTTTTGATTCTTAGTCATATTGTATAACTCTTATATTAATGAATATATTTTACTTTTGAAAAAAAAATTAGTGTTTTGTCGTATATCGATTTTTGATGCAATTATTTCTGATTTTTAGAGCATGAAGAGGTGGAGAAAGAAGCGTTAACAAGGGCACTTGCTCCCATTAGAGTGAGAAAAATTCGAGATTTTAAGTTGAAGATTTGAACCTTTTTCTCGATTTATCTTATTCCGTTAATTGTAAGCATAAATTTTAACTCCGCTACTAAGCTCATCTAATTCTTATAAACGGAACTATTTCCGTACTTTTGCTTAACTTTGATTAAAATACTCTTCATAACTATGAAAAACAAATAAAGTTTGGATTTTATATTGGAGTGTATTGTTTTTTTTTTAAAGAAATAAAGATAAATTTTATTGTTGACAGAATTCAAGACATTCAAATCAACAAAAATTATATACTTTGTTCTTATCTAAAAATAGATTATACTCTCACTAATATTACTGAGAGACCGTCTCTTAAAAATTTGTGTTATACTATGGTTGCATATATTTTGACTATGAATCCGTAACAATATTTGGTACATACCCAAGGAAATAACCGGAAGAAGTAAACAAATACAAGAATATTGTATTGATATTAGAGTTTGGCTAGGATGAAACCGCGACAATGTCATCGCAGGATCGCAAGTCACAAGCATATAAGAGGTCTATCACCTCTTCTTTTTTTACAGATTATATTATCATATCATTGCCCATTACTTTAAATGACTATATACTTGCATGTTTTATTTTGCCAATATCTATTTGTTCGATTGATTTGTCACCTAGCATTATTTCTTTGAACTAATATTAATCTTCGACGAAGTGCGTTAACGTTACTTTCTCGTGTGTTTAGATTGATTTATCGCGTACATTGCATGATGGTAGAGTCAACTTATTGACTTTTAGTTTTTGTGGGGTGATTTATTCAAGATCAGATTCTATACTCATATATAGAGATTAACATACTACTTCTTACCTCAAAAAAATTAGTTTCACGTTTATTGATTTTATTTTGTTTATTAGATGTATGTTCACCACTAAATTATCTCCATCGTTATTCCACGAATATATAGAGCTTAGCTTCGACAGCCTGCCAATTCAAGATGATCAAAATCGGGTTCTTTAAGTTTCAAAATATCATTTCGCTTTCGTTGTCGAATTTGTCGGTTTGCTGTGTAGACACCAAAAAGTGTAAGTCTTTAAATATACTCCGATAAAATATATCAAAACTATGATATATAGGTTGTTCAATTTTGTTGTAATATTGGTGTTAATTTCTAATGGAAGGAATTCATGGTTATGGTGGTGCTAATGACTAATGACTATCAAAAGAAATATTTTTACGTCAATGCTAGAGAATATTCATGGTTGGAGATATGGTGGTGTTGAATAGAAATGTATGCGATTTATAAACTAAACAATATTTATAAGTTGGGTTACCACATCTACTTCATGCCTACCACCTCTAGAAATTTATTTACAATGGAATTCTATTGAACATACTACTCATTCATGTTAGGTCCACCGAGTAGCTCTCCTGAGAGACGCTCTTTCAATAAGTTTACTGAGAGACTATTTTAAAATTTTAAGAAAAAGTGGTACTAAAGGTAATTAAATAGGTATAAATCCGGTAATTAAATAGGTACAAGTCCTGATTAAAGATAAAATTGGTACATTTATTATGTAAATAGGTACGAAATTACAATGTCACGATCATCAACAAAAGGGTCACGAAATACAAATAAAAGAGTACGAAAAACTGATCTCTCAATAACTTATTGAAATACCGTCTCTCCAAAGTTTTAGTGAGTCCAATAAAGGAAGGATGAATTGGGTATGGCCTATGACGATTGAATGAAAAATTATGTGTACTATTACCTCATATTAACTACGTATTAATTTCGTTGGTGAATTAGAAATGTACGAGTATTAGGGTGAGTATTTAGTTAATTTGGTGATGGAGTTCGAGCCTCTTTATTGACATGACTTGAAATTTGTACTCCCTCCAATCAACTCCACTTTACAAGTTTTTTTTATCACGTTTGCCAACGCAGCTTTTACACGATAAATATCATTAGCTGCGTATTTGCAAAAATAGTTATTGGTGATTTATAAGACAGAATATTACACGTGGCCCGTGCATCGCACGGGCATTAAATCTAGTATCTATATAAAAGAGAGTTTTTTCGAGCGATTCTAGAGCGTCCACATCATCAAAAATTAATTTAGGAAAGTTTCATAAATAATATTTTCCACATAAAAAATAAAGTGGAGAATTTTTTAATTACTATAATATCTATATTTCCTATTTTATATTCATGAGAAGTTTCTAATTTTTATATAAAAACTTTGACATTTCATTTGGCAAAAAAATATTGTTATAAAAATTATGAAGATAATATAATTAGATTCGTTGTAAAAAATGCTTTCATTAGAGTATAAATTTCATATGATTTGCACATACGAGTATTAAAGATGGTGTACTTCTTTTAAGATGTTATATGTCCCACATTGAAAAACAATGTTAGTGTGGTGATTATAATACGTATAAATTATAGAATTGTCCCACATCGAAAGATTAACATAAGGTGGGTGATCTTATGATTATAAATAGGAGTCATCATTGGAACCTATATACCAACCAAAAATCTTTTGAGTCTCTTAAGTATTGTTTTGGAGAGCTCTTAAGAGTTTATATCATTATCTTCACAGTATGATATAAAAACTATATAAAAACTTATACATCTCATTTGCCAAAAAAGTATTATAAAAAAAATGTACCAATATTAATAAATAGTACTCCCTTCATTCAAGACCAAATACAACATTTTCATTTACACACTTGCCAAGACACAAATTACAACGTAAATATCTTTATATTTACATTATAAAAAATTAAAAAATTGATATTTTCATTGTACTTTATAGGTGAATCAAATAAGATCCCACATGACCATATTTTGTCTTACATATTGTAAGGAATCGTAAAGATTCTATTCGTTCATGAATAATGTAAAAAAAGGAATGTTGTATTTGGTCTTGAATCGAGGAAGTATAGTATTTGCTCATTATTATTAACCCAGGTTAAATGTCGAATTATGTGCGAAAAAGATGGTGTATTTCTAAGTATGTTATTTGTCCCACATTGAAAAATATGTTGGTGTGGTGAATATATTACATATAAATAATAGAATTGTCCCACATCGAAAGTTTTGTATAAGGTGGGTGATCATATGATTATAAATAGAAGGCATCCTTAGAACCTAAATACCAACCCAAAACCTTCTGAATCTCTCAAGCATTGTCTTAGAGAGTTCTTAAGAGTTTATATCATTATCTCCACGATATGATATATATATTTTTTATATTATGTCCAAGTGATGTTTATAATTTTTACATAAAAACTTAACTTTAAAAAATGTACTGTACGAATATTAATAAATAGTATAATATTTACTTATTATTATTAAACTGGGTTAGATGTCGAATTAGGTGCGAAAAAGATGGTGTATTTCTAAGTATAATGTTGTCCGACATTGAAAAATAATGTAGGTGTGGTAAATATAATACATATAAATAGTTGAATTGTCCCACATTAGAAGATTATCATGAGGTGAGGTATCAGATGATTATAAATATGAGTCATATTTGAAACTTAGGGGTATCAACCCAAATCTTTGGAATCGCTTAAAAATTACTCCCTCTGGCTTTTAATTTTCTTCCCGTTTATTTAATATATGTGAGGAGTATTATAATGAAATGGGAAGAAAACAGCAAGCCGGAGGGAGTATCTTAGAGAGTTCTTATAAGAGTTTGTTTTAACGGCAAACCTTAGTTAAAACAATACCATAAAAATATTAATCACGTACATATTTATAAAAGCGATTATATATTACTATATTAGTGATATTATAATGTTTATTTTAAGACAATCGATAGTATAATAACTTTATTTAAGACAAAATCATAATTAAAAAAAATAAAATGGGTGTTAAATATACATAAATTGGTTACTAATGTGTCATATAATGATAATCTCTGCACTAAAATAGAAAATTTATGAATTATAATACAATCAGGTGTTGCATAAAAAGATCTTGAATCCACAAACAAATCAGTAATGAGCTATTTAACTTTGATAAATAGTAGAATTATTTTTAACTTTCAAATATAGGTAATTATTATGTCTCATTACATTTGAGTAACTAAAACACATCATAACTTTTAACCATTAATCAAAATCGCACCAGAAAAAGAAAATATTTTGCATTTATTTATACATTTTATTGCTCCCTCAATTACATCTTAAAAGTCGTGTTAGGAAAAAAAATGTAATTTAAATCATATCATTTGTACATATTTTAATTATGACAAAAATGGAAAAAAACGTACGAATATAAATAGATAGTATAATATTTTCTCATTATTAAATCGGGTTGGATATCGAAATAGGTGCAAAAAAGATGGTGTACTTTTTCGTGTGTTATTTGTCCCACATTTAAAAATAATGTAGGTGTGGTAAATATACTACATATAAATAGTTGAATTGTCCCACATCAGAAAATTAGCATAAGGTGGAGTGATCTTAAAAATTAATTTAGGAAAGTATCATAAAGTGGAGAATCTTTTAATTATTATAATATTTATTTCCTATATTATATTCAACTGATGTTTCTAATTTTTATATAAAAAATTTTACATCTCATTTGGCAAAAAATATCGTTAAGGAAATTATGAAAATAACATAATTTCATTCGTGGTAAAAATGATATCATTAACGTATAGATTTCATATAATTTGTACATATATAAAATTGTGTACTTCTTAGTATATTATATGTCGCACATTGAAAAATAATGTAGGATTATATAAAAATAATATAATTGTCCCACATCGAAAGATTAATATAAGATGCAGTGGTCTTATGAATATAAATATGAGGCATCCTTGGAACTTAGGTATCAACCTAACATCTTTTGCGTCTCTCAAATAAGATGTTTTGACTTTTCATCATATCTAAATAAATGATTAGACATAAGATGTAAATATTAATACCTTATAACCAATTTTTTTAATAAGTTAATCACCCCGTTGCAACGCACGGGCATCCAAACTAGTATATTAATATTACTACCTATCTGTAGAGAAAAAAAAGATAGAAATTATGATGTAATTTTTCTTTTTGAAAAAATTAATTAGATGTTAAGTATTAGGGAAAATAATATTTTGATAACAAAATAATTAACAAAAATTTAAAGATGATTACTCCACAAAATGTGGGTCCAACTTTGACACATTGTGACATTAACTTGTGTAGAAATGGTGATATTCTACAAATCGGAATGCAAAAGCTTGTCCCTTTTATGCGGTGTTCTTTCGTCCACTAAAAATCGGAATGCCTTTGAAACCCCAAAAGTAAAGAAACAAAAAGTACATTAAAAAAAAAAAGCTAAGAATATGCAAGAATGAAGACGACCAAATAAACCAAATCTCCATTCTCTTGCCAATTGTCACTAATAAAAAATGCACAACTTTTCCATAATCTCAAATTTTCACTTCAAATAACACTCAAAACGAAGAAACATAAAAAAAATAAAAATAAAAATTAAATACTCTCTGCACAATTGTTAGTTGTGTTTTGTTAGAACCAAATTATGAGAATAAACCTCATAACAATTTATCTGTTTAAATTCTTGTTTTTTTTTGTTAGAATCAAATTATGATATTAAACCTCACATTAGGCAGTTAATGTATTATACAACTGGTTGTATATACAACCTATTTAATGTAATTGAGATTTATTATAAAGTTATCGAGTTCTATTGACGAAATTATCGAGGTATGATACAAAGTTATTGAGCTTAACAGAAAAATTATTAAGTTCAATAACTTAGTAAAAAAGCTCAATAACTTGTAAAATAGTTCAATAAGTTTGTGTAAGAGCTCAACAACTTTGAGGTGGTTGTACAATGCTAGCATACAACTAAATCGAGCTTATCAAGTACATTATTCTACTAATCGAATTGTGTTTGATAATGGCATGTTGCAGGTGCAGGTGCAGGTACAAATGCAGATGCAGATGCAGGTGCAGGTGGTTTGAAAGTGCTTTCTTATACATTGCATCAATATCGATTTCTATTAAAAGTACTTTTATTCGACCATGAATCGCACAGAATTTTACCCAACAAGTTCAGAACAAGTCAAGTAATAAATAACTCGCAATGTGATGAGAGCACCAGTTATGCTTTGTCAATCTCTGGTTATGATCACAGTCGTTCAGAAAGCAGTGATGAGGAGATACTCGCTGATTATGGAAACAATTCAGACAGTAACTACACCTGTGTCGAGAGCATCTCCCGATTCTTATTACTACCTTACAAAAACCTCATTCTCTCCAGTTTTTTGTGGATCAGAGGAATTTTGAGTCGTCGTGGCTCAAACGCTTGTCATGTGCCTTCCATGGAAGGACTTGAAGCCGGAAAATTTTGCGCTTCCCAAAGAAATGTCATTACAAACTACTGTACAAAGGACTCTAGAAGCAGTGTCCATGGTGGTGGTATCGCTGCTCAACTTTTGCATGTTAATATTGGTCAGAACACCAGCTCCGGTCTAATTGGAGGTGTCAGCTATGAAGAAGGCCATGTCCATCTGATCTTGCAGTCAATGGTGCCCGAGATGTTTTATTGCTGGACTATCATTATATATATAAAAGAATAATGTAAAATCGCTGACGTGGCACAATCTCCTTTGAGAATTAAGGTAATGCAGCCCTCACATTCAACCTCACAAAATCAGTTTTGTTTGAGCCAATCACGGTTTTGCAATATGGCCACATCAAAAAAAAAAAAAAAAAAAAAAAAAAAAAAAAAAAAAAAAAAATACAAAGTCCAATTAATTCTAACGTTACATTAACTTTAGAGATTCCCAATAGAAGAATGATTTATTGCTCTGTTTCATACTCCAATGATCATAATACGGAGTACAATTTTCTAGATAGAAGCATGCTTGACGAGTTTACGATTCACAAAAAGACTCTTAAACTTCTACCCACCCTCTCACCATTATTATCTTAGCAATTCAATTATCTCCAACTTCCAGATCCCCAACAACTTTCAAATTCATTGGACATTCAAAAACCCTAAAAAAATCTCATATTATAACAAGCCGAAAAAATTCAGCAAGTGTGTGTTGATGAGATAGAAATCCAAGAGAAAATGGAGATTGAACAAGAAACATCGATTGAAACCATCAATGGAGAAACTTGGAATCAAACCCCAAAAGTTAGTATTGAACTATTGCTTTCCCTTGATAATTTTGTCTTCGAAATTCTGTTTTATTGCAGTTTTGTTGTATTATAGTTTTGTATTTTCTAAGTATACGGAATTTTTGCTTCTCCATTACTACTCTTTGTGATTATTAGTTTAATAGAATATGGCCAAGTTTACAAATGTTGGAATGAGTCATTTTTGTCAATTTTATTTGAAAATAAGGCTCTAAATGCAATAGTTGTTTATGAGTAGATTTTGTGAATTATGTGACTGACTTTGATTTGAATGTTGGAGGAAGAACACAAGACGGGATTACATAAGGCAGGGAAGGAAGATTGGCGAAGTTTCCGCAAAACTTTCTTCGTCGGAGTAATTTTAATCGCCGTCGTAGACGAATTAATAGTGTGATTTATGCTCTAACAATAGGGCAGGAACATTTTGTTAAGCATCACATTCAATCATTATCCCCCTCTCAACTTTCATTCTTCCATGTACCTTTTATTCTGTCTTCTTTACTTCTTCTTGAATAGTCGTAAATTTTACTTCTTTTTAATCTACCTTGCAGTTCTATGAACATTACATTACTTTTGTAAACATAATTAAAAAGTTGATCTTTGTTTAGTTTTTCTTACTGTTATTCCTCCATTAATTAAAAAACACAAAAGCCATGATCTGTAATTCTAATTAAGAGTGAACCCTGTTTAGTTTTTCATATTTATCTAACAATACAAATAAAACCCATAATTTGTATTTTTAATGAAGAGTTTGCGTTTAATTTTCAGAAACGAGGGTCAGGGTTATGTACATCCGGCCCTACCTACTTTGCAATTTGAAAATTTCGAAATTTAGTTAAAATTTTCGAAATTTTTCAAGGTCCCCGTATAATAATATTACCCTTCTGCTCCCGCTGAAATTTTTTGCCCTCGCTTATTTAAAATCCTAGCTCTACCATGATTAGTTGATTGTGACGATGGGCGAGGACTTCGTTAATTGCTTTAGAAATGGGTGTAAAATGACATCAAGTGTCATCCATTAATCACAATAGAAAACACGATGGTGGGCAACAATGCTATGTTTAGCAATACACTTTAGTTTGTTAATTTAATAGGTTGATTTATACTTTAGTATTACAGTAATTATTGCGTGAGACGGTTTTACATTATAAATCTATCCATTTGTATAAAAACTACTCTTTTATCGATAACAATAAATGAATGAACTTTTCTAAAAACGAACCATATCACGGTGTAAGACCGTTTTATTTTAGCTATATGAAATACATCGATGAACAAAAATTATAAATCATCAACCATAAACTTTGTATTGTGACACAAGTTCAAATTCATAACCCATGTTCAAAATCCGTACGATTTGAATATATGTCCGTGATGAATGTAACTAATCAACAACGCGAGTCACAAAGTAACAAAATACCAACGAGTAATATTAGTAGTAGTCTCAAAGAGACCGTCTCTTCAAAGTTTCAGTGCTAAAAAAAATAATAGTAGTACCATCAACAGGTATAATAAAGGTGATAACAATATTAATCGTATTAATCAGAATAACATAGTAACAAAGAGATCCGTAAATGTATCTCATGATCAGATTGATAAATTTTATCTTAACAATTTATTTAAATTATACATCGTAGATGATAAATTTATGAATTAGTAATTTCAACACATATCTATTTTATAAAAAGTAACATAGGTACACCGAGGAGTCGAGGACATATTTAGGATGATTAAATATACCGAGTAATATTTATTTTCAAATTTAATAAATAGATTTAATTTCTAAAGTAAAAAACAATCCCGTGAATTTTCACGGGTGTTACACTAGTTGGTATATATTACAGCTTATATCTATGTAATGAATTGAACCTAGGTTATGTTAGAGCTTTAGCTCGAAATAGAAATATGATGGCCTTACCATGATTGGTAAAGCTGTAAAGAGTTTCCTCAAAGAGGGTACCATGGGCGATGTACTGACCAAGCACAGGGCGGAGGGCGAAAGTCAGGAAAAAAAATTAAAAAATTCCGTTGCCGGGACTTGAACCCGGGTCTCTCGGGTGAGAGCCGAGTATCCTAACCAACTAGACTACAACGGATTGTTGATAATATATTACAGAAGAGTAATTTATCATTACAGGAACATAATGAAGTGAGGTCTGCTGGTTTCAACATTGCTCCACACACCAACATACTGCCTACTAAGTACTAACACAACCTTTGATCAAGCAGGTACGTAAAACTGAAAGACGGACTAATTTGATCTCCTAAAAGACGGTCTCACACCTTATACAATAAGCAGTAAATTAAGATCGATCAGACTTCTTGTTAGGTCGTCTCAATAGTTCCTTTCCAATATTTAGTCACCTAGAGGCTAGTGCATATACTCCCTCTGTCCCAATTATTTGTTTACCTTTGATTAAATTAAAATACTCGTCACAGTGAATATAAATGGTAAACAAATGACTGTGACGGCAAGAGTATGATAATGCTTAATAATGCATCAGTACAATGTACTACTGCATGTTGCATGTGTCAACCCAATACCGGAAATTATGGTTTATCCTGTCGTGCCCAGCGAGTTACAACCAAATCTAGAAGTATTATGCGGCGAGCAATGGGAGTGAATCTCTAATTCCGGTCACAGCGATATAGAAAGCAGCAGTGACGCTGTGACGAGTCATGGGAGATACTCAGTACTGATTATTACAGCAATTCAGACAATGACTGTATGTGTGTCGTCGAGAGCATCTGTGGTGATTCATGGCTGATGATCGAAGAGCAGCTTCATGGGCCCTGGACTCAACCAGAGGGCCCCATCTTCGGTTTCTCATTGCCCGTTAATCATACCTTAATTCTTCCCTGTTTATTACGGGCTTGGAATCACTGCTTGCATGCCATTTCCTTGAGCCAAAGACAGTTTAATCATCTTGTGACTAGTAAAGGTATTAGCCATGGTTCAGACACGGAAGGATTAGAAGCTGCAAGTCTCTTTTATTTACACCTTTATTTTAATCGGGCATGAGGACGGTCTTTATGTTAAACAGTCTTAAATAAGAATTGGTGTGACAAACAAGCCCGTTTGATCATATCACCCGGAAAAAAAAAAGTTAAGAAGGAAAATTCCGTTGCCGGGACTTGAACCCGGGTCTCTCGGGTGAGAGCCGAGTATCCTAACCAACTAGACTACAACGGATTTTTGTTAAACGATTATACAAGAGATATTTTATCGTTTGCTTTATTTTGGCTAACAATACAAAGAAATTTTGTGGCTATTATGATTAATTTAAACACTCCGTCAATATATTTTCTTGGACAATAACATTCTTTGATTCTTACCAATAAATAATTTGAATAATTACAATTTAATTGGATCATTTTAAATACTTCCTCGTTCCTCCATGACTTTTCCACGACTATATCAATAGAATTACAAACAAAGATAAACCATTAATTAATTAGGACATAGGAACTCAAGATCATGTACTCGATACATATTTTATATCATAGTGAGTGTTAGTGACCCAGTCTATTATCGAGTCACGTAATAAAAACATAATGCTTCTAAACAATTTAAACAAAAAATTAAGGACTAGCTACTGGTGCCACAACAGGAGCATAACCAAAACACAATCTCGCACCTAGCGCTTCTCCATTAGCGTAACGGCTTGGGGCCGAGTGGTGCCCAAACTGTCCCTTCGGTAGACAATCATCTAACGCCTTGCTTGTAAATCCACTTGAAGACGACGGCCCTACAACCATATTAACACTTTCGGAATTTGGCCCTAACATCCTCGCCTCAGCCACAAACACTAAGGGTAGTGGTGAAAAAGAAGACGATAATAGAAAAAGTAGAATTATTAACAATAATGTTGTTATCGCCATAAGAGTGAAATCGTGTTTAATAATAATGAACTATTATGATTATGGAGTGAATATGGATTATTTCAAATGTAGGTTATATTTAAGAAGGAAAGGAAGGAGGAAGGTGGATTAAAAAGAAAGACTTGTGAAAATACAGCAAAAAAACAGCTCATAACGTACGTTGCATGGATATTCACAATGTTAACGAAGTGGTACTACGTACTAGTGGAACATCATCTTTGCCCGTGCTTCTCATTAGTATGTATGTCTATTTCCCATATTCTACGTCAACAAAGTTCTATCAATTAGTTTGCATATAGGCAAGGTCAGAGGTGTACAATATAACGGGCCAGTCCGACCTAGCCCGACTTTGTGGGCCAATATCTAGTAGCCCGACCAGTATGAAGCCCAGTCTGTATATCTCCTCTGGCTGAGCTAGTGTCACAACTTACTCGGCCCGACCCGGTCCAAACACAAATAAAAAAAATTATGAAAGCTCAGCCCGACACTGGCCGCTACTCATCAGTGGGTCGGGCTTGTGCTAGATAAAATTGGCCCACCACGAGCTCGCTCCAGTCCGGTCCTCATTTAGTGTAGTGCTTGGGCTGCTGGCACTCAATCCGGCCCGCTCCTTAGACCGACTCAGCCCGCACCGGCCAGGCCCAACGTACACATCTAGGCTAGGTCAACACTCAACTAAAGGCTTCATCTGAGTAAGTGTTGATGATGATGTCATAAATTTATAATGCAATTACAATTTTTTTTAAGACAGATGTATCCATCTTAATTTTAAAACGAATTAAATAGGATAGATTTTTTTTTTTCGTAAAAATAAATAATACTTCAGTGGTGTTAATGCCAAAATGTCATGTACCTAGGAAGGTTTTGAAAGTCGAGACCATAAGTCTTTGTAATGTCCTTTATAAAATAGTACTATCCAAAGTTATGGCTAATCGATTTAAAGGCTTTTTGAATGAGGTTAATTCAGAGAATCAGAGCGCCTTTATCCCGTATTGCTCATTACAGAATACAGATAATAATGCTCTGATTGCACTTGAAATATTTCGTGCTATGAAAAGAAAGGGAGATGGTAGGGCCAAAAATACCGTGCTCAAACCTGGTATGAGCAATTGAGCATCGCCCACATACGACACGACTTGAGTGGAATTTTCTTGGTCCTTTCATGAGGCGTATGAGATTTTTAGGCCGATGTATGGATAGGTTCATGAAATGTGTAACCTTAATGTCATTCTCGTAATCTCGTTCCTCATCAATGGAAAGCCTTCAAAGGCGCTCTTAACGAGTCGTGGTCTTAGATAAAGGGATCTTATCTTATCTCTTCTTTTGGCTAATCAGCTATGATCCGTCGAGCTCCTGATGAGGGCAAGCTTCATGGTATTCATGGTTGTCGTGATTCGCCGAGGAGGGCAAGCTCCGGCCATACTCCTCCTATTATTACTCAACCGATCTTTCCGAGAGTCAAAACTAAATCGAGTAACCTTCCCTCAAAAAAAAAAAAAAAAAAACTAAATCGAGTAACCCGATTACCAGCTCATCTAATGTAAACCCGGCTCGCTCATCGACTCTAAAACTCACACAGATTCATAAACCCTGAAAGATTTATCCCCTTTCTCCAAAACCCTAGAAAATAGAAGAACAATACTTGTATAGATTACCAGAAAACAGATTCAATTGCAGGTATTTCCTTAATCTTTCTACTACTAACAACTTCGATTGCATTGTTTCTACCAATTTTGTGGAATTAATACGATGATGATGCATTTTAATTTATCCCGATTTTTTTTGCATAGAATCCCAATAATTCTGGAAAACTGATACATATACTGCTGATTTTGATTCCCGAATTGTGTGATTTTGTTGAATTATTTCCAAATTTTGAATTAATAATGCAATTTTCAGAAGAATGGAAATCATTGTTTCCAATTTCATTAGTAAATTGCCCACCTCTGCTTGTATCAGATACTTCATTGGGTCCACTGTTTTTCAACCCCGTCCCCGTCCCCGAAACCGTAACCACTCTACTGTCTTCCCCCTCTCAGTTCTGTCCTATGCTCCTTCCCCCGCCCCATGTTTCGCTCTCTCGATTCATTGAGACTACCACCATGAATGACTCTGGTGGTGCTGTCCTACGCACGACTTCCAATGCTATTGCTTCCTCATTCGGGACTCAGCATTGCAGTAATGCCTCGTGTTGGCTCAGTCAAAACCATCTTCACCCTCTTCGCTGTCCCAATGATTGGGTTATTGTTTTTTTTTTTCCATCCGGGTCTAATTCGAATACTGTTGGTTTTGTAGTTTTGACAGTCAAGGATTCCAATGTGGGTATAGTTGATTTTGGTGAGAGACAGACTGTTTTTACTTCTTCAGTTAAATTTGATCATCAGATTGTTAGATTGGCAGCTTGTCGTTTGGATGATTTTGATGTTGGTGAATTGGATAGTATGGGTTGTATTGGGTTTTTGGTTGCTTGTAATATGTACGCTGCTCATTGGTTTAGTGTTAGAATTAATGGACGCGGTCCCAATTTTAAAAAGCCGGTGTTGGAGTATATTGGTGGTAGGTTGTTTAAGAGTTGTACAGTGGTTCATGTTTGTTGGAACCCACATTTGCCGACCGAGTCTTCTTGTTTTAATGGGAAAAGGATGAGTATTGAATGGAGTGATCTGGGTGAGTCTGCAGGGGATGGGTGGTTTAGCTGTGAATTTAGTTGGCACCCTCGGATTTTGATTGTCGCTAATTTAATGGCTGTTTTCCTGATAGATTTTAGATTTGGTAAGGGTCAGCCTTGCTGCTTGTTGAGAACTGGGATGCTGGGGATGTATGACGTGAGGAGGAGCGACTAGTTGCGTTTTCAATAGCTGGGAATGAGGGTTTCTATTTTATGGTTGCTTCAACGCATTGGCTTCTTTTATGCGATGTTCGTAAGCCCCTAATGCCCATTTTGAGGTGGGGTCATAATCTTCACAAGCCATGTTATATTAGTGTTTTACCGCTCTCTGAACTTAGATCACACCCACTTAATGAGACATATGCAGGGGCATCTGAAATGGGTTCTGCGATAATCTTAGGATCATTTTGGTATATGAGTTTAGCCTTTTCTGTTATGGACGCCCTACTTCAGCCGCTACACAGTCTTTTTCTTCTAAAATGTCAAAATTCTCTGATTCTTTTTATGCATGGGAGCATCCTTCGGAACTTCGATTGTCTGGTCATTGTTGTGGCTGCGGTAGTTGTCTACTAAAGGAAGAGTTTGTCAAGGATGATTTTCCTGAGTGGATTAAATGGCAACATAAGAAGGAAGTGGTTCTTGGTTTTTTCATGCTGGACAAGGATCTCTCGTCCTCATTCTTGGGCTCTGTAGAACACGGAGGCTTTACACTTGTCCGGTTAATGTCCTCTGGGACGATTGAAACCGAGAATTATTATGCCTCCTGGAATATGGTGAGGACAGCTTATCATGAAATTCCGCCACTTTCCAAAGATTCTCTGCTGTGCCACATGGGTGATGAGAAATATAAATTTACTAAGAGGTTTAGGTATGTCAAACTTGAGTATCTTTTTGGCCATTTGAATGGTAATCTTACCAGATTATTGTTTTCGAAATTCAAGAACAGTGCTGTGATTGAATGTGAAAACAAATGCTCCAATGACTTTCGTGAATTTATGAGTGAGAAATTGAAGTCGTTTGGATGTGCTCCTCCAATACTGCACCTTTCTACATCTGATATTTTTAGCGATGTTAATATGCCAACTAGGCCGACCCCAAATCATTTTGGAATTAAGGCTCTGATGTTGTTGTTGTTGTAATATGCCAACTAGCTTGTATGAGATTGCTAGTAGGTTAATGTGGATCAGCTTACCTATGAGTAGTTTAGAAATGGCTTTCTCCCCGTATAGAGATGGGGCTTTGGAATTCCCAAGCATTCCGGATCAAAGCCAGGCGCCTCCATTTTTCTTAAAATCGCCATCTCATCAATTTAATAAAAGGCGAAGGAAGATTACAGGTGGAGTTGAATTTGTTGGTCCAGCTGTTCCTCTTCATGCTTTACTTGTTCTGTATGAGATTTCAAGAAATGGTCATTCATTTATCACTCAACTGAATGACTATTCACCAGAAACATTGATTGCTCGTAAATTAAAACCAGTTATGTGTTTAGCCAAGGAACTGGGTATAAGCAAGGATCAGGATAAAGAACATACAGTCTCACTTGGGGACGACAAGGACGATGCCTGGGTTGACTCCTCAAATCCAGGCTCATTATATTTGTATGAGCCTTCAGCATTTTCTACCAATGATTCCCCTTCTTTGGATGGAGAAGACTCCCAAAATTTACTTCAAGAACATAAAACATTAATTTCAAAAGTCACCAAATTGGACTATCTGGAAGATTCAAAAGCTCCGAAACTATTTGACGGCCTGTGTCCAGTGGAATTGGAATTTCATTGTGATGATCAGGCTTTTGTAGGCGAGGAACTGAAAGCATACCAATTTTTAAAGAAACAGTTCTCAGACTGGCAACATGGCTTTCTTCCATGCCAAAAGATTTTCTGAGCATCAGGTTTGTGTGATGTTTCCGTATGGTCGTATGGTTGTGCAATTGTTGAATTTTGATTAATTAGACCATGGTATTGAATTGCATTATCAACCAGAAGTGTGGGTCATGGTAGCGCACTAATAAGCACGATGATGTCATGGTGTGTTCCATGGCATAATTTATTATGGCTTGTTATATCGGTTGTGTTGGTTATATACCAGCATAAGATCGGCTGTGTAACCCATGTTAGTCAAGAATTGACACATTGCTCAAAATGTTGGCTGTTGTGGACTTGTGGGTAAATATTTATCGTAATGCGGCTAGTTTTGGACGGGTGTTTGCGATTAAGAAATAGCAATTAGATTAACTGATTAATCTTCACCTGTTTGCCTATATTAGTATATTGAATGTCAACTAGTGTTGCAAGCTAGATTGTTGCAGTATTGTTGATACATGTTTAGCAGCAGAAATGTGTTAAGGAACTTATGGACTGAAAAGTTGGCATATGAAATAATGGTCGATGCTAAGTGTTCTAGATCCATCGAGAAATTTGTAAAGTAATTGTATATCGATCAAGTAGTGAACGACTGATCATCCTGTTATGAGTTTATGACACTTGCTAGGTGTTGAGGTTTTTGGTACAAATATATAAAATGCAAAGACAATATTTTTGTTATGGAATTAACCACAACCCAATTTTGTATTATTATCTAAACACTAACAATAATACAATCCCAATCCTCCAACACTTAGCTACTAGCTAAGATTTCAATCTATGCTTAATTCGGGATATTAAGCATACACCCACTCTTATCCAACATCATTTATGACCCTTATTTATATAAGCTCTAAGTCCTCATCTTGTAACATTAAGAAGTCAAGAACATATAACATCTAAAGTGTAAATACAAGTAACATAAAGCATATATAACTCTTTACATATTAAGGACTCTATATGTTACTATGTTTAATGTTGGGGTTACTTCCCAACCCTAGGCATAGTTTATTTTCCTTAAAACATTGAATTGGCACAATTACTCTCTGTGGCTTCACATAGGGAGAGGAATTCATACAACTGACATGGAGACACCCTTACTTAACCAAATGAATCAATCTTTGTGTCAGGTGGATAATGCTGTTTTTATAAATTTAGGTTTACCTGATATGGTGTTAATATTGTTCTCCTGATTGTCAGTAAGACCAGCCCAAGAGGGAAATTTTCTTTCTCAATGTTTTTTCCAATTTATTAGTTTTGATAGTCACAAAACTGTAAGATCTTGAGTTTTTGTGTGTGTGTGTAACTACTGTATTATGTTTTAGAAATTGCTTAATATAATTTGATTTGGAGACACCAAGGCTTAGGTTGTAAATTTAGATTGTTGCGATTAGGGTTCTAGATCAGGGAGAAAAAAAATCATTTTTGTAAAGTTTGGAATTCCAGGTTTTGCCATTGAGGCACTGGGTAGATGGGTTAATGGTCCTTCTTGTAAGCAGCAGTATACTTAATTTCTAAAAATGTCTGCTGAAATGAAGTATCTGAATGTGTTTGTGCCTCTACAGGTGATGATATGGGATGATCACCACATTCGATGTATTGGGGAGTTGTCCTTCCGGTCCAAGGTTCAAGGTGTTAGGCTTCGACGTGATCAAATTGGCGTAGTTCTTTATCAGAACGTGTGTGTGTATACTTTCGTGGTCTTGAAGCTGCTCATCAGATAGAGACTATTGCCAATCCTAAAGGGCTGTGTGAGGTATCTCAATCAGCTGGAAGTTAGTTTTGGTCTTTCCTGGGTTGCAGAAGGGGCAGGTTCGGATTGAGCATTATGCTTCAAAGAGGACTAAGCTTATCGTGGCCCCTGATTCGAGAATTTCATGCTTTGCCTTAAGTCAAGATGGAGGGTTATTGGCTACTGCTAGCTCTAAGGAGACTCTTGTTAGAGTGTTTAACACTTTTGACGGTACATTGCTCCAGGAGGTAAATTTGCTTTTGTTCTCCATTATGTTGTAATTTGTTAGATCATTATGATGTGTCATAAGAGGACAGATTTGAAAGTAACTCTGTTTAAAACATCGAAGGTTAAATGCTCTGTTTGTGTGCAAAACTAAAAATACTCTTATAGCTTGATAATTGATACTGGTTATTCTTTCGGAGTAATGATGTGATTGGTTAGGAGAAACATGGTAGTAAGACCATCCCCAAGCAAGGTCAATTGCTTGGTCATGACCTTGCTTGGTCATGGTTAATGAGCTAATTATGGTACTTAATTGGTGACCAAAGTTGTTAATTTGTGACCAAAGGTCAATTTGTGACCATACTTGAACAAATTGACCACTTTTGTGACCTCCTATATGTCCAAATTTGATTGGTAGAACAATTAAAAAATAATAAAAAAAAATGATTGAGAATGTTGTAAAGTGGATAATGATTGGGTTGATGACCTAGGTTGCGACCTTCTGCTTGGGAGGGTGAAAATGAGTCAAGGTTAATAAGGTGTGATTAAAAGTAAAATCGGGTCGCGACCTAGTTAGCGCGACCTTTGCTTGGGGATGGTCTAATGAACTAAAAGCTGGAGAAAGAGTAACTCATGCACAACAGATTTATGTATTCTTCTCCGGGCAAAGTAGACATCTTATGTACATGATGCAACTTGAGTACCAAGTTTGGAGAAATAACTCGTGAAGGATTGCTGTCGTTTTCTAAAGGAACATGTAGTGTGTCGTATAGACATTGATCCTGCTTGATTCTTCCTTTACTAATTGGTAGTTAGAAAGTGAATCTATGCTCCCTTCACTTTGTACTTGTTAGTTGGCAAATTTCTGTTAGGAGTTGGGTCGTTTAGAAGAATCATGATGTAAATGAATAATGAAGTGAAACCTGGACTGGGAACGATTCTCCGTGGAAAGTTCTTATTGCACTTTTGCAAGCTGTCCAATTGCATATTTGAGTCTTGAGATTTCTTTTTTTTTTTTTTTTTTTGCTGTACATTTGGTATACACTGTTACCACGCGACTGCATGATTGATATTGGTCCATTCACGGCTAACTTTAAAGTGCTGAAATTAAAAAAACACAACATAGTGCTATGATAGTATGATGTGCTGCTTGTAAATTTGTAATTCAAGTTTCATTGCTACATGTGCTTCCTGTGCCACATTGTTAAATTAGCCTGGTCAAGATGGCCATTAGTTGAAGCTATTGCAAGTAAAGATAACATTTCAGTCGGTAATAATCTAATTTGATATTGGTCATTTGATAATCTGTCTTCCCCTATTATTTTTGACCTAAACAATCGTTCCATCAGATAGTCTGGATTTGGTGGGTATATCCACTTGGTGAAATAAGTTAGATTTATAATTCGATCAATGTTAGCAATTTTTAAAGATGTGTAGCCGTGTAGCTTCTAGTATCACCAGTAGTCCGTTTGTGCTATACCATCTTTGTCAATCATTAAGATAATGTAATAAGCTATGGGGGTAATCATGCATATTTTGGCTGAATTCTAATTCTAATAGAAGCCATTTCAATACATTTTCAAAATCTCCCTCACATCTTCTGAGAAAGTAGTAAAATTGGCCAAACAGAAGTACTATGGAATATTATTAGCTACTTTTAACTGAAGAATGATGATGCGACATAAAAAAAAAAAAACTTCATAGATGAACTACCTGGAAGGCTGATTAGCAATCTGTGTAGGTGTTTCCTGTTCGCTTCGTATATTTATGACTTTTTTTCCTTGCTTGTCTTGGATATTTCTGTTTTGCAGGATCGGAGTTTTTACCTAGGTGTTTTAAAATCTGAATGCTTGAAGAGGCTCGGTACATTGTTGGCTTTGGGCATCAAAAGAATACACTGGTAATTCTTGGCACGGATGGAAGGTGAGTGTTGGGACATAATGAAAATGTTGTCATTTTGATCCTAAGAACTCAGTTTTCTTTCTTTCTTGTTTCCTAATTTATTTTCTTTTGCCATCTTTAACCTATTTCACACTACTTTTAATGATTGCTGATGACTGATCAGTATATACTCTTAGTCGAGGTGATGATTGTTGATGCTCTTTTAAATTTTAACCATTGTATGAAAACTCGTACAAGGCCACTGGATACAAAGAACTAAGGAGGCGTTTGGTTTGGATGAGGGAAAGGGAAAGGAAGGAAAAGGAAAGGAAATGAAAGGAATTCCCTTTGATTGTCTTCCTTATTTGTTATAAAATATATGGAATCAGTCCTAAAAATCAACCACTTATAATAAGCTTCTCTATTCATCACCCACAACCAACACCATCTTCCACCATTGCTGACAACTCACCTGAGGCAGTCGGCCGCCACAACACCGCCCGGCCACCCATGAGCCTGCCAACCCACCCAAAACCCGAAACCACTCCCCCACCCCTTGAAACACCAGATTGGTTTTCGGATTTTAGGTGTTGATTTGGTGGTGTTTTTTTATGGTGGTTGTGGGTGTGGTTTAGAGATTCCCAAGGGTTGGAGAGGGGGGTGGAGTTGTGGCTCCGGTAGGCTCCAGTGAGTTGGTGTAGGCTTCGGCGAAGGCAGTAGTTGTTCCAGCATAGACTCCGGTGAACAGCTATCCTTAGGTGGTAGTGAGAGTTGGCTTATACGATCATGGGAGTGTTGTTCATAGAGGGAATCAATCTCATACCTGTCAAAACATGGCCCGACCCGTAAAACCCGACCCCACCTCCGTAAAACTTGACCCGTGATCCAAAATGACCCGAGCCCGAAATGACCCATTATTTTAGGGGCGAAACCCGACCCAACTCATTCAACCCGTTGGGTCAAAGATAAATTAAGAATATTATTAAAATATTACTATTTTTATATTATATTTGAAATAATACAACAACATTAGAGCCTTATACCAAAATGATTGATTTGGGGTTGGCTATATTTGAAATAATAAATGTAAACAATATTATTTTAATATTTTTAAGAGTCCGTTTTTGAAATAATGTTGAAAAATAAAATAATTGTCGTTTTGGGTTGGTTTTGAAAATAATTGTCGAAATGGTGTCCACGTAGGCTTAGTTTCGAGCCTCTGTGGTGTTCGACCACGCCATACGTATTGGCGTGTATAAGCAAGAAAACACGCCATATCCAGTGACGTGTTTCATCAGGCCAATTTTTCATCTCCAATCCAGTAGCTGGGCTAGTGGAAACAAATTAAACACGCTATTAGGAATGGCGGGTCTTCTTCAGTGAACACGCCAATACCAATGGCGTATTTCTTCAGTGCGTTTTTTTAGTTCCAATCCAGTAGTTAGCCTAAGTGGTACAACCCAAACACGCCATTACGAGTGGCGTGTCTTCCCCATTAAACACGTCATTGGAGATGGCGTGTTTCTTTAGTGCATTATTACAACCAAACTACGAAAGTGGTTAAACACAGACACGCCAATACGTATGGCGTGCCTATGCAATATGGTTTTTTGTTTTACAAAGTTGCTCATTTTCACTTCATCCTCATTTAATTCCATTGTCAATCGGCACAACCAAACTCAACATTGCAAATTGGACACAAATCATAGTCTATTGAAAACTAAAATAGAGTTTACACATCACATAGTTTAGCACAAGGGGTTTAAATTCTAAGTTTTTCAACTAAAATGTCAATTACATTAACCGTCTAAAGTGCCAAATACATTAACCGTCTAACTACAGTATTACATTAAGTTTTTCAAATCTTCTTCTTGTTCTTTCCTCAAAGGCGACTCCAAAACCCTTTCCCCTGTGAAGGCTCCGGGGTACCTTGTTCATTAATGGGTGACATAGAAGGATTAGAGCGCCTAGCCCTCCTAGTGTATTGAACCAAAGGTGCATTGTCATCCACATCCATTAAGTAGAGTGATTCTTGAACCATAGGTGAACTTTCTTCCCTTGGTTGAAGAAGATGAGAATAGCCTACATGTTGAAAAGATTGAGAGGAGTAGTCCCGAATGTGTGAAACCATTGAGCGGAAATGAGGAGGCACCTCAAGAGGCATTTGTTGAAACTCTTTATCACATGTATCATGGACATTGACAAAACCATGCGCCTAAAACAAAATATGTAGTATCACAAATCACATTTTATGAAATATTGGTTAAGAATTAAAAGACAGGTATATTAAGTATACTTATAAGATATTGTATGGCTCCAAATGGTGCTTGATAAGTAACTTGTTGGGAGAAAGAGTTCATGCGAAGAATAGTGCGATCTCGGTACCAAACCATGTAAGGGTCGTAGTAGCTCATTTCATTATCACCCTCTCCACCACGATACCTAAAATCAGCCCTCCTAACCCAACTTGATATGTATGGTTGATGTCTTTCTATCCGATTTCGTGAAGGGGCGCCCCTTTTGTCAACTTTGTGCAACTTAGGTTCGGTATTAGAATTTAAAGGGATATCTTGTTTCCACCCAAATTGACGAGTTACCCTATTAGGAAAATGCCACTCAACAATGTCGAAACAAATCATAGGTGCCATCATTGCCCAATCGTTGGAGTCATCATAACAAAACCCGGGCAAAAAAGATAAAATCTGTTGGGTGTAAGGTTGTCATATAAACTGATCATGTCGCATTGTATCAAAAACATCCCTATACCCAATTAGTGTGGTAATACCTTCCGGTCTCTTATGATTCACACTTAGCCACTTACGACCCAATAAGTCAATCCTTATTTGATGTTGAGAACCTAATGGGTTCGGT
This sequence comes from Silene latifolia, assembly GCF_048544455.1. Taxonomy (NCBI): domain Eukaryota; kingdom Viridiplantae; phylum Streptophyta; class Magnoliopsida; order Caryophyllales; family Caryophyllaceae; genus Silene; species Silene latifolia. The sequence goes on along the minus strand of NC_133528.1, from coordinate 150,382,044 downwards.
CCATGATGAATAACATTAACGGGTCCCATGAGTGTAGATCGACCAATACTAATCCTCTCTCACGCCCACAATTGTAATAGAATAAGGGGACCTCTAATGTCTTTTGACTTGACGTTGCTTGCGCTATATAAATTACGATATAAAGTAGCAAGAACGACACATTCCCAAGAATAATTATCTAAGTTGGTCAAATTTCTGAACAAAGGCAAATAAACAACTTGAATGTCATTACCACTCTTATCCGGAAACCTGATAGTTGCCATTAAGATAAGTATGGTTACACAATTTCATACACCAAAGCTTGAAATGCAAAAGAAAAAACAATTAAGGAAATATTTGGAGATTGGGATAAATCATATGAGTTGCTACCTTGTTTCATGCATGGTTTAAAAAAATCTAATCCTGACACTATTGTCCAATTTCATACAACACGAACAACGAACCCAAATGTGCAAACACTAAGTGTGTTTTTTGGGCATTTAAACCATGTATTGGTGGCTTTGAATTTTGTCAACAAGTTTTAAGCATTGATGGAACTCTTATATGGAAAGTAAGGGAACTATTTTGACAGCTATGTCAATTGATACCATTAACCAAATTTTCCCCGTTGCTTTTGCTATTGTTGAAACCGAAAATACCGATACTTGGCCTTGATTTATGTCTTGCATAAGAGTATTTGTCATCAAAAGAAATGGGTTGTGTGTCATATCCGATAGACACAAGGGGATTATGAAAGCAATGAGTGAAGTTGGTAGTGGGTGGGAGGAGCAGTATGCTTATCATAGAGTTTGCATTCGTCATTTGGCTTCAAATGTTAATACAGATTTAGAAATAATGCACTGAAAGAAATGTTTGGGTCAACGGCAATGCAATTTCAAAACAAGAAGTTTGACATAGGATTTCATCGCCTAGGTGAGTTGAATAAAGAGGCACAACAATATGTTGTTGAAATTGGAATAGAGAAGTGGTCAATTTGTCATGATGATGGACATAGATATGGAATATTGACTACTAATTTGGCAGAGGCATTTAATAAATAATGTGCTTAAAGGAGCACGTTTTCTTCCCGTAATGGCACTCGTAAAGTGTGTATTTTTTAGAGTTAATGAGTACTTTGTTGAGCAACACGGTTGATTAAAAGGCTTCATTATAGTATGAAGATCACAACCTTGTTGGAGGAAAATTGCAAAAAGGAGCATACCATAAGGTTGTAGCTTCTCTAAGGATTGGTTGGTTGTTGGAACAATTTAGTGGTCTTCCAGAAGATGCAAATGAAGATGTTCTACATCAATATGTGAGAGCGTATTTGCTTATCTTAATGGCAACTATCAGGTTTCCGAATAAGAGTGGTAATGACATTCAAGTTGTTTATTTGCCTTTGTTCAGAGATTTGACCACTTAGATAATTATTCTTGGAGAAGTGTCGTTCTTGCTACTTTATATCGTAATTTATATAGCGCAAGCAACGTCAAGTCAAAAGACATTGGAGGTCCCTTATTCTATTGCAATTGTGGGCGTGGGAGAGGATTAGTATTGGTCGATCTACACTCATGGGACCCGTTAATGCTATTCATCATGGACCGAACCCATTAGGTTCTCAACATCAAATAAGGATTGACTTACAGATTTTATCTTTTTTGCCCGGGTTTTGTTATGATGACTCCAACGATTGGGCAATGATGGCACCTATGATTTGTTTCGACATTGTTGAGTGACATTTTCCTAATAGGGTAACTCGTCAATTTGGGTGGAAACAAGATATCCCTTTAAATTCTAATACCGAACCTAAGTTGCACAAAGTTGACAAAAGGGACGCCCCTTCACGAAATCGGATAGAAAGACATCAACCATACATATCAAGTTGGGTTAGTAGGGCTGATTTTAGGTATCGTGGTGTAGAGGGTGATAATGAAATGAGCTACTACGACCCTTACATGGTTTGGTACCGAGATCGCACTATTCTTCGCATGAACTCTTTCTCCCAACAAGTTACTTATCAAGCACCATTTGGAGCCATACAATATCTTATAAGTATACTTAATATACTTGTCTTTTAATTCTTAACCAATATTTCATAAAATGTGATTTGTGATACTACATATTTTGTTTTAGGCGCATGGTTTTGTCAATGTCCATGATACATGTGATAAAGAGTTTCAACAAATGCCTCTTGAGGTGCCTCATCATTTCCGCTCAATGGTTTCACACATTCGAGACTACTCCTCTCAATCTTTTCAACATGTAAGCTATTCTCATCTTCTTCAACCAAGGGAAGAAAGTTCACCTATGGTTAAGAATCACTCGACTCAATGGATGTAGATGACGATGCACATTTGGTTCAATACACTACGAGGGCTAAACGCTCTAATCCTTCTATGTCACCCATCAATGAACAAGGTACCCCGGAGCCTTCACAGGGAAAAGGGTTTTGGAGTCGCCTTCGAGGAAAGAAAAAGAAGTAGACTTGAAGAACTTACTGTAATAATTAGACGGTTAATGTATTTGACACTTTAGACGGTTAATGTAATTGACATTTTAGTTGGAAAACTTAGAATTTAAACCCCTTGTGCTAAACTATTTGGTGTGTAAACTCTATTTTAATTTTCAATAGACAATGGTTTGTGTCCAATTTGCATTGTTGAGTTTGGTTCTGCCGATTGACAATGGAATTAAATAAGGACGAAGTGAACATGGGCAGCTTTGTAAAAAAAAACCGTATTGCATAGGCACGCCATACGTATACGTATTGGCGTGTCTGTGTTTAACCACTTTCGCAGTTTGGTTGTAATAATGCACTGAAGAAACACGCCACCTCCAATGGCGTGTTTAATGGGAAAGACACGCCACTCGTAATGGCGTGTTTGGGTTGTACCACTTAGGCTAGCTACTGGATTGGAACTGAAAAACGCACTGAAGAAATACGCCATTGGTATTGGTGCGTTTACTGAAGAAGACCCGTCATTCCTAATGGCGTGTTTAATTTGTTTCCACTAGACCAGCTATTGGATTGGAGATGAAAAATTGGACTGATGAAACACGTCATTGGATATGGCGTGTTTTCTTGCTTATACTCGCCAATACGTATGACGTGTTTGAACACCACACAGTTCCGAGCCTACGCGGACACTATTTCGACAATTATTTTCAAAACTGATCCAAAACGACAATTATTTTATTTTTCAGCATTATTTCAAATTCGGACACTATTTTTAATTGAAAAGTTAATTTAAACGTCGATCTCTTATCTTGTATTATCCTCCTTCTTTGTTTTTATTTAATCATGTTTGGTCATGATCAAGGGCTTAGAATATGACTGAGGGGTTATAGTTTTGTATTTAAGTATTGCATTTATTTCAGGTGTTTTGTTGAACTTCATCTGTGTTGTTTATTTGTTACACTTATTTTTTGCAATTTGTTTCTATGCTCATACATTGGTAGAAGTAAATATTAGACTGTTCTTTCATCATGACGGTACGGTGTCCGTTGCTTGGAGCATTATTAGATTTGTTGCACGTTTTATGTTTTTTATGTATGTTTGTTATATACATTGTATTCTTTAGGAGATTCTCTAGTGAGAGTTGTTTTGTTCGTTGGATAATTGGTTTATTTTTGTTTTTTCTTGTTTACAAAACGATAGAGTAATTACTCTTTAGAAGGTCTTCATTGCCCGTTCTTCAGTCTTTTACAAAGTTTTGAACATGAATAAGCGAGCCTCTAACTTATCCATTACCCGTGTCGTAATGGATACCTATGAAAAGGACCAAAAAGTTTTCCTCATTTAAAAAAATGGTGTTGTTTGTGTGATATTTTTTTCTTATTTGCTTGGGTTGAAACCCGATGGCAAAGAAGTGGAAAAGAAAGTGGCTTGGAGTTTGGACAGACATACCGGATTTGTTGATCTTATGAAGAAAAAAAATTCTCTATAAAATTATTGACAAGAGGGTACTTTCGGAGGAAAACATAGATTTAATTCAGAAATTAATTTTTTTCTATGTTTTGAATTTCTTCATTCTTCAAGCTCTAAGTCTCAAGGATTTCTCTTATGATATTGATGAATTCGAAGATACCAATTGGGCCAACGGCATTCTTGAACGTGTGATAAGTGGTATTCATGCATAAATCTAAGAAGATGAAAGGCGAGAGGATAGAAATCGAGAAATCGAAAAGAGAGAAATTAAAAGGCGTTGAATAAATTAATTTATTTCTATGTATTGAATTTCTTCATTTACAATGTCTTTAGATTTCTCGATTTTCATCTTCTTAGATTTATATGCATGAATATCATTAATCACACGTTCAACAATGACCTTGGCCCTATCTTCGATTTTATCAATATCATAGGAAAAATATTTAAGACTTGCAAAGAAAATGAAGAAATTAAATACATAGAAATAAATTAATTTCTAAATTGAATCTTTGTTTGTTTTCTTCCGTAAGTACTGTCTTGTCAATAATTTTATAGAGAATTTTTTTCTTGATAAGATCGTCGTCGCTAGTTATATTCAAGTTCAACTTAGGAGTAAGGTCAATGACACATCCGGGCCAACTGCCTTCTCTTCTCCTTCTTTGTCATCGGGTTTCATCCCAAATAAATAAGCAACTTCCTTCTCACACAAACACCACCATTTTTTTCCAATGAGGAAAGCTTTTTTTGTCCTTGTCGTAGGTACCCATTACGGCATGGGTAATGGATACGTTAGAGGCTCGCTTATTCATGTTCAAAACTTTGTAGAGACTAAACTTTCCATAAGTTCAAGTTTCCTTGTCTTCAACATCGAACGAAGACCTTGTTCTAAACAGTAATTGCTCTATTGTTTTGTAAAAAAACTTGTAAACAAGAAAAACAAATACCACTTATCCAACGGAAGAAATAACCCTCGCAAGAGAATCTCCTAAAGAATATAATGGATATAAAAAACATGAAAGGTGCCACAAATCTAATAATGATCCAAGCATACTAGTGTGATACCGTCATGATGAAAGAACAATTTAACAAATAAACAACATAGGTAGAGTTTAACAGAACACCTGAAATAAAAGCATCAGCAATTCAATCCAAATACAAAACCATACCCATAAATCATATAAAGTTCTAACTTTAGTTTCTAGGTTGATGACTTAATAGATTTTGCAAGCTGAATTATCTTTAAATTGTATGATTTTAACTATATCAACTCTATTTTCCACCAATAAAAAACAAAAATAACACACGAATTCAAAACAATTAAAATGATATGAAGATTATAACTTTATTTACATTTTGTAAGTTCGGTTATCTCAGATTATTCCAACTGATTTTGATGGAAATATTGTATTTTGCTGCATTAATTTGATTCTTCACTAATTACATGTTTAATAAATCATTATTTAAACATAAATTATAACAAAACTGAAGATAGGTTAATTGGAGTATAACCTCAAACCAGATATATATAAAATCAAAATCTATTAAACCCTATAAATAAAACCAAAATCAGATATGAAACCCATTGCTTACTGGAGGGGCGAAGAAGACGTCCACTGAAGAGTCGGTGGGGGTGAAATATCGGTGGAGGTCCGCGACTCTAACAGATTAGTGAGTGAGTGATCTTTTTTTTTTTTTTTTTGAAAATGCTTCAAATCATGTCCATTTTTCGTAGAGGTGGTAATATTAAAGGAGTAAAGCTGTAAAGGTGGCAATCGGGTGGATTGAGTCGGATTCGAGTCATATTGTTTTGGGTTTGGGTTATCGTGATGTCGGATTTATTCGAGTCATGTGCATTTGTGGGTTAAGTCGGGTTTGGTCGGATTATCTCGGAATATGCCTTACTTCGGGTATCGGATTGGCATGAGGAGTACTTGGTCGGGTATCGCCTTAAAATTTGATTTTGATTGAAATGGTTAATGTAACATAAAACTTAATCATTATTGGGTTAAATTTACTGTCATCATCCTTGTTGGCTACGTAGCCGCATTCACTTCGAGCTTGTGTCATAATTCATAAAGCACGTGATGTGTTCTATGGTTAGGAAGATAATGCTTCAATTTCTATGCTTAGGAAGATGAGTGTTCTACTAATTTAAAAGTACAAGATTAAGTTACCTAGAAGAGTAAATTTTATATCATTAAATAATAAAATAATTATTAAAATAATGAAAATAATAATATTATTAATATTAAATATGATTTAATTTTATAAAGTATGTTTTTCGGCTAAAAAATGATAAAATAAAAAACATCATAAACTTTTATTTGACTCGTATTCTAACCCTAACCTGACCCGACCCGATCCGGGAATCGACCCGTTTGACATGTCTACTTGAGGGCCTAAGCCACTTTTGGGAATGAAGATAGAGGGATTTCGGGTCGTGGGAACCGGGAAGGAGTGGAAACGGGAAAGGGAAAGAAAAAAATAATAAAACAAACTTTTCTGCCAATTTTGCAAGTGTAACCCTCAATTATTTGGTCTTCGAAACTTTTTATAAGAGCTTTTCCTACGGTTGTTTGAATGATATGTCCCTACAATGGATAATTTTGTTGCACACTTTTGTTAGTAAAATTTCTATGGAAAAAAAATATATGGGACATTTAGTAAAAGTAAAGTAAACTTTCTTACCTCTTCATCCACCAATATTAGTATTAAAGAAAAATCTTCTTCAACAAAGTCTTCTTTTCTCTATTTTCGCACTACCCTAACTTTCACATAGATCACATTCCAGTTGACCGAGCCTAATTTTAATTGTTTTGTGCAGTATTTAGTATTTAAAATTTCTGGTCGTGGGATCAACCCTCTTTGCCTGCCCAAGTGCGCAACCTCATCACTACCGTTCGAGCCACTAAAGTTCCTGCTTCGCAAGAATCAGTCTTTCTTCATTTATCGAGAGAGCAGTCAAAGAATGAAAAAAAGGAAGGCCCCGACATTCTTTTATGAGGGAACAAATAGAAAATATTTTGATTGGAAAATTATCCATTTTTGCTTAACACGTGAGGGCATGTGTTGTTAGAACGACGTGCAAGTCTTGCTTTTTTTCTCTCAGATGAAGCAGCATACGACATAAGGGCAATGTAGCCGGCTAGACGGTAAGACCCCGTTCACCTTTACTATAGCTTCAAGGTTGTCGCCTGTTGTTCCTCTTATCAATTTAGATACACTGATTTGTTGTGGCTCTTGCATTGTTGGTATTGTTGTGAGGTGTAAAATGGTTGTTTATTATTTATAATGTGCAAGTCATGTTGCTTATCGTTTATGTAGTTAGTAGGCTGATTTTGTGCATAACTGAAGTCTTGTTTGATTGAAATGTCCCTCTTTTTCAGCATGTATTGTTAGTGGGGATGATTAATGTTTCATTTACATTTACTTTAATTCGTAATTGAAGTCTAATTTGATTGAAATGTCCCTTTTTTTAGCGTGTATTGTTAATGGGGGTAATTATTGTTACATTTAATTGTTATTGGGTTGCTTTATCTTAAGTAGAATTTAATTAATTAGTTTCATACATTTTGCCCTAATGAAAATTCAATGGTTAATGATTATGATTATGATTATGATTAATGATTAATTTCCAGGAAGAATAATAACAATTTTATTTGTTGTATAAACTTAGCCTGGTTTATATTTACTCTTTGGTATGTGACCTGTGTTTTCTTTATCCCCTTGAATAAAGAAATCGTGTACTCCATAGTTGGTCTATTAAGCCTAATTCAATTTAAGACACTTTAGGTCACACTTGTTTGCAAAATAACCTGACTATAACCTGACTATGAAAATTAAACTATGGCTTACAATGTTTATGATTTAAGACACTTTAGAATATCAAATTGAATTAAATTGCATTTAAATAAACAGTTCATAGACTATACATTTGAATTAGTACCTCTTATTGTTTATTTTCTGAGTTTTATTTTAAAAATTTTGAGTTTTGCTTAGTATAAAGTTTTTGAACACATTTACTAAAACATTACACTAAAAAAAATATAATATTGCTCAAAAACTATATTTACAAATGGTAATATGCTCAGTAAAAATGTGTATATGCTCAAAAATTATAAAGTCTAAGGTACTACCTCAGATGCGTAATTCTTTTTCTCTTTAAATAAATTGCATTTCGTTTATTTTGTTTATAGTTTGATATGAATTAAAATTAAAATATTAAATTTAATCGGGATAATGAAATGTTGGCGTTTCTTGTACGCTAATGTTATCGGAGTTCCGAAAATGGAAGAATAGTTTGTTGAGTTTTTACAAATATTAAGGTACATTTTTTTTTGTTAATGATGGTTATTGACAGCATAACTATTGTGCCACCCATTGTCCGTGGCTAAGGTGACCTTTAGTTAACGTTACCTGGTTTATCACATCTCGATGATGAATGATCAATAGTTTTATACTACATGAACCTGAGAGATTGTAATTTACATTTTATTTGGGTATGTAATATTGATCGGTAATTTATATTTTTTGGATTATTTTGATATGTAATTTTTTGTATTTTTTGAATTTGGACTGTAAATAATTTTAATATTCGGTTTTTTGGATATGTAATTTTTTGTTTTTGGACTGTAAATTTATATTTAGTTTGGTTACTTGGTTGCTAAAATTTCAATTTTGGGTATGTAATAGTGGACTATAATTTATATCTTTTTGATTTTTTGGATATGTAATTTTTTTTATATTTGGACTGTAATTAATTTAAATTTTAACTCGGTTTTTTGGGTATGTAATTATTTGCACAGTATTGGACTGTATTTAATTTTATTTTTAATTTGGTTATTTGGATACTAAGATATAATCATATCATTTAGGCAATATATAATCATAATCATATCATATCATATCATACATCATATAGTTCCTTAAATTAAATTTAAAAACGGGTTAAAAGAGGAGAGAGAGTAATTAAATACCAAATGAGGAGGATGTTGGGCATTGTGGGAAAGGCAAAATAAGTGGGTCTTTGAGGAGGATTTCCGTAGCTTAGATATGGTGGTGCGAAGGGTTGAGGAGTTACGGGAGGAATTAGCAGAGGGGATAGTAAGGAGTGGGGGAAGACAGCGAGAGGAAAGACAAATGAAAGGATGGATAAAGCCGGATAGAGGGAAGGTGAAAATAAATGTTTATGCGAGCGTTCGGAAGAATATGGGGATCGGACTAGGAAGTGTGAGTCGCGATGAGGAGGGAGCATTATCATGGGGTGTGACTACCCAAAGGAACGTTATAGTGGAGCCAAGAGAAGCCGAGGCGGAAGCACTGTTGATGGGAATGCGAGAAGCAATAAGGCATGGTAACAAGGATGTAATTTTAGAAAGTGATTGTCAGGTGTTGATTGAAGCGGTGAAGCACGGCATACACGGTGAAGTAATTTTAATCTTATTGTTAATGATATTTTTGCTTATAGTGGTTCTTTTAATTCTATTGTATGGTCCTTTACTAGAAGAGACTCCAATACGGTAGCTCATGAACTTGCTAGGTTAGCACCCTGGCAAGTCGGTAGACGAGAGTGGTCAAGTAGTTTTCCTATGAACATTGTAACTGCTGCTTCACGCGATTTAATAGTTAACTAGTTTAGATCCCGCGCAATGAATGCGCGGTATTTATAGAGTTTTATTTTTATATTACTTTAATCATGCTAAATTAACACCTCATTAATTTTTAATATTTCATGTCATTATATTTTGATATGAAAAAACGAAAATTGAACTTTAAAATTATTTAAGAAAACTGAGTAAAATTGAACTGTAAAATAATAGTGGTATCTCATTAATTGTTTATTTTTCTCGTTATTGTATTTTGTTTCAATTAAAAAAATGAAAATTAATCCAAGAAAATTAAGTAATGTGCTTAAATGTATTTTTTAAAATGTAATTTTTTATACTACTAAGCTAATGATTTCAATTTATAAACTCTCTAATTTTTTTTTTGTTATGAAAGTAATCAAAACGATAATTTTGTTTATAAATAATGTGAATAGTATGAGTCAAGTCATTCTCAAATAATAGCATCAATAAAAGATTTAATAGTTTATAGTTTTATATTATTGATACTTTTATTAAAAAATTATGGTTTAGTGTTTAGTGAAAATTATATAATTTGATGAAAAAAATTAATTTTAATGAAAATAATTATATAATGAAATACATCATAATTATTAATTTTCTTATTTAATGAATACAATTAAATTATCAATAGTTTCCTTATTTAAAAATATGCTTTTTGGAGGGAAAATTTGTGAGTTCGCCTATTCATTTAGTAAATAGGAGATTCTTAACCTTTTTTGGAGGTTTATTTCAAAAAAAAAATTCCAAATGAGGAGAGAGGGTAATTGAACAATTTGTGTAAAACGTGGGTTTATTTTTCCCTTAAATCTTGCAGCCAATAGGAAGCTTTTAAATGCTTCGACTTTTATAAATAGGGGATTTATCTTAATTACTAAAAATAATTCTGGAGTACAACACATTCTAAAAGCATTTTTCATTGTAAAAATACTCCGTATTATTTAAGGTCTCTGAATAGTATAATAAAGGGCCTCTAGATTTCATTGGACGCCCATATTAACAACATCAATTGGTCTTGCTTGTGACGGGTTACCATTTGTGACGGATATTTTGTGAGATAAAATGGTAACAAAATGGGTTAGTGGAGAAAGGGGACCACATGAATAGTGTTGCAGAGAGAGAAAAAGTGGGTACATTGTGAGGTAAAATGGTATCCGTCTTCAACTTGTGACGGATATGTCATGTCTTCAATGAGAATTTGTGTAACAACATATGTAATTATTTATAACAAGATTTTTTTTGTCAAACACAACCTTTAAAGATTGGCGAATTTTCAAACACCGCCTTTAAAAAAAAACTTGTGCAGCACAACTTTTAATATAATTGTTTTTGCCAAACACGATATTTGGCGGGAGTTTGACCAAGATTAAAAAAAAAAGGTGATGACTCGGCATTTTGGCCTGAGTTGACCACTTGCAAAGGGGTGACACTCTGGGTTTACAGTGGATGGTCGGGGGTTTCATGGGTCTTTTAACGGGGTTATAGTATTTTACTTGTTCTGAAATTTGGCATATAGGTACAAGGGAGTACAAGCTAGGTAGTAGTTGTGTTGTTTGTGATGGTTGTTGGTTGCAAGTGGTAATTCGAGAGGAGTGAATTGGAGGGAAAAAACAAGACAGAAAGGTCGCACTAGGTTCTCCTATACGAAACACTTAAGTGACCAGAAATGTTGTAAGTTGACGGAATCCGATCAGAATGTCGTGTTTGGCAAGAAATTTATATTAAAGGTTGTGTTTAACAATTTTTTTTTTAAAGGTGGTGTTTGGAATTCGATTTTTTTAAAGATTGTGTTTGACAAAATAAAAATAAAAAATAACTCTTACAACAATAATAGTAAAATCAAAATAACTTATTTAGATGAGTTAAAACGTGACAAGTTGTTAAATAACATGGTTAAAACGGAAATTGTTGTCTACAAAAGTCAAATAAATGTAATATATGTGATATAATTTCTTCGAACCTTCCAATATAAAATTTCAAAAATATAATACGCAAATTCTCAAATAAGTCTATAAGCATATCGGTTATTATTATCGCTAATTGAATAGTAGAAATTATTATGCGTGTTATAGCATACCAACTACTAAAAAATTATCTTGAAATAGCCTTTTACTTCGGGATTAGGATACTATACGTTTTATTCATTTTCTTAGGGAAAGGCTCGCCATCTAAGATATGTAAGGACAAGCAAACAAATCCTCCGAATTACCTATATTATCCACCTTGATCTTATCACAATCATCCAACCTAATTCATTGCCTTTTGCATCTCCATACTACTTAGCTAAGTCTCACAAAGAAGGCCATAAATGGTGTCTCTTCTTGGATAAGATATGGGGTCTGCCTATTACATCGGTTTTGCCTTGAGCCCAATAGTTAAGCCTTAAAAGTTTCATAACGCCTGAAAGGGTTGAACACCCTCAACCTCCGCCTCAATTGGAACACGCATCAATATTCAATTTACTTCTCTAAGTTATACCCCCACCCCCACCCCCCCTTCTTTCTGCTTTTGGGCTACCCGTTTTAACTTCTCCTACCATCGATTCTCGCCCAACATTCCTCGCCAACCTTTTACACTTCTTCGTCACTGTCCTCGTACCACGTGACTCTCCTCACCCATCATGCTAAACCCCATATACAATATCTTAGCCACTTCCATTCCACGGGTTATTACTCTTTCTCCATACTGCCTACCTTTTTGTTTTGTAGTACACTTATATCCACTCGTGTAACACCCCGGCCCAAACCGGGTCGGGAGCGGTTACTTATGATAGCTCACCAGGCTGTGTACATGGCCCACAGATCAACACGGGTCCTTTACAGCGCATTTTGTCCTCACTCATGCGCATCCCGAAAACCTTCCCAGGAGGTCACCCATCCTAAGACTACTCCCAGTCAAGCACGCTTAACTTTGGAGTTCTTTCGCATGGATGACCATAAAAGAAAGTGCACTTTGTTGATATGAGTAGTACTTCCAATCCCTTCAAGCACTTGTCATTTAAGCCTATCACTGGACCTCTTCAATTACCGTGGGGTGTTACAACTCGTATATTAACGACTCCTTCATACAATTATATTGTAAAACAAGTTTATTTAATTTACGTAATTTATTTTCGCAGTACATCTTTTACTCATTTTAGTACTTTTTGCCTAATACTTTCCATTCTATACCCTTGACTAAAAAAAAATACAAACCTAATTCTCTCTATTGCTCATCCAACGTCGTCATGTTGATATAACAATTTTTTTCAATTAATTGATGATTTGAATATAAATTAGATATTTAATTTGTTAATGCTTACTTATGAATCAAATTAATAACTTTACTTAGTTATTTTAGATTTTCTTTTAAAATTTAGGGTTTGTATTTGTGGTTGATTGGTGGTGCCGTGGTGGTAGGATGGTGGCTTTGGTGAATGGCGGCAAAGGAAGGGTGATTAAGGCATAGGGTGGCGTCGTAGAGTAGTGCCGTGGCTAGGGCGGCTCATGGGTTACGGGAAAAGGGTGGGTGGGTGGAGAGGGAGCGGGGCAGCTTGAACGTCGGAGAGGAAGAGGGAGTTAGCCGGTGAGGAGAGGCGGATGGTCGTCGGCCGTCGAATATCTGACGCCGAAACCAGGGGTGGGGGTGTATGGTGGTGGTTAACTTAACGGAGGGGACGGGTGGTGTGCACAGTGTACTGTAATTAATTTTTCTTTTAGAGTATTTTTTTTCTTTTTTCTTTTTTCTTTCTCCTTTTACTAGATGTAGTACATTGTTAGGGGAAATGAGAGGGGCACAGTTGTCAAAAGTGTACTACGATAAGTAAAATACGTACTGCGAAAATCAATACCCTTAACTTAACAACTATTCTTTCATGTATACAACTATATGCATTATGATTTTCTTATAAGTTTGTACTTTATGCAAAATAGTTTATATTAAAAATGAGATATTCTACGTGGTAATATCGTGTTTTTTTTTTCTACATGATAACCTCGTTTTTAACAAAAACGCCTTTGATTGGCCATAATTCACGATCAAAACTTTTGAAAGCGACGATTTGTTTTTCAAATTGACCGGCTTTACGAGATCTTTGATCTGGAAAAAAAATCCAGTTTCTGAATTCGTGGTAAGAATTACGACCAGTCAAACTTTAAACTTTGATTAACCGTACCTCTTTGTAGCGTGTTCCGAATGCGACATTTTTTTTTTCAAATTGACCGCGTTAGTGATATCTTTAATTTGAAAAAAAAAAGAATCGTCGATTTGGAACTCATAGCTGTGAGTTGTGGCTAGTCGAAGGTGTTTTTGGTGAAATGAGATTACTATGTAGAAAATAAAAAAACACGGTTACCACGTAGAATATCCTTTAAAATTAAAAAAACTTAAATTTTTTGGGATATTCTACATGGTACCCCTTAATTTTTCGATTTTCTACATGGTACCCCTACACTTATTAAAACATACATGGTACCCCTAATTGTTATCATTATCATTAAATGTACCCTTAAAATTTATTTTGTCAATTAAACTCAGTTTTAGGCGTTAAGTGATTACTTGGACGCGTAACCAAGCTTGACGTTTATCATCACACGACATAAAGACTCTATTAGGCTCAATTTCCATCTTTGGACGTGATAATTTGGCAAGGATTCAATAAATTTTCCGTAAAAAACTTTTTAGCCTATATATATATATATATATCAATAAATATTAGAATCGAGATGGATATTGAGCCCAATAGAGTCCTTATGTCATGGGATAATAAATGACAAGTTTGGTTACGCGTCCAAGTCATTACCTAACGCCTAAAACTGAGGGGGCGTTTGGTTCAAACATTAGGCATAGAATGGAATGGATTCTAACTCCAAGGAGGTATGGAGTTAGAACCCCATACCTGTTTAAAGTTGTTTGGTTCAATCCGGGAATGGGAATAATAATGTGTGGGATGGAATGGAGTTGGAACCTTGGGGAGAAAGATGGGTATGGGATTCCAAGGGGTTGGAATGGAGTTAGAATCCATCAGGTATCTAACTCCATTCCAAAATACTCCAACCAAACATTGGAATGACTTGAATCCATTCCAATCCATTCCAAAAGCTCCAACCAAACACCCCCTGAGTGTAATTGATGGAAAATAAAATTTAGGAGTACACTTAGGGATTAATGACAACAATTAGAGGTATTATCTATATTTAAAAAGTGTAAAAAATATCATATAAAAAGTCGAAAAATTAAGAAATACTATGTAAAATATCCCTAAAATTTTTAATGGCAAAACAAAAGACTCCTTTTGGGAGGACGAGAAGTGGAGAGCAATAACATAACTACCCCAACAACCGATAGAGTTCGGGAAGAAACGTATTTGTAGTTTTAGGGTTTTTCGCTTAAAATCCCCGATTTTCCCCCAAATTGAATCGTGTTTTCTTCAATTCTTCGTAATTTTCTTAATCTTTCAGGTTATTCTTCATCGATGGAGGACGAAGAGGATGTCGCCATGGTTTCTCCTTCAGTAGAACAACAACAACAATCGTTAGAATCCGAACCTCAAAACGAATTACAGTTAAACGACACCGTTTCGACCGCCGTAGATTCGACGGAGAGTCTTCCATTAACGGCGGTTCACGACGGGGAGAGAGAAAACGAGGTTGAGAATGTCGAAAGATCGAATTTGGAAGGAGTAGAAGATGTGAATGTTACGTGTGAAGTTCCGCCATTGCAGGAGGTTAAGGTTTCCGACGAATTGGAGGTACGCGATGCCGTTATGACTGCCGGAGATTCGCCGGAGATTCCTCAATTGGAAAAGGTGATAGATGAGAGAGAAAGCGAGGTCCAGAGTGTCGAGAAATCGAAATTGGAGAGAGATGAAGGTGTGATTGCTGTGGATGTAGCTCCGCCATTGCCGGAGGTTAAGGTTTCGGACAAATTGGCGGTTAGTGAGGTTGTGGGGAGGGAAATTGATGGCGAGAATGTTGAGGAATCGAAAATGAAAGCAAAGAGCGAGGAGGATGTAGCCCCGCCATTGCCGGAGGTTAAGGTTTCTGACGAATTAGCAGTTGATGAGGTTGTTCAGGGAGGGATTGATAACAAGGGTAACGAGGAATCGAAACTAGAGAGTAAGGAGGAAGTAGTTGTCAAAGAAGCCGAGGTACCGTTTGTTGCTAGTGATAACTTGTTAACAGAAGGTGATGAGAGTGTTGAAGGTGTAGATAGAGAAACTGAGGTAAAACATGTAAATGAACCAATAGAAGAAAATGATGAACAGGTTGCGAAAATGTCAGGTGAATTTGTGACTGTTACTGATAAGATGAACGTTAGAAATGAGGGGGGCGAGGATGTTGGTAAAGTGGAAGATATGGAAGTGAAAAATGAGGATGTTATTGAGAAAGATGGGGAATTGGATGGAGGAGAAGGTTCGTTAATTGCCAAAAAGGTCGAAGGAGACGAGGTTATGAAAGGTGGGGAGATGGTAGAAGAGATGGCCGGGGAAGAAAAAGAGGCGGTTTTGTGTGCTAATGAGGTTGAAGGAGACGTGACTTTAAAAACTGAGGATGTGGCACCATTGAGTGAGGAGGTACAAATGGCGGATGAATCAGTTGAGAAGGTAGAAGAAGTGGTTAGGGAAGAAAAAGATGGGGTTTTGTGTTCTAGTGAGGTCGAAGGAGATGTGAATTTGGAAGTTGGGGGGGCGCCACCATTGAATGAGGAGGTGGAAATGGTGGACCAGTTAGTTGAGAACAAGGCGGAAAATGATGATGAAGAGAAAAAACTGAAGGAAAAGGAAGAGGATGAAGGAGCCGAGGTGGAAGAAGAGGTGCCACAAGAAGAGAGTAAGGTAGACGGGGCTGATGAGGTAATGGACCATTCACCGACTATTGCGAAAAAAGATGATTTGATGGTGGATGAGGGGACACCAATTGCTGAAAATGAAATGGAAATGGAGGGAGAGGGTATGAAAAGTGGTAGTGGAAGTGGTGGGAAGAGGAAGCGGAATGCGAAGGCTGGAGTTGTGAAAACTCCATCTAGGAAGGTTGTAGGGGAGGATGTTTGCTTCATCTGCCTTGATGGAGGGGACCTTGTATTATGTGATCGTAGGTATTGTCGTCTTTTCTTTTAAATTGATTGCAAATATATGCACTATTTTGCTTTGTGTTATAACATTACCCCCAATGCCTAAAAAGTTGGGTCAGATATACATAGCCTTACCTTTGTGTTATCAGAAGAGAGGGAGTGGGTTCACTTTGTAATATGAAATTCGCAAACTTGTCAGTGAGACATTTTGCTTAATCCCATTGTATTTGAAATCCAAGAATAATGAGATTGTGGTTCCTTTATAGGAAATCATCTATGGAAATTTAGCCGATCTTTAGTTATGGCTTATGAATTTGTCAACTAATTATGCTTTGTAATAAAATGTGCGGAATTGATTTGAAGCTCGTTTCTTTTATTTTTCAGAGGCTGCCCCAAGGCTTATCATCCTTCCTGTGTTGATCATGATGACGAGTTTTTCAAAACCAAGGGCCACTGGTACTGTGGTATGTTTGGCTTTTCTATGTTAATGGGAATTGTATTTTAAATCGTTCTGCTTCTGTTACCTGTAAAAAGTAACATTAGCTACCTGCCATTTAAGGCCTTATATGTTATCAGAAAGTTTACTTTATTTCGGTTATAAATATCAGAGATTTGAAGCCTACTTTTTGAAAACTTAAACATTGCTCAATCATCATATTGCGCGAGTAGTTGAGGCATGTTTTGTGGCATACCTAGAAACCATTTTGTAGTAGTTTAGTAATTTAAGTTGGTAATTCTTGACATACATAGTAGAATATTTTACTATTTGTCTCTACTCTAGTTAAGGGCTGTGCTATGCTGTTTCTTTATTGAAGGTTCTGCCATTCAAGTACTCAATCACTTCTTTAGGGCTTTTGCACTCCTTTTTGATACCTTGGTGTAGGGTACTGAATAGTTGCTGTTGAATGTCAAGCCGTTCTTTTGGAGCTAAAGTTTTCTGTCTTGTGGTGATATTAGGACTACGTATCATGTGACATGGATGAGAAATAAAAGAGTTACATTTTCTGCACTACACCTGAATTTTTGATAAGTTGTCAGTTGAAAACACGAAAAACGATATGTTAACTCTGTCTCTTTGACAACACTATTAGATTAATACTCCCTCCGTTCCTTAATATAAGTCGTTTTAATAAAAATCAAAATTTTCTTTTTATATGTCGTTTTACATTTTCTCATGTATTACATGTTATTTTCATTTCCAAAGCACTAACAATTAGGAAAAAGAGGTGATCTAAGCCATTTTATTGGTGGAAAAAGTTTGTCTTTCTATTTTCAAAGAGCATTTATAACACCTAACTAATAATACAACATTTCCCAATACTTTCTTAATACTTGTGATAATAATTTAAAACCAC
Source organism: Silene latifolia (assembly GCF_048544455.1). Lineage (NCBI taxonomy): Eukaryota > Viridiplantae > Streptophyta > Magnoliopsida > Caryophyllales > Caryophyllaceae > Silene > Silene latifolia. The sequence goes on along the minus strand of NC_133528.1, from coordinate 150,364,108 downwards.
TTATATTATGGAACAGAGGGAGTATTACTGACCTCGGCTATCTCTTCTTTCAATGCAAGAATAACTCTAAAAAGAACTATTGTTGGTAAAAAAAAAAAAGATCAATTACCTTTGGTTCTACGTTCCTATCCGGACAATCTAAAATAAAAAGTTAGACAACAAAAAAAAAGATGTCTAAGTCTCTGACTAACGGAATCAAGACTAAGATTGTATTCCATTTAAATAATTTTGCTGCAAAATTAGCCAAACGGCCGCTTGCTGTCTCTATCACCCTGACGGTCTGAATAAAACCATTGGGTGATTAGTTTTTGATTTTACTTAGTTGGATTTCAATTTTGCCGTTGCTTGCTTGATACTCATAAGCACTTTGATTCTATTGGTTTCGTTACTTGTTATAATGATGGTTGCCATACACCTCCTACGTTGCCCTCAGATTTGTTATTTCTTTTTTATTTTTTTTCTTGTGCAGGTTGGCATATGTGCAACCAGTGTGGAAAGAATGCCTATTTTAAGTGTTGTACCTGTCAGTTCTCCTTGTGCAGAGCCTGCAGTAAGGATGCAGCATTTTTCTGTGTTAGAGGAAACAAAGGATTCTGTGAGTCATGCATGAAAACTATAATGGTGATTGAAAATAGTGAACAAAATGAAATGGTATATGTTTTTTCCACTCTCTCTGGGCTCATGTACACAGTTGTTTCTTTTCTGCTCCCTTTATTGAGTTCTGGTTCATGGATTTTAACTTTGTTAGAATTGATGACCGATAAAGAATGAAAATTTTGCATGTATTGAAGCTCAAAAAAGTTCTTACAATGGTTGACAAGAACGAAAAAGTTAGCATTAGATTCTACGACATAGGAGTAGTGTCACTGCTAACCCTTGTGGTCGGTGAGGTTGGCTACCTTTGTCTATCAAATATCCTACATAAGCAGGACCTTCACTAACTGGTTGTCGATAGGTTGTAAAAGGAATCATCTCTTCAGCACTACCGCTTGTGTGGGTGCTCTCATCTAGCGCAACCTCTTTTGTTTCTTTTCTTTTGTGCATATTTCAAACCTTATTTTCCTGGAAACTAGCTTTGACATGTTTCCCAGTGTACAAGGATATTCGGAACTGTTTTTGTTTCATGCTTGAACTGTGTCATGTTCAAGGAAGTTCACCTCTAAGCCATCTTCTTGTGCTCTACAATCCCATTCAGTCGCCCTCTCCACCTCATCAGTAAGAGAAACCTCTGCCTGCTGTTGGCAGCCTCCTTTGATTGAGGTCCGTGTTTTGCAGCCGCCTCTGAGGAATACTACTAATCAGCACTTCAGAAATAGCTCACAATTATAATGGTGACTTGGAGGATTCTTATTATTGCTAACTATCTCAGTTCGACAAATTTGTAACTTCGACTGCTAACTTTCGTTAAGGCTCTTGGCTTGCTATGTTTCATTATTTATCCCCTTTCGTTAACATCACATTTCCTTCCCATTAGAAGATAACTCTAGAATTGACTCCTTTGGCTGAGAAATTAATCAAATGTATTTGTGCCTCTGGCTGAGAAATTAGAAATGCCGACTCTATTTTATGCTCAAGAAAGAAGATAAGAGCATGTATTATAGTCATTGATGGAGAGCACCTATTTTGCTCTCTATTTACATTCACTTATTGGAAAGCAAACAATTTTGCACCTACGATAACAAAACTCTTCCACGTGCTATCCGTTCCAATTTTGGTCCTACCTTTTTGTTTGCTTACATAAAATAGAATTGAAAAACGAATGTTTCCTTGCAATTTCACCTTTTGTATCCCACTTTAAATTGAGAGTTAGCTCTCCTTTGCTCTTCCAAGAGCAAATAGAGAGCTCCTCTCCATTATATTCCTTAGAGAGCACATGAAAATCGTAAAAGTGCCCCCATTGTAGACAATAACACTTATTTTTGTTCTCTGGCAATGGGGAGCATCTTGGAGAGCACTTAAAGAGTCCTATTTTAAGAGTCTTGGTGAACGACAATTGACAATTAATCTCGTTTTATCCTGTTTAGTGGTCATTGTGACTATCATGGTTTTAAATCTCGGTATCGGTCGTAGTCGCGGTATCGGTATAATCGGTCCTTAATCGGTCGTCAAGGACGGATCGCGGAGAATCTCGGTGATTTCTCGGGCGATATCTCGTATCGGTAGAGTGAAAATCTGATACAACTTGGCCGAGATTTTGAACCCTTGTGACTACTGACCACCTTTAGAAACATTTACATTGTCATCACTTGCACAAACTTATTCTTAGCCAATTTTGCCACAGGGTCAGGATGCTTTTAGTGATAAAAGTAGCTGGGAATATCTGTTCAAGGATTACTGGTTGGAACAAAAGGAGAAGCTATGCATTACCTCTGATGAGCTTTCACATGCAAAAAATCCGTCGAAAGTTTCTGATAAGCAGCAACCATCAGTTGAGGGTAACAACGATGCAGGAAGTGATTCAGATAGTTTCGATGAGAATTCAGAAGTGAATGTTTCAAAAAGGAAGAAGGCAAAGAAAAATTCTAAATCTGTAGACAATGATTCTGATAACTCTTCAGAGAAGAACACTGGCTCTGGGAAACGAAAGTCTAAAAGGAGGTTAAGATCCCAGCCAAAGGATGTTAATAATTCAGATTCAGAACATTCTTCTCCAGATACTAGTAGTAGGAGGGGTGGAAAAGCTAGAAGGTTGTTAAAGTCCCGCTCCAAGGGTGCACAAAGCAATGTGGAGTGGGCATCTAAGGAACTAATGGAATTTATAATGCACATGAAAAGGGGCGACCGATCTGTTTTAACTCAGTTTGATGTACAAGGACTGTTATTAGAATATATTAAAACGAACAAACTTCGTGATCCACGCCGACAGAGCCAGATTATTTGTGATTCTATGCTACAGAAATTATTTCACAAGCCACGAGTTGGTCATTTTGAAATGTTGAAGCTACTTGAATCACACTTCTTTTTAAAGGATGCTGATGATAATCAAGGAAGTGTTGCTAATTCTGAAACGAGGCAACTGGATGCTGATGATAACATTGATTCGCCCCATGATGGCAGCAAAAGTAGGGGGAAAAAATCACGTAAAAGAGAAGGGAGGGGGTCTCAGTCAAACCTTGATGACTATGCTGCTATTGATATGCATAACATTAACCTAATTTTCTTGCGCCGTAACTTGATGGATGCACTTCTGGAAAATCCGGAAACGTTCCATGACAAGGCTGTTGGGGCTTTTGTCAGAATAAGAATTTCTGGCAGCAGCAAAAACCAAGATATTTACAGGCTGGTGCAGATAACTGGTAAGAAGTCTAAGAAAGTTAGAATTATGTTTGGTTTAGTTTAACATATATATTTAGGTTAGATTAAACTTGAGATTGTTTTCTACTAGGTACAAGCAAAGCTGCTGAACCATACAAAGTTGGCAAAAGGACAACGGACATCATGCTGGAGATCTTGAATCTCGATAAGACGGAGACTGTATCAATAGATACAATGTCCAACCAGGACTTTTCTGAGGTGATTTTTATACGAATAATAACGTATTCAGAAATAAGTATTCTCTTATATATGCATGCGAAAGGGCAATGATGCACTGATTGATACCTAGTTGTAAAACATCTGCTTAAAGCATGAAAGAGATCCACAAGCCTTAAGTCAACTTTGTTATCCTCTTTTATTAAATTGTACTCCGTCATTGATGTTTTTTAATTTTGTTTCAAGATCCTAAAGTAATGTTTTGAGTACAATGGTGAAGCGACCAACTTGCTTTTTGTACACATGTAAGATGATATCGATTACTATGCTCAACTGCCGACGGCAATTTTTTTTTTATTTAAATATTCTCTTAACTTCTGTGGTGGAGTAAGTTATGTGATATGGAGGCAACATATGCCATCTGAAACTGTTGGTGTAACACTTTCATGAAATCAGTACGGTCATACATGTATTGGTGAAATTATAGTTCTGAATACTGCTGTGAATAGGGGTCAAGATTGTCCGGCAGTTTGACATTTCTTTGTTGGATACAATATAAGATTTCTCTTGCTTCTCATGTAGGATGAATGTAAACGATTGCGTCAGTCTATCAAATGTGGACTTATCAACCGGATGACTGTGGTAAGGAAATTGTTTTAAAATCTTGAAACACCTGCACTGAATTTATATGATTCTTTACAAAAAAAATGTGAATATGAGACGGCTGTATGCATTAAACCGTCTCATACATGATTCACTGATGAGTTTGAGATGAATGTCTTTTTTCAGGGTGATATTATTGATAAAGCTAGGGAACTTCAGGAAGTCAGAGTTCTTGATGTAAGATACATACTTCTAGCTTTTTCTCTGTTGATTTTAATTAGGTTTTTCTTTTTGGGTGCCTCTGTGTGTCTGTAATTGTGTCTCCCATCCTCCTTTTCCACTTGACTATGGCTATGTAGCTTTCTAGACATAGTCCATTGTAAGGTCAGGCATGACAATGTGCATATCTTGGCCATCATGTTTTCCGTCTTGGCTTTTTTTGTTCTAGTAGCTGTTGTGGTTCACCCGTCATGTGCATATCTTGGCCATCTTGTTTTCCATCTTGGCTTTTTTTGTTCTAGTAGCTGTTGTGGTTCACCCTTGCTTCTTTATCCTTGTGATAGCTTTGTAAATGACATTTATGTGTTATGACCATTGCAGTGGCTTGAAGCAGAAATTGTAAGGCTCAGCCATCTCCGTGATCGCGCTAGTGAGAAGGGGCGTAAAAAAGAATATCCTTTACATGGGAACCATAGCATCTTGCTTTAGCCTTTCCCATTTTATGGTTACGAGTTATTCATGTGATTACTTAATGATTTATCATACTCTGCCTCTTCTGTTTTTAACATTTGTAGGGGTGGAAATGTGGAATGGCTTTCATGATTTTAGAATATACATGCCCCACAATCATTAGTACTGTACATTCTATTTGTCCAGAGCTAAAGGCTTCTTTTCTTGAGGGATTTATTTATATGCAATCATGGATCGCCTTTGGAAGTCATAAGGATTAGTTATATACACTTGTGGCCACGAATCGGACCCAGAATATAATGGTGTAAAATGTGCTTTAGGACAGAGGATTCATATGATTTCTGGCACTTTTCTCCCTCAATAGGCCCACATAGAGTTCACCTGGAGTAGAAGTAGTTTTTACAGGGAGGAAAGTGACGGTGGTGGAAAGGAAGATACGGACTGGCTGAGCGGATAGTGTGAGTATAATTACTCTCACATGAGGCTTAGATTAAAAAAAGCGCACCCTTAAGGTCAAGCAGTAGTGAGGCGCTAACCAAAACGCCTTGGTGTGCTCTTAGTGCATCTTAAGTGTGCCTTATAGATAAGGCACAACCAGCGAGAAGTACCACTATGCGAATCATTATATTTTTTGTCTCTTTTAATTATTATTCCCTTCTTTTTGACACAACATCCCTAGTGTTTACTCCTGCGCTTGTCATCCCTCTTTAAAATTCGAAAAGGGAAATATTGTGCAAAATTTTATGTAAAAAATACAAATTTGTTTGCAGAAACTGTGCACCTCGTGTGTATAAAGTGTACTCTAGCTCTTTGTCGCCTTGGGATCTCCTCGCCTTAGTGCACCTCACTGTTTTAAAAGTAAGGCATGAGGGTAATAAATTTCCTTAGAGGGGAGGTGGGTTACTAGTACCTCTACCTAGGGTAGTTACTAGCCTACCTTCATCTCCTTTCTTTATTCAGGAAGCAACTTTCCCTTTGTAGACTTAGAATTCCTTTCCAGGTCATCCACTTAATTTTCACCGTTTGATGAGTTCCATATATATAGATAGATTTTACCAAACATATTCCTGGAAGCAGCAAAAATATGAGAGAATTATTACTGAGTATTGAGTTGCTCTATCATTTGTGAAATTTTCCCCGGGTACAAAATAGAGTTCCTTAACCTTGTTATACGCTCAGAGAATGTGTAGAGAAACTGCAGCTTCTGAAGACACCTGAGGAGCGTCAACGGAAGTTGGATGAAATCCCAGAGGTGCATGCAGATCCGAAAATGGATCCAAGTTATGAGTCTGAAGATGAAATTGACACTACGAGACAAGGTTTGTTCTGTTCCTCCAAGTAACTTGACTTCTACAAACAATTATGGGATATTCTCTCGTGTACCCCTCAAATTTTTCGTTTTCTAAAGTGTACCCCTTATTTTTCACAAAGAAACATTGACAGACAATAATTCTCCGTTACGAGTTCAGAAAACGGATTTTTTTTTCAAACCAATTATCTGTCAAGGCCTTGAATTTGAAAAAAAAAATCACCGTTTTTTGAACTCGTAGCCGGTAGTTATGGTTGGTCAAAGCTTTTTTAACGAATAAACTTTGACCGACCATAATTCCCGACTACGACTTGAGACGTCGGTGTATTCTTTTTCAAACTGAAGATCTCTTAAAGACGGTCAATTTGAAAAAAAAAAAATTATCGTATTCTGAACTTGTGGCTAAGAGTGATTGATGGTCAATGTTGGTTTTGCAAGAAAAGAGGGGTACATCTTAGAAAATGAAAAAGTTGAGGGGTACACGAGAGAATATCCCAACAATTATTATGACATTTGCCTTTTTTTCAAAACGAAGTGTCACCGGCTTCCACTTCTTTGAATGCAGAAAGTGACACAAGGCGAAGAGAAACTGGATTCAGTAGAAGAGGCAGAGATGATTTTTCATCTCGTAAAGGAGGTGCTACTACTGACTCTTGGAGCGCTAACGCAAGACCCCCAAGCCAGAAATGGGAACCAAACAGGAATTCATCTGGCAAGGGTATTTCAGGTAGAAAGGAAGACTCGGTTTTCACTTCACCAACTCGTGAGCGCCCTTGGAGTAACGGGTTAGACAGGTCACCTAGGCTCAACAGTAGGGAAAAGGCAGGGTTGACTTCTGAGTCAACCATGCGAGTTGAACATTCTGCAGTGCGATCAGACATGTCTGCTGCTGACGTGTCACAATCTCCTCGTCTATCTACTGTGGCTGCTCAAATGGATTTAAAAGGCAACGAGGCAGAAAAAATTTGGCATTACCGTGATCCGGCTGGAAAGGTTCAAGGACCCTTCTCTATTACCCAACTTCGTAAATGGAGCAACACCGGGTATTTTCCCAATGATTTGAGAGTATGGAGGATCTCACAAGGCGAGAATGATTCTATCCTTCTGACCGACATATTATCTGGAATACTTGACAAGGCAGTACCTTCTGTAAACAATGCTCCATCTTCAATAGATACCTCTAAGCTCTCTGGAAATGCTCGTAGTTCCGGGCCAATAAGGAGCTCTTTCCAATCATCTAATCAACAAACGCGAGGAGGAATTGAAAGGTTACCTTCTCCTACCCCTACGTCCCCATCTACCCCGATTGCTAGGTCAAATTTATCTCGTAAATCTAAATGGGATGTTGCCGGAAACAATGAACATTTTGCACCTTCTGGACCTAAACAAGACTTGTCTTCAAGTTCAAGTATCACAAATAGCCAGCGAATAGCATCACAGTCAACTGTACAGGTGGGCGGTCCACCATTGACTGTGCCTAACTCCATGATGAACCAGTCAAATTGGCCACACGGGGTGTCAAATGTCAGTCAGCCTGTCACTGGGCAAAATCCTTCGGTCTATAATCAAGGCTGGTCTTCCAACAATCCAAATGTTCCTACACAAGTCGCTTATGGTCAGTGGTCCACTGTTTCTGTAAGTAATCAAGTTCCGTCTTATGGTCATGGATATGCTGCGCAGGGGAATATTGCACCCAACATGACGGGTATGACTGTGCCATGGAACGGTCAACAACAGCAAATAGTAAATCCAAATACAGCATGGGCCGGCCAACCGACAGTCGCAGCAGCACCAATGGGACAACAGGCTGGATTCATGCCCGGTGGAATCCCATCCATGGGGTGGTCAGGTGCAGGTCCTAATCCATCCGCTGGAAACACTAATCCAGGTTGGGCAGCCCAGCCAGGGAACACAGGCGTCTGGGGAGGTGGCCAAAACCACAATTCCGGGGGCACTCGGTGAAACAGGAATTCGTCATATGGCCACGTGGCTTAGCATGCACGAACTTCTTAGCCTCAAGATAGGTAGTTTCTCTCTGTGTACAGTCATTTGCGACCAAAGGAGGAGGGCGGATTGGTAATTTGTACTCCACAGTATCGGACGGCTAGATCACAGGTCGATGTACTACTATCAGCAGGTCTATATTTCCATATCCTCCCTTCTTTTTGGAAGTTTATCTCAGTGTTCTTTTTTGCATGAGCTGTTTCGAGACTTTCAACACAAGTCGTTAACTGTTGGATTTTGTAGGGTTTATATGGTGCAGACGTGCAGTAGTTACTATAACTAGCTCTAGATTTGTTATAACTAGCCTTAGATCTGTTTGAGTAGTTCTTTGCAGTTACTGTATGTAAGCACTGTCGATGCTCCAGCCTTTAGTCGTCATACTTGATACGAAGATGGATGGAAATCATATTTCCTCGGAGTTGTTCTCTCTTGCTCGCTGTTGAAGAAAAATCGATGATAATGAATAAATATCATTGGTAGTCCTAAACTTGTTTATTGTATAAACTTTTATACCCTTAATAGATCTCCGGCGAAATATATGAAGAATGTACTCCTTGGCTCTTAAATAATATTAGAAGGTGGCGATGTTGAGTTTAGACTTTGTTCTGTATGTGATTTTGATTTTGAATATATCATTCTTTAGGTAAATTTAGGTTTGAATTTGGTTATAACAGAGTCGGATCAGTTTTTGGACAGGATAATATTCTCCACTTTTTATCCGAATTATTTATTTACTTTTATTTCGTAATTTATATGAAAAATATTTTAATTAAAGGTGAATAAATGAATAGAACGGATGGAGTAATTCGTAATAAAAATGCACTCTTTGGAGTCCGAGAATTTGGACAATGTTTTCCCTATGTAGCTCTGAAGTCTTATTATTTCATTTGATTGTTGTGCCAAAAGAGATCAACTTTGTTGATCATATATTTGTATGTATATTCATACAATTTCGTATGAGAGATTTTGAATTTTTTTTCCTAAGTCGATGTTATTAATCCTCAAAATTAAATGGGAACAGAAAGAAAATTTTATAAGATTAATTAAACTCACGAAAGTGGTCTTAGAAAACCCACTAAAGTAGGCTTAATTTCAATTTATTTCATTTTAATTAGCTTCATCCAGTTCAATTCAGCTAAGTTTCATTTAATCTACTCCCTCTGTCTCGGTCATTTGTTGTCCTATTTAGGGTGTCTCAGTCAATTATTGTCCTTTCTATTTTAGGATTGCATTTGATGAGCAATTTGATCATTTACACCCAATTTGGCCCACTTATTATCTTATAATTGCCCCATCTCTTTCCTTGGTTTTTTGTCAAAATCAAAGAACAACAATTAACTAAGACGGAGGGAGTAATAACTCTTAGTAAAGTTGTATTCAGTCAAAGAACAGGGCGTTAGTGTTATGTTAAATAAAGCGAGACGCGACATATTTTAAGTTAAAATAAAATTATAAAAATGAGAAAAAATATAACTTACACTTTTCAAATACACAAATTCTCACTCTAGACGGACAATATTCGTCTAAAGTTGTAGACGGATAGTATCCCTCTCACAAAATGAGAGTGGATAGTGCAAGTGGGTAGAAAATGGATACTCCCACTTGCCCTCCCACTTGCATTTTACGAGGGGGCCATTACGGATTTTTCCAAATATACTTACACTTTCCAAATATCAGGGGCGGATCCAGGCCCAATTTACTAGGGCTATAGCCCTAGTAACTTTCAGGACAAATAAGTATACAATAGAGTAGTAAATTACCAGTGAATCTTCTTTGCCATAGTGGTCAGCCATTCAGTTTCCACGCTTGACATCCGAGTTCGAATCTCAGCACCACATTTTCTCTCTTTTTTTTTTTTGTTTGGACTTAATTCTCTCTTACTTTTAATTTTTCCTAAAATGGGTTACCTTGATTTTCTAATTTTTTCTTTTCGCACTTAAAAGCAAATACCATCAAAATGATAACTCGTGCCCTTATTTACTTCTAGTTTTCATTTTTTTCGTTCTTAACATATCACACATATATCATCTGTTTTGAGCGGTTATCTTTTTGTCTATTTTAGTTCAAACCAATAGATATAAATCTTGTTTCTTTATTGAGATGTAGGTACCAATTTCGACTTCCAACTTGTTTTAAAATAAAGTACATTTAATTATGTACATCATTGAGAATGAAATTTATTAAATAATTTTATAAACTCAATTTAAGTGGTTTTTAGTCACATAAATAACTTGAATAATTATAAAATATTTCATTGGGTATACGTGAGTGTTAAAAAGTCGATAAAATGCAAATTAAAACACTTAAATATGGCCGTCAAAATATTATGAAAGTGAAACGTAAAATATACTCTATAATAATATCGGGTATAACTCTTCTAATGTATTTTGAACCCCGAAAAAAATTATTTAGCCCTAGATACATCCAATTCCTGGTTCCGCCCCTGCCAAATATAGACGTGACACGAGAACACGAAACAAAATTAATGAGTTTGAGTTTAGTCTCGATGACCCATTTATGTAAGTGAGTTAACAGAACACGACACGAGATATAAATGGGTTGGGTTTGGGTTTGGGTTGAAGGATTTACGACCCGCTTATCAATACTATATATTAAATCCAGAAACCAAGGGATTTCAATGTAATTAAAGAAAGTTATACAAATTAATTATACTATATAGTTTTAAATCAATAGCACCGTGTGATGGACCCGATGGAGGGATCTCAATGCAAATATTATATAGTTTGGGTTAAAATTAAATTATATAGAAGCTTGGTAATTTTCCTAAACATGGTCAATTTCCTTAAAATAAAATAATTAATTAAGTTGGTCAATTTCCTTAAAATAAAATACTTAAATAAAATAATTAATTAAGATGTTCAATTTCCTTAAAATAAAATAATTAATTAAGATGGTCAATTTCAAAGAGACTAAAGGAAAGAAGATGCCTGATAATTTTCCTAAATATAACTTTATATTTTATTAGATGTATAAAGATGTTAATTATTTAACATATAAAAATAATTATTTAACATATAAAAATATAATATAAGTAGGTTATAAATAATTCAAGTTAGATTCCATAATATAGTATTGATTGCATAATTCTTTCGATATGATTTAATGCATATATGTAATATATTTATATAAATAGATAATTCTCTTAAAATTGCATGCCTAAGTAGTAAATGTAATTTCGTAAAGAAAATAATTGTAGTAACATTGGATAAAGTTATATGATAGTAATCACTCATTTGAATAGTAAAAGTAACAATATTATCAACGAGATTAGTGAGAGTGGTAGAAACAACAACGGAAGTAGTGAAATAATCAATATTAATGCGGCAATAGTGAAAGTAACAATAATTACGGCGGGAGTAGTGAAATTATAAATATTAATGCGACAGTAGTGACAGTAACAATAAGTACGACGGGAGTAGTGAAAGTAACAATGATTACGGGCAAGTAGTGAAACGTTATTACTATTGTTTTATTAATAAGAGTAAAATATTAATAGCGGGAGTAGTGAATTTGTCTCAAAATTTATTTCATCGTAATTTTAGGATATGTTATAAAAAATATATTAATGATAAATTTATGGGTTATGCAACTTTAAGTAATTTTATTTAATGAAAAAAAATTAATGGTGAGTAGAGGTAGCCCGGGCGAAGCCGGGCACCAATACTAGTATGTAACACGAATACGAACCCGACACGATGCGGTCTATGGGTCAGGTTTAATTACAACCGTCTCGTATGAAAATGAGTGCTTTATCAATCTCAAATTCTCAATCTTTCTCTATATCCTCGAAACCGGTAATCCCAACTTGCACTCCACCTACATCCTTCCCAACATTTTCTCAATCTATCCTTCTCCTCATTTCCGTCCATTATATGCCGCCATTTTTACGCTCATCCTTTTTTCTACCTCCTACAATGTTTCTACAACCTTCCTTCTAATATTTCTTCATATCCATTGCTACATTATCTTCACAATATTGCTGTAATTGATTGATTTCTATAATTCCTTGTTTTGAAGATATTTTTTTTGCATTTCAATGGCGGCATCAAGGCGAGCGATTCAACTCGGATCGTTAACTCGGTGCTTATTGTTCGGTAAATCGAGAGGTGGTTGTGGTTATCGTTTTACTGCTAATACGCCGGAAATTAACCGCAGGTTGAATTTCGATTACCGTCAGATCGCACAACTTCAAGTTCCTAGTAATGGAAAGCGTGCTTTTCTTGTTGATACTTTAGCTATGGTGATAATTTCAATCTTTTTCTTCAATTTTAATTATGTTTCGGCATTTTCTGGAAGTTTATTGATGTTTATGCGTAATTAGGTATTATTAATTTGTGCGCTTTTTTGTTCTATTTTGATATTTGATTTTTGTTGATATTACGTGTATTTAGATTCGTATTTTTATTTTTCCTGCCGAAATATCGGATTTTTGATGAAAGATTGATTGATTTTTGGTGAATATGTTGATAATATACGAGGAATTAAGGAACTACGAAGTTAATATTCGGCATTTTGATGATATCAGTTGTGCGCTTTTTTGTTTATGTTGATTTATATGATATTACGCATGTTTAGATTCTTAGTTATAATACTGTTATCTGCAGAAAATTCGGAATTTTGATGAAAGTTTGATTGATTTTTGGCGAGTATGTTGATAATATACGATGAATTAAGGAACTATGAAGTTATTTTCGGCATAATTGATGTTCTGTAAAGCAATTTCATGTTTGTATGCTTGATCATTTCTGCGCCTTTTTAGTTTATGTTGATTGATACTCGTGTTTAGATTCTTATTTATACTGTTTCCTGCAGAAAAATCGGAAATTTGATGAAAGATTGATTGATTTTTGGTGAATATGTAATTAATAAACTAAGTAGTTTAATTTTGGTTTCATATTATGTTTCGGCATTTTCTGGAAGTTTATTGATGTTTTAGGCAATTTGTGTTTTATGCTTGATAGTTAGGTATTACTCCGTATCTATTTGTGATCATTTCTAACCTATTTCTGTAATTTGAATTAAGTTTAAGCGGAATTTTGATGAAAGATTGATTTTCTTGGTGCATATCTTGATAATATACAACAAATTAAGGAACTCAGTAGTTTATCCTTCGATTTTGTGTTTCTTACACTGCTAGCAGTATATCACATGTCAAGCAAGTTCTGTATTTTGTTGGTGACTTCGTGTAGATATTAGAGGCTTAGAGCAATTGAATAATCGAAGAACTACAATTTATTTACTTTTTGCTTGAATAGGTGAGGAGTTTAGAGAAAGAAGGAATACCATCGAAGCAAGCCGAGGCTATAACCTCTGCAATCACGGGAGTTCTTAATGATACCTTGGAAAATGTTTCATATACTTTTGTGTCCAAAGCTGAAATGCAGAAGGTATGCTCCTTCTTTGGGGTTATGACTTGTAAATCGAGTCTTGGTCTATGGAATTTTATTTTGGGTTGACCTGTAAAGTTTTCAATGTTTGAATGATGTATAGACAGAGCTGGTTCAGGACGGGAATATTTCAAAGTTCAAAACAGAAGTTCAAACTTCGCAGGTAATATGCTGTTTCCTGGAGCAAATTTCTAGCAATAAAGATTAAGCCTTTTTGTAACTTGCCATATCTATGCTTATACGCATGCTGCTCTACCGCATTACCCTATAGGAAACTGAGGTCTTAGTCTAGTGTTTGAAAATGAGGTCCTGTTGAATATTACTGATGATAGTTACCAGGTTCAATTCCCCTTCCCATTGTAGTCTAACGGCCTTGTCTAGGGTATCTTCGTTATATATACAATATAGGAAGTCATACATAATCAAATTATATTGATATACTCTATTAAAGATACTTTCCTCCAAATCGAACACACTCTAATTACAGATTTGGATCCATTCCCCATAACTTTGGACTTGTTTACGCTGGCTGCCCTGGGCCTGCTACAACTCTTCTTACTTACCGCGCTCGAGAGCTGCAATGAATGCCATAAAGACGCTTTGAGAGGACCAATTCATTGAATAAGAATGTTGATGTGCTTTATAGTTTCTTGTTTGACTTGAAGTTATATGCTGAATGTATATCCCAAGTGAATTTACCAGTTTCTTTTGTCTAGGGATGTCATTGGAGCGGGTTTTGGTGGGTCTCTCCCCGCATCTGCCCCAGTTAGGGCGGATGCCGGTAATGATTTGGTGGGTGGTGGGGCAGGTGGTAGGTATCAACCGTTGCTTAATAACTATACTACCCAAAACTAGGATTCTAACTTGGAGAATGATTTTTTTTTTACTGTTATATCATTGTTTGAAGAACTTATGGACTAATTAATCGAATGTTAAACTATTTCAGACCTGTTTACGGAGAGCATTTGTATAAATTGTTTGAGACTAGTACATTTTAGATTAAAGAACTATATTTTTAAACATTTTTTTCTGAGGAGAAAAGTAATTTGGGGGATCAACGGGTACCCGCGGGGTGGGTGTCGGCACGCATTATAGTCCGCAGACGCTGGTGTGGGATACCCTTCCTCCGCACCCACCCCATCCCATTGACATCCCTACTAGTTTGGGTATTGTTGGAAGAATGTTCCCGTCTTGAGACGCCTTATCGAGTTATCGGTAACTTTTATTGCGTATTCAAAGAACTTGTTTCTTATGTTACACTGTTTGTTTCCTTGCTGCAGGACCATCATTTTGCCTTGTTGCAGAGGGAGACTGAAAAGCTTCAGGGAGACATAGAGAAATTGCAGCGGGAGTTGAAGTTAGTCATCTTATTACGACTCTTTCATCTTCATTTTTCGTTAAAGCCTGAATTTGGATTGTCATCTATTTGATCTTTACGCAAATGTTTTAATGCGACTTTTTCTTTGACCAGGTATGAGATTGACAAGGTAACAGCTGGACAGCGTTTGGATCTAAATCTTGAGAAAGGGTTAGCCAACTCTACTGATTTTCTCTCACAAGAAGATTTTTGAGACTGATTTATCTCTATAAACTTCATTGCTCGACCTTCTTGCTAAATCTCTCTTAAATGAATGCAGGCGTATACGTGAGGAACTTAACAATCAGAAAACCGAAACATCCAACCTAACAAATAAGCTTGATCGAGTAAGGACCCTCCTAATGAATAGTATTCCGTAAAATCGTCATTTCTGTTAGATTCTTTTCTTCGTTTTCGACTAACTATGTTTAAAAACATGTTCTTCAGGAAATTCATGCCTTGAGGGCTCAACTAGAAGCTGCAAAGTATGAAGTCATCAAATATTGCATTGGTTCACTGGTCTCCATTTCAGCAGTGGGTCTTGCTGTAATCAGGATCCTGTTATAGGTACTTCATTTTACAGCATTAGTGAAACTGAAGATGACTAATTGACTGTCGTGAGTAGTGACTGTAAAATCATCATTCTTTTCAAGGCCGTGAAGAAATATTCATGAAATGATCACACATTTATTCTTTTCTGGTAATTTTTTTCAAAGCCAGAATGAGTTTATATCTCGTACTTTGTAACATTGATTGTTTTAGCATAGTTTACATACAATACGCTTATGTAAAATTTTAACTGCAAATATTCTGTAATTCAACATAGTTTATCTTGTTGTCGAACTAGGAAAACATCAAATTGAGAAAACCACTTGGAAAATAGAAAAGTGAAACTGACTTTATATAGAGCTTTAGTGTGTTCATATTTCATCCCTGCTTAGTTTTATAGGAATGTTTGCTGAATTACTGATACTCCTGGTTTCATGTCAGCGAGTGTTTTAGCCGATATGTGGGCACAGCGATCAGCCTAGTTGCTTTCGGAGCTGTAAGCCCAAACATATCATCCATATTAAGACTCCCCGGCTTAAGTCCGTCAGGTAAGCCCCATGTAAAACAATGGCATAGATTAGCCACAGCCAAATCCAAACCATACAGTCCGAGTTGCATACCAGGGCACGACCGTCTGCCTGATCCAAATGGTATGTACTCAAAGTCACTCCCCTTGAAATCGGGGGCACCTTCTTTAGCAAACCTAGCTGGGTTGAATTTGTCTGGGTCTTCCCACACAGACGGGTCACGACCGATGGCCCAAGCATTGATCATCACCCGAGAGCGGGCTGGGATGAAGTACGGACCTAGGGTGACGTCTGTGGCCGTTTCATGGAGGAGGAGAGGGATAGGTGGGTGGAGCCTTAGGGTTTCCTTGATCACACATTTGAAGTACGTGAGCTTGTCGAGATGAGTTTCCTGAACCGTGTTGTTGAGTCCGACTACATCTTCTAACTCCTTCTGAACCTTTTTGAGCTCTTCTGGTGTGTTCATTAGTTCTGCCATTGCCCATTCTATTGCAGATGCCACCGTCTCTGTTCCTCCGAACATGACATCCTAGGAAACACTGATTACATTAGTTTATACTGTAGGACAGTAGGAGTCAATGATTGGTCGATTAGGCCATGATTTGATCGAGATGCAGTCTCGGATTAGTGTGTTTGGGTCTGAACCGTTCTCTCACGGTTGATGATCGAGACAATAAATAGCGTTTTTTTTTTTTTTTTTTTTTTTTTTTTTTTTTTTTTTACCTAATAAAAAATAAAAATAAATAGCGGGTTTTATAATCCATGCCAGAGTGATACTCGAATTAGGTATCACCAACCGACAGCTAGCATTTTCTACTTGATAAAAAAAAAAAAACCCTAACCATTTATATATATGCATGATTCTTTCTTCTCATTGCATGTAAAATGAAATTATGAACGGTTTTTCTAGTGTGGGCCCTTAATAACCTAAATGTGGAAAGATTTACAAGTATTCTCATGAGATATTTAAGTGTAAACTCATTTTTACCATAGTGAGAATATTTACAAATCTTTCCACATCTAGTTTATTAATGTAAACGAATTACGAATTATAATTTGAATGATGACTTACCATAATAATTGCTTTGATGTGATCTTTAGTTAACTGAATAGGAGATTGAGAATTATCTGCAGGATTTTTCTCTCCATCTTCATTATAGAAATCCAGAAGTTCATCTACCATATCTGTATCCAAGTCATTAACCTGATCATTATTTTTCTTGTTTCTTCTCTTCTCCATGTGATCGTCGATAATTTTGTCGATAAATTCATCAAGTGCTCCTCTTGCTTGTTTTAATCTCTTGTTGAAATCATGTGCATGAATCCACCCTAACCATGGTAGAAAATCAGCTATATTGAATGCACCAAAAAGTTTCGAAAACTCTTGCATGATTGATATGAACCGAGTTTGGCCTGTCGTGAATCCCGACCCAAATGCAGCTCGATATGTTATGTTTCTTGTTAGTTCAAATACCAATTCCCCAATATTCACCGGTGACCCAACTTGTTCCAAGACAAACCGGGTCATTGAGTCGACTTCCTCACGGACCGAAGACCATGACTCGGCTCGTTTTCTGCTGAATAGCTTTACAACACATATTTTCCTCATTTGTCTCCAAAATGGGCCGTAATGGGCAAATGCCATATCCGCCCTGTCATAGCTAAGATAAGCTATGGCAACAGTAGCAGGGCGGTTCGAGAAGACGCTGTCGTGGGTTTGGAGGACTTCACGGGCCATTTCCGCCGTGGAAACCGCCACCATGTGTAACACACCGATCTTCAAATGGAGAAGTCCACCATAGGTCTTAGCCAATTGGGCTAGCCCACGATGAGTCAATTGATCCATCATAAGCATATTGCCAACAATCGGTAGCCCTTTCGGACCAGGCGGGTATGGCCTTTTTCGACGTAAAATCGCCATAAGCAAGAGTAGAGGAACACATAATACAAGAATGTTTGTGAAGTATGGAAGACGGAAAATGTTTTGTAGTGTGTATGCCATGGTATTGCTTGAGAGTAAAAATTTTGAGATCCATGTTATAAAGAACAAAGTATATAGATAGAAATAGAAAATCGTAATTTCCGATTTTAAATGGTAATATTGATTATTGATTGAGAATAATATGTTTCCAAGTACACAAGTATTACTTGATTAATTGTGTATATATCATTTTGCTCTTTCTTCCTTTATTTTGCTTCAACGTAATAATATGCACAATATCAACTCATCGTCAATCGTCATATTACAAAATCTCATTTAAGACGACACTATTCATTTTAAACAAATCTCATTTAAGACGACACTATTCATTTTAAACTTAAAATAAGTTGTTAGAGAATAGTCGAATGATCCACCCATGAGTCAGAAATATTTTATTCCGTAGTTTTTCTACAGATCGTTTGGATAAACTGTGATTGTCCCATTGTTTGGGACAAATGGACATGGTTTTGTAGAAAAACCATTTGAGACCCATGGTTTATAAGAAACCATGGTCTCCCTCCCATGGTTTTATTAGAGAAACCATTGCAGTACACGGTTTTCTTAGAGAAAGTTCTCCTAGGCCTATAAATAGAAGGCTTTTGGGAGGCATTTGGATCATCCAAAAATCACACAACAAAAATATATCTTTCTCTACACTAGAGAGAGGAGGTTCTTGGGTTGTGAAGCTATAGGTATTGGTCCTAGTGATCAATATCTAGATCGACGGATTCGTGATACTAGTTCAATACTAAAGTCGTCCTGGAGCAATTACTTGGAGGGTTCCGCAAGTTCGAGATAGATATTCTACTCTCCCGATTTAGTAAGGTAAGTGACTATATACACCTTGTTGATATCGTCTCATTTATCATAATTATTAATCTACATAAGTCAAATAACATACCATTTACACAAAAACAAAATGCTTAGAAATTATCAAAAGACTTGTCATATCTATGCAAATGGTAGATTATTTGACCCGTTTTAATCTTAAGATGGATATCCTCCTTAAGATAAACTTGTTGCATAGTTGCATATCATATATTGGAAGATGGAAGTTTGGAGCGGTTTAGTCGGTTTAGGAACGGGTGATTTTTGGTTCGGTGTAAGTTGACGTGACGCTTGTCCATTATTTCAAAGCAAATATTGCATTATTTTGCTTCGATCTTTCTTAAGGGTGAAGTAAGTTTACACTGTAGAAGCCTATCATCCATGGCCCAACTACTACCATAGCAAAAGGGTTGTTCAAATCGGGTTATCTTTGAGTCGGATCTATTTGTCATAATCACAAAAGTTTTCGTTATGAAAAATAATATTGGATTATTGACAATTATTGTTAACGTTCAATTTAATTAAGCTACTAAATTTATTATTTTATGATATTTGTGCTTACTATATAAATAATAGATGATTCCGTCTATTCAAGGTGATCCACGTAAAAAAAAGGACGAAAGCCCAGAAGAGGAACGCTAGACTTGAAGAGGTTAGCAGCCCTCGAAACAGTTTTAATAAGCATCAGCGGTTGTCAAACCGCTCCCTACTAAGGAAGTAATTGCAAAGAGCTGGTGTATAGTCGATTAGTCCCTATATAAAGAGGCATTTACCAAGACAAATGACACACAACTCAAACAATTACAACTTTGTCTATCTTTAGATCTTAGATTAGATTAGCACGGTGAAACCATCCATCTATCCATAGAGATAATTAGCCATCTATGTCTTAGTTTGTAATTTAGTATCCACAAGTAGTCTTGTGAAGACTTTGTTGACGTTGTATAATTGACATTTTCATGTTATATAAATATCTTTAAATATTCATGTGTTTAGAATATAAGAACCATATCATTCACCTTAGTGTAAATCGTGTGGACAGTTCCTTCGGTCAGATAAAGCAGCCACACAAATTTTGAGAAGTAACATAGGACATTTGAAGGTGGCGGTACGCGACAAACGAGTCCTGGGCGAAAGGTACTCCTTAAACATAAATGATAACTTGTTATTTACGGCTTAAAACGAATACCGTAACTGATTAAACAACCCTAGACACGTGATGGAAAAACTGAGAGTAAAAGAAACATGACCCTGTACGACCTTCAAAATGGCTCAAATTTAAGTGTATAATACACGATTTTCAGGATTTCGGCGTCCCGGGACAAAAATGTCCATAAATCATACGGACGTTTCCTTCGGTAAGCTAAAGTAGCCACACAAGTTTCGAGAAGAAACAGAGGATATTTAAGTGTGCCGGTATGTGATAAACTAGTCTTGGACGAAAATCGGGTACTCTTTAAAAATAGATGATAACTTGTTATTTTGGGTTGAAATCGAATACGATAACTAATGTAACGACCCAAGACACGTGGTGGAAAAACTGGGAGTAAAAGAAACATGACCCGATACGACCTCCCAAACAGTTCAAATTTTAGTGTATAATACACGGTTTTCGGAATTTCAGGGTCTCGGGACAAAAATGTATTTAAATCATGTGGACAGTCCCTTCGGTCAGATAAAGCAGCCACAAAATTTTTGAGAAGTAACATAGGACATTTGAAGGTGGCGGTACGCGATAAACGAGTCCTGGACGAAAATGAGGTACTCCTTAAATATAAATGATAACTTGTTAATTACGGCATAAATCAAATACCGTAACTGATGAAACAACCCTACACACGCGATTGAAAAACTGGGAGTAAAAGAAACATGACCCAGTACGACTTTCCAAACGGCTCAAATTTAAGTGTATAAAACACGGTTTTCGCGATTTCGAGGTCCCAGGACAAAAACGTCCGTAAATCATATGGACGGTTCCTCTGGACAACTAAAGGAGCCACACAAATTTTGAGATGACATAGAACGTTTTAGTGTGCTGGTATGCTATAAACTAGTCTCGAACGAAAATTGGGTACTCCTTAAAAATAGATGATAACTTGTTATTTAGAGCTGAAACCGAATACAGTAACTGATAAAGCAACCCAAAACATGTGGTGGAAAAACTAGGAATAAAAGAAACATGACCCGGAACGACCTCCCAAACGGCTTATATTTAAGTGTATAATACACGGTTTTCGGGCTTTCAGGGTCCCGGGACTAAAAGGTCCGTAAATCAATACGGACGGTTCCATATGTTTGATAAAGCGGCCAAATTTTTTTTTTCAGGTGAAACAGAGGTCGTTTGAGTGTACCGGTATGAAATAAACTAGTCTCGGTCGAAAATCGCGTAATCCTTAAAAATAGATGATAACTTGTTAGTTAGGGCTGATATCGAATACGGTAACTGATGACGCAACCCAGACACGTGGTGGAAAAACTGGGAGTAAAAGAAGCATGACCCGCTACGAGCTCTGAAACGGCTTAAATTTAAGTGTATAATACACGGTTTTTGGGATTTCGGTGTCCCGGGACAAAAACGTTCGTAAATCATACGGACAGTTTCTCGAGTCAGATAAAATAGCCACACAAATTTGAAAGAAACAGAGGACGTTTAGGTGTGCCGGTCTGCGATAAACTAGTCTCGGACGAAAATTAGGTACTCCTTAAAAATAGAGGATAACTTGTTATTTAGGGTTGATATCGAATACGATAACTGATGAAACGACTCCCGACACTTGTTGAAAAAGTGGTAGTTAAAGAACTATGACCCGGTACGACCTCCCAAACGGCTCAAATTTAGGTGTATAATACACAGTTTTCGGGATTTAAGGGTCACGGGGCAAAAACGTATCGTATTTCATACGTATGGTTCCATAGGTCAGCCTAAGCAGCCACACAAATTTTGAGATAAAACAGAGGACGTTTTTGTGTGCCGGCTAGTGATAAACTAGTATCGGACGAAAATCGGGAACTTCTTAAAAATAGATGATAACTTATTATTTACGGCTGAAATCGAATACGGTAATTGATGAAGCAACCCAGACATGTGGTGGAAAAACTGGGAGTTAAAGATACATGTCCTGTCTGACCTCCCAAACGGCTCAAATTTAAAGGTATAATACACGGTTTTCGGGAATTTAGTGTCTTGGTTTAAAAAGCTTCATAATTCATACGGACAATATCTCGGGTCGGATAAAGCAGTCACACAAATTTCGAGAAGAAACAGAGGACGTTTGAGTGTGACGGAATGAGATAAACTAGTCTCGGACGAACATTAAGTACTCCTTAAAAATAGATAATAACTTGTTATTTAGGGCTGAAATCGAATACGGTAACTGATAAAACAACCCAAGACACATGGTGGAAAAACCGGGAGTAAAAGAAAAAATTGACCGTGTACCAGCTCCCAAACGGCTCAAATTTAAGTGTATAATATACGGTTTTCGGGATTTCGAGGTCCCGGGACAAAAAGGTTCGTGAATCATACGCACACTTCCTCGGGTCAGATAAAGCATCCATGCAAATTTTGAAAAGAAAAAGAAGACGTTTGGATGTGCCGGTATACGATAAACTAATCTCTCGTAAACCGTGTACTCCTTAAAAATAGATGACAACTTGTTTTTTAGGGTTGAAATCAAATACGGTAACTGATGAAGCGACCCCAGACATGTGGTGGAAAAACTAGGAGTAAATAAAAGAAACATGACCCGCTACGAGCTCCTAAACGGCTCAAATTTAAGTGCATAATACACGGTTTTCGGGATTTCCGGGTCCAGGGGAAAAAAGGTTCGTAAATCTTATGGACCGTTTCTCCGGTCAGATAAAGCAACCACACAAATTTTGAGAAGAAACAGAGCACGTTCGTGTGTGCTTGTATGTGATAAAATAGTCTCCGACGATAATCGGGTACTCCTTAAAAATAGATGATAACTTGTTATTTAGGGCTGAAATCGAATACGGTAACTGATGAAACAACCCAAGACACATGGTGGAAAAACTGGGAGTAAAAGAAAAATTGACCGTGTACCAGCTCCAAATCGGCTCAAATTTAAGTGTATAATACACAGTTTTCGAGATTTCGGGGTCCCGAGTAAAAAAGGTTTGTAAATCATGCGGAGAGTTCCTTGGGTCAGATAAAACAGCCACACAAATTTTTAGAAGAAACAGAGGACGTTTGGGTGTGCCTCTATGCGATAAACTAGTCCCGAACGAAAATTGGGTACTCCTTAAAAATAGATGATAACTTGTTATTTAAGGCTGAAATCGAATACGGTAACTGATGAAGCAACTCAAGAAACGTGGTTTAAAAACTTGGAAGTAAATGAAACATGACCCTGTACGAGCTCTCAAACGACTCAAACTTAAGTGTATAATACACGGTTTTCGGGATTTCGGGGTCTCGGGACAAAAAAGTTCGTATATCATGCGGACAGTTCCTCGGGTCAGATAAAGCAGCCACATAAATTTTGAGAAGAAACAGAGGACGTTTGAGTGTGTCGGTATGCGATAAACAAATCTCGGAAGAAAATCGAGTACTCCTTAAAAATAGATTGTAAGTGATAACTTGTTATTTAGGGCTGAAATCAAATACGGTAACTGATGAAGCGACCCCAGACACGTGGTGGAAAAACTGGGAGTAAAAAAGACATGACTCAGTACGGGCTCCCAAACGGCTCAAATTTAAGTGTATAAGACACGATTTTCGGGATTTCATGGTTCGGGATAAAAAGCTTCGTAAATCATACGGACAGTTCTTCGGGTTAGATAAAGCAGCCGCGCAAATTTAAGAGTAAACGGAGGACGTTTGAGTGTGCCGGTAAGCGATAAACAAATCTCGGAAGAAAATCGGGTACTCCTTACAAATAGATGATAACTTGTTATTTAGAGCTGAAATCAACCGTAACTGATGAAGAGACTTTAGACACGTGGCGGAAAAACTAGGAGTAAAAGAAACATGACATGGTACGAGCTTTCAAATGGCACAAATTTAAGTGTATAATACACGGTTTTCGTGATTTCGGGGTCCCGGGACATAAAGGTTCGTAAACCATACGGACAGTTCCTCGGGTCAGATAAAGCAGCCACACAAATTTTGAGATGAAACAGAGGACGTTTGAGTGTTACAGTATGCAATAAACAAATCTCGAGAGAAAACCGGGTACTCCTTACAAATAGATGATAACTTGTTATTTAGGGCTGAAATCGACTACGGTAACTAATTAAGCGACTCAAGACACGTGGTGGAAAAACTAGGAGTAAAAGAAACATGACCCGGTACAAACTCCCAAACGGCTCAAATATAAGTGAATAATACACAGTTTTCGGGGTCCCGGGACAAAATTATCTCAAAATCATACGAAAAGTTCCTTGGGTCAGATAAAGAACCCACACAAATTTTGAGAAGAAACAAAGGACGTTTGTGTGTGCGTGTATGCGATTAACTAGTTTTTGACGAATATCGGGTACTCCTTAAAAATAGATGATAACTTGTTATTTAGGGCTACAATCGAATACGGTAGCTGATGAAGCAACCCAAGACACGTGGTGGAAAATCTTGGAGTAAAAGAATCATGACCCGGTACGAGCTCCCAAAAGGCTCAAAATTAAGTGTATAATACCCGGTTTTCGGGATTTCGAGGTCCCGGGACAAAAATGTTCGTAAATCATACAGACAGTTCCTCGGGTCAGATAAAGCAGCCACACAAATTTTGAGATGAAACAGAGGACGTTTGGGTGTGCCTCTATGCGATAAACTAGTCTCGAACGAAAATCGGATACTCGTTAAATAGATGATAACTTGTTATTTAGTTCTGAAATCGTTTACGGTATCTGATGAAGCGACCCAGACACGTGGTGAAAAAATGGGAGTAAAAGAAACATAACCTGTTACGAGCTCCCAAACCGTTCAAATTTAAGTGTATCCTACACGGTTTTTGGGATTCCGGGGTCCCGTGACAAAAAAGGTTCCTAAATTATACGGACAGTTCCTTGAGTCAGATAAAGCAGCCACACAAATTTTGAGAAGAAACAGAGGACGTTCGGGTTTGCTTGTATGTGATAAACTAGTATCGGACGAAAATCGGGCACTCCTTCAAAATAGATGATAACTTGTTATTTAGAGCTTAAATCGAATACGGTATCTGATGAAGCAACCGCAGACACAAGGTGGAAAAACTAGGAGTAAAAGAAACATGACCCGTTATGAACTCCCAGAGAGCTCAAATTTAAATGTATAATACACAGTTTTCGTGATTTCGGGGTCCCGAGATAAAAAGCTTCATAAATCATACGGACAGTTCCTCGGGTAAGATAAAGAAGCCACACAATATTTATGAATTACCGGAGGACGTTTGAGTGTGCCGGTATGCGATAAACAAATCTCGGGAGAAAATCGGGTACTCCTTAAAAATAGATGATAACTTGTTATTTAGGGCTGAAATCGAATACGGTAAACAATGAAGCGACCCAAGATACGTGGTGGAAAACTGTGAGTAAAAGAATCATGACCCGGTACGAGCTCCCAAACGACTCAAAATTAAGTGTATAATACACGGTTTTCGGGATTTTAAAGTCCCGAGACAAAAAGGTTCGTAAATAATACGGACAGTTCCTCATGTGAGATTAAGTAGCCACACAAATTTTGAGAAGAAACAGGCGACGTTCAGGTGTGCCTGTATGCGATAAACTAATCTCAGGCGAAAATCGAGTACTACTTAAAAATAGATGATAACTTGTTAGGCTGAAATCAAATACGGTATCTGATGAAGCGACCCAAGACACGTGGTGGAAAAACTAGAAGTAAAAGAAACATAACCTGTTACGAGCTCCCAAACGGCTCAAACTTAAGTGTATAATACACGGTTTTCGGGATTTCTGAGTCCCGGAAAAAAATGTTTCGTAAATCATACAGAGAGTTCCTCATGTCAAATTAAGCAGCCACAAATTTTTTGAGAAGAAACGGAGGACATTCGGGTGTGCCTATATGCAATAATCTAATCTCGGACGAAAATCGGGTACTCCTTAAAAATAGATGATAACTTGTTATTTAGGGCTAAAATCGAATACGACATCTGATGAAGCGACCCTAGACACGTGGTGGAAAAACTAGAAGTAAAAGAAACATGACCCGTTACGAGCTCCCAAACGGCTCAAATTTAAGTGTATAATACATGATTTTCGGGATTTCGGTGTCCCGGGACAAAAATGTTCGTAAATCGTACGAAAAGTTCCCCGGGTCAAATAAAGCAGCAACACAAATTTTGAGAAGAAATAGAGGACGTTTGAGTATGCCGGTATGTGATAAACTAATCTCGGACGAAAATTAGGTACTCCTTAAAAATAGATGGTAACTTGTTATTTAGAGCTGAAATCGCATACGGTAACTGATGAACAAACCAAGAAACGTGGTGGAAAAACTTGGAGTAAGAGAAACATGACCCTGTACGAGCTTTCAGACGGCTCAAATTTAAGTGTATAATACACGGTTTTGTGATTTCGGGGTCCCGGGATAAAAAGCTTCGTAAATCATACTGACAGTTCCTCGGATAAGATAAAGCAGCCACACAAATTTTAAGAATAAACAGAGGACGTTTGAGTGTGCCAGTATGCGATAAACAAATCTCGGAAGAAAACCGGGAACTCCTTAAAAACAACTTTTTATTTAGGGCTGAAATCGGGAACTCCTTAAAAATAACTTTTTATTTATGGCTCAAATTTAAGTGTATAATACACGATTTTTGGGATTTTGGGGTCCCGGAACAAAAACGTTCGTAAATCATATGGACAGTTCCTTAGGTCAGATAAAGCAGCCACACAAATTTTGAGAAGAAACAGAGGACTTTCGGGTGTGCCTATATGCGAAAAACCAATCTCGGAAGAAAATCGGCTGCTCCTTCAAAATAGATAATAACTTGTTATTTAGGGCTGAAATCGAATACGGTATCTGATGAAGCTACCCCAGATACGTGGTGGAAAAACTGGGTGTAAAACAAACATAAACCGTTACGAGCTCCCAAACGGCTCAAATTGAAGTGTATAATATACGGTTTTGGGGTTTTTGGGGTCCCGTGACAAAAAGATTCGTAAATCATTCGAACAGTTCCTCGAGTTAGATAAAGCATCCACACAAATTTTGAGAAGAAGCAGAGGACGTTCGGGTGTGCTTGTATGTGATAAACTAGTCTCGGACGAAAATCGGGTACTAATTAAAATTAGATGATAACTTGTTATTTAGGGCTGAAATCGAATACGGTATCTGATGATGCGACCCCAGACACGTGGTGGAAACACTAGGAGTAAAAGAAACATGACCCGTTACGAGCTCCCAAACAGCTCAAATTTAAGTGTATAATATACGGTTTTCGTGATTTCGGGTTCCCGAGAAAAAAAGCTTCGTAAATCATACGGACAGTTCCTCAGGTCAGATAAAGCAGCCGCATAAATTTTGAGAAAAACAGAAGAGGTTCGGGTGTGCCTATATGCGATAAACCAATCTCAGAAAAAAATTGGGTACTCCTTAGAAATAGATGATTACTTGTTATTTAGGGTTGAAATCGAATACGGTATCTGATGAAACGACCCGAGATACGAGGTGGAAAAACTGGGTGTAAAACAAACATAACCCGTTACGAGCTCCCAAACGGCTCAAATTTAAGTGTAGAACACAAGGTTCTGGGGATTTCGGGGTCCTGCGACTAAAAGGTTCGTAAATCATACGGACAGTTCATCGAGTTAGATAAAGCATCAACACAAATTTTGAGAAGAAACGGACGACGTTCGGGTGTGTCTGTATGCGATAAACTAAGTTAAGTGTATAATACACGGTTTTCGTGATTTCAGGGTTCTGGGACAACATGCTTCGTAAATCCTACGGACAATTCCTAAGGTAAGATTAAGTTGCCACACAAATTTTATGAATAAACAGAGGACGTTTGAGTGTGCCGGTATGCGATAAACAAATCTCGAGAGAAAATCGGGTACTCCTTAAAAATAGATGATAACATGTTATTTAGGGTTGAAATCGAATACAGTATCTGATGAAGCGACCCCAGACACGTGGTGGAAAAACTAGAAGTAAAAGAAATATAACCCGTTACGAGCTCCCAAACGGCTCAAACTTAAGTGTATAATACACGATTTTCGTGATTTCAGGGTCCCGGGAAAAAAAATGTCATGAATCATACAGACAGTTCCTCATGTCATATTAACCAGCTACACAAATTTTGAGAAGAAACGGACGACGTTCGGGTGTGCCTGTATGCGATAATCTAAACTCAGACGAAAATCGGGTACTCCTTAAAAATAGATGATACCTTGTTATTTAGGGCTGAAATCAAAAACGGTATCCGATGAAGCGACCCAGATACGTGGTGGAAAAACTGGGTATAAAAGAAACATAACTCGTTACGAACTCACAAACGGCTCAAATTTAAGTGTATAATACACGGTTTTGAGGATTTCGGGGTCCCTGGACAAAAAGGTTCGTAAATCATATGAACAGTTCCTTGGGTCAGATAAAGCAGCCACACAAACTTTGAGAAGAAATAGAGGCCGTTTTGGTGTGCCTATATGCGATAAACCAATATTTGACGAAAATCGGGTACTCCTTAAAAATAGATGATAACTTCTAATTTAGGGCTGAAATCGAATACGGTATCTGATGAAGCGACCCCAGACACCTGGTGGAAAAATTAGGAGTAAAAGAAACATGACTCGTTACGGGCTCCCTAACAGCTCAAGTTTAAGTGTATAATACACGGTTTTCGTGATTTCGGGGACCCAGGACAACATGCTTCGTAAATCCTACGGACAGTTCCTCGGGTAAGATAAAGTAGCCACACAAATTTTATGAATAAACAGAGGATGTTTGAGTGTGCCGGTATGCGATAAACAAATCTCGGGAGAAAATCGGGTAATCCTTAAAAATAGATGATAACTTGTTATTTAGGGCTGAAATCGAAAACGGTATCTGATGAATCGACCCCAGACACTTGGTGCAAAAACTAGAAGTAAAAGAAACATGACCCGTTACGAGCTCCCAAACGGCTCAAATTTAAGTGTATAATACACGATTTTTCGGGATTCCAGGGTCCCGAAACAAAATTCTCCAGAAATCACATAGAATTTCCTCGGGTCAGATAAAGCGGTCACGAAAAATTTGAGTAGTAACGGAAGACAGTTGGGGGTGCCGGTATGCCATAAACCAGCATTCGTCGAACCTCGGATAATCATGAAAAATGGATTAATGCTCGTTATTTGAGGCTGAATCGAATAGGTAAACTCTTGAAATGACCTCGGACGCGTGACTGAAATACCGGGAGAAATAGAAACAGGGTCCGGTACGACCTCCCGAGCGGCTCAAATTGAAGTGTATAATACACGGTTTTTCGGGATTCTAGGGTCCCGTAACAAAATTCTCCGAAACTCACATAGAAAGTTCCTCGAGTTAGATAAAGCGGCCACGCAAAATTTGAGTAGCAACGGAAGACATTTGGGGGTGCCGGTATGCCATAAACCAGCATTCGTCGAACCTCGGATAATCGTGAAAAATGGATTAATGCTCGTTTAATTTTCGTTATTTGAGGCTGAATCGAACAGGTTAACTCTTGAAATGACCTTGGACGCGTGATTGAAAGACTGGGAGAAAAAGAAACAAGGTCCGGTACGACCTCCCGAACGACTCAAATTGAAGTGTATAATACACGGTTTTTCGGGATTTTAGGGTCCTGGAACAAAATTCTTCAAAAATCACATAGAAAGTTCCTTGAGTCAGATGAAGCGGCCACGCAAAATTTGAGTAGCAACGGAAGACATTTCGGGGTGCCGGTATGCCATAAACCAGCATTCGTCGAACCTCGGATAATCGTGAAAAATGGATTAATGCTCGTTTAATGCTCGTTATTTGAGGCTGAATCGAAAAGGTTAACTCCTGAAATGACCTCGGATGCGTGATTTAAAAACTGGGAGAAAAAGAAACAGGGTCCGTTACGACCTCCCGAACGGCTCAAATTGAATTGTATAATATACGGTTTTTCGGGATTCCAGGGTCCCGGAACAAAATTATCCGGAAATTACATAGAAAGTTCCTCGGGTCAGATAAAGCGGCCACACAAACTTTGAGTCCTAACGGAAGACATTTGGGGGTGCCGGTATGCCATAAACAAGCATTCGACGAACCTCGGATAATCGTGAAAAATGGAGTAATGCTCGTTATTTGAGTCTAAACGAATAGGTTAACTCTTAAAATGACCTCGGACGCGTGATTGAAAAACCGGGAGAATAAGAAACAGGGTTCGGTACGACCTCCCGAACGGCTCAAATTGAAGTGTATAAATACACAGATTTTCGGGATTCCAAGTTCCCGGAAGAAAATTCTTCGGAAATCACATAGAAAGTTCCTTGGGTCAGATAACGCGGCCACGCAAAATTTGAGTAGAAACGGAAGACATTTGGGGGTGCCGATATGCCATAAACCAGCATTCGTCGAACATCGGATAATCATGAAAAATGGATTAATGCTCGTTATTTAAGGCTGAATCGAATAGTTTAACTCCTGAAATGACTTCAGACGCATGATTGAAAAAATGGGAGAAAAAGAAACAGGGTCCGGTACGACTTCCCCAACGACTCCAATTGAAGTGTATAATGCACGGTTTTTCGGGATTCCAGGGTCCCGGAACAAAATTCTCCGGAAACCACAAAGAAAGTTCCTCGGGTCAGATAAAGCGACCACATTAAATTTGAGTAGCAACGGAAGACATTTGGGGGTACCGGTATGCCATAAACCAGCATTCGTCGAACCTCGGATAATCGTAAAAAAATGGATTAATGCTCCTTATTTGAGGCTGAATCGAATAGGTTATCTTCTGAAATTACCTCGAACGTGTGATTAAAAACCGGGAGAGAAAGAAACAGGGTCCGGTACGACCTCCCGAACGGCTCAAATTGAAGTGTATAATAATACACGGTTTTTCGGGATTCCAGGGTCACGGAACAAAATTCTCCAGAAATCACATATAAAGTTTCTCGGGTCAGATAAAGCGGCCACGCAAAATTTGAGTAACAACGGAAGACATTTGGAGGTGCCGATATGCCATAAACAAGCATTCGGCGAACCTCGGATAATCGTGAAAATTGGATTAATGCTCGTTTAATGCTCGTTATTTGAGGCTGAATCGAATAGCTTAACTTCTGAAATGACTTCGGACGCGTGATTGAAAAACCGGGAGAAAGAGAAACAGGGTCCGGTACGACTTCCGAACGGCTCAAATTGAAGTGTATAATATACGGTTTTTCGGGATTCCAGGGTCCAGGAACAAAATTCTGCGGAAATAGACATAGAAAGTTCTCGGGTCAGATAAAGCGTCCACGCAAAATTTGAGTAGCAACGGAAGACATTTGAGGGTGCCGGTATGCCATAAACCAGCATTCGTCGAACATCGGATAATCATGAAAAATTGATTAATGCTCGTTATTTGAGGCTGAATCGAATAGGTTAACTCTTGAAATGACCTCGGACGCGTGTATGAAAAACCGGGAGAAAAAGAAACAGGGTCCGGTACGACCTTCCGAACGGCTCAAATTGAAGTGTATAATACACGGTTTTTCGGGATTCTAGGGTCCCAGAACAAAATTCTCCGAAAATCACATATAAAGTTCCTTGGGTCAGACAAAGAGGCCACGCAAACTTTGAGTAGCAACGGAAGACATTTCGGGGTGCTGGTATGCCTTAAACCATCATTTGTCAAACCTCGGATAATCGTGAAAAATGGATTAATGCTCGTTATTTGAGGCTGAATCGATTAGCTTAACTCCTGAAATGACCTCGGACGCGTTACTGAAAAACCGGGAGAAAGAGAAACAGGGTCCGGTACGACCTCCCGAACGGCTCAAATTGAAGTGTATAATACACGGTTTTTCGGTATTCCAGGGTGCAGGAATAAAATTCTCCGGAAATCAGATAGAAAGTTCTCGGGTCAGATAAAGCGTCCGCGCAAAATTTGAGAAGCAACGGAAGACATTTGGGGGTGCCGGTATGCCATAAACCAGCATTCGTCGAACCTTGAATAATCATGAAAAATAGATTAATGCTCGTTTAATGCTCGTTATTTGAGGCTGAATTTGAATAGGTTAACTCCTGAAATGACCTCGGATGCGTGATTGAAAAACCGGGAGAAAAAGAAACAGGGTTCCGTACGACCTCCCGAAAGGCTCAAATTGAAGTGTATAATAAACGGTTTTTCGGGATTCTAGGGTCCCGTAACAAAATTCTCCTAAACTCACATAGAAAGTTCCTCGAGTTAGATAAAGCGGCCACGCAAAATTTGAGTAGCAACGAAAGACATTTGGGGGTGCCGGTATGCCATAAACCAGCATTCGTCGAACCTCGGATAATCGTGAAAAATGGATTAATGCTCGTTTAATTTTCGTTATTTGAGGCTGAATCGAACAGGTTAACTCTTGAAATGACCTTGGACGCGTGATTGAAAGACTGGGGAGAAAAAGAAACAGGGGTCCGTACGACCTCCCGAACGACTCAAATTGAAGTGTATAATACACGGTTTTTCGGGATTTTAGGGTCCTGGAACAAAATTCTTCAAAAATCACATAGAAAGTTCCTTGAGTCAGATGAAGCGGCCACGCAAAATTTGAGTAGCAACGGAAGACATTTCGGGGTGCCGGTATGCCATAAACCAGCATTCGTCGAACCTCGGATAATCGTGAAAAATGGATTAATGCTCGTTATTTGAGGCTGAATCGAAAAGGTTAACTCCTGAAATGACCTCGGATGCGTGATTTAAAAACTGGGAGAAAAAGAAACAGGGTCCGTTACGACCTCCCGAACGGCTCAAATTGAATTGTATAATATACGGTTTTTCGGGATTCCAGGGTCCCGGAACAAAATTATCCGGAAATTACATAGAAAGTTCCTCGGGTCAGATAAAGCGGCCACACAAACTTTGAGTCTAACGGAAGACATTTGGGGGTGCCGGTATGCCATAAACAAGCATTCGACGAACCTCGGATAATCGTGAAAAATGGAGTAATGCTCGTTATTTGAGTCTAAAACGAATAGGTTAACTCTTAAAATGACCTCGGACGCGTGATTGAAAAACCGGGAGAATAAGAAACAGGGTTCGGTACGACCTCCCGAACGGCTCAAATTGAAGTGTATAAATACACAGATTTTCGGGATTCCAAGTTCCCTAAGAAAATTCTTCGAAATCACATAGAAAGTTCCTTGGGTCAGATAACGCGGCCACGCAAAATTTGAGTAGAAACGGAAGACATTTGGGGGTGCCGATATGCCATAAACCAGCATTCGTCGAACATCGGATAATCATGAAAAATGGATTAATGCTTGTTATTTAAGGCTGAATCGAATAGTTTAACTCCTGAAATGACTTCAGACGCATGATTGAAAAAATGGGAGAAAAAGAAACAGGGTCCGGTACGACTTCCCCAACGACTCCAATTGAAGTGTATAATGCACGGTTTTTCGGGATTCCAGGGTCCCGGAACAAAATTCTCCGGAAACCACAAAGAAAGTTCCTCGGGTCAGATAAAGCGACCACATTAAATTTGAGTAGCAACGGAAGACATTTGGGGGTACCGGTATGCCATAAACCAGCATTCGTCGAACCTCGGATAATCGTAAAAAAATGGATTAATGCTCCTTATTTGAGGCTGAATCGAATAGGTTATCTTCTGAAATTACCTCGAACGCGTGATTAAAAACCGGGAGAGAAAGAAACAGGGTCCGGTACGACCTCCCGAACGGCTCAAATTGAAGTGTATAATAATACACGGTTTTTCGGGATTCCGGGGTCCCGGAACAAAATTCTCCGGAAATCACATATAAAGTTTCTCGGGTCAGATAAAGCGGCCACGCAAAATTTGAGTAACAACGGAAGACATTTGGAGGTGCCGATATGCCATAAACAAGCATTCGGCGAACCTCGGATAATCGTGAAAATTGGATTAATGCTCGTTTAATGCTCGTTATTTGAGGTGAATCGAATAGCTTAACTTCAAAATGACTTCGGACGCGTGATTGAAAAACCGGAGAAAGAGAAACAGGGTCCGTTTACGACTTCCGAACGGCTCAAATTGAAGTGTATAATATACGGTTTTTCGGGATTCCAGGGTCCAGGAACAAAATTCTGCGGAAATAGACATAGAAAGTTCTCGGGTCAGATAAAGCGTCCACGCAAAATTTTAGTAGCAACAGAAGACATTTGAGGGTGCCGGTATGCCATAAACCAAAGATTCGTCGAACCTCGGATAATCATGAAAAATTGATTAATGCTCGTTATTTGAGGCTGAATCGAATAGGTTAACTCTTGAAATGACCTCGGACGCGTGTATGAAAAACCGGGAGAAAAAGAAACAGGGTCCGGTACGACCTTCCGAACGGCTCAAATTGAAGTGTATAATACACGGTTTTTCGGGATTCTAGGGTCCCAGAACAAAATTCTCCGAAAATCACATATAAAGTTCCTTGGGTCAGACAAAGAGGCCACGCAAACTTTGAGTAGCAACGGAAGACATTTCGGGGTGCTGGTATGCCTTAAACCATCATTTGTCAAACCTCGGATAATCGTGAAAAATGGATTAATGCTCGTTATTTGAGGCTGAATCGATTAGCTTAACTCCTGAAATGACCTCGGACGCGTTACTGAAAAACCGGGAGAAAGAGAAACAGGGTCCGGTACGACCTCCCGAACGGCTCAAATTGAAGTGTATAATACACGGTTTTTCGGTATTCCAGGGTGCAGGAATAAAATTCTCCGGAAATCAGATAGAAAGTTCTCGGGTCAGATAAAGCGTCCGCGCAAAATTTGAGAAGCAACGGAAGACATTTGGGGGTGCCGGTATGCCATAAACCAGCATTCGTCGAACCTTGAATAATCATGAAAAATAGATTAATGCTCGTTTAATGCTCGTTATTTGAGGCTGAATTTGAATAGGTTAACTCCTGAAATGACCTCGGATGCGTGATTGAAAAACCGGGAGAAAAAGAAACAGGGTTCCGTACGACCTCCCGAAAGGCTCAAATTGAAGTGTATAATAAACGGTTTTTCGGGATTCTAGGGTCCCGTAACAAAATTCTCCTAAACTCACATAGAAAGTTCCTCGAGTTAGATAAAGCGGCCACGCAAAATTTGAGTAGCAACGAAAGACATTTGGGGGTGCCGGTATGCCATAAACCAGCATTCGTCGAACCTCGGATAATCGTGAAAAATGGATTAATGCTCGTTTAATTTTCGTTATTTGAGGCTGAATCGAACAGGTTAACTCTTGAAATGACCTTGGACGCGTGATTGAAAGACTGGGAGAAAAAGAAACAGGGTCCGGTACGACCTCCCGAACGACTCAAATTGAAGTGTATAATACACGGTTTTTCGGGATTTTAGGGTCCTGGAACAAAATTCTTCAAAAATCACATAGAAAGTTCCTTGAGTCAGATGAAGCGGCCACGCAAAATTTGAGTAGCAACGGAAGACATTTCGGGGTGCCGGTATGCCATAAACCAGCATTCGTCGAACCTCGGATAATCGTGAAAAATGGATTAATGCTCGTTATTTGAGGCTGAATCGAAAAGGTTAACTCCTGAAATGACCTCGGATGCGTGATTTAAAAACTGGGAGAAAAAGAAACAGGGTCCGTTACGACCTCCGAACGGCTCAAATTGAAGTGTATAATATACGGTTTTTCGGGATTCCGGGTCCGGAACAAAATTATCCTGAAATTACATAGAAAGTTCCTCGGGTCAGATAAAGCGGCCACACAAACTTTGAGTCTAACGGAAGACATTTGGGGGTGCCGGTATGCCATAAACAAGCATTCGACGAACCTCGGATAATCGTGAAAAATGGAGTAATGCTCGTTATTTGAGTCTAAAACGAATAGGTTAACTCTTAAAATGACCTCGGACGCGTGATTGAAAAACCGGGAGAATAAGAAACAGGGTTCGGTACGACCTCCCGAACGGCTCAAATTGAAGTGTATAAATACACAGATTTTCGGGATTCCAAGTTCCGGAAGAAAATTCTTCGAAATCACATAGAAAGTTCCTTGGGTCGATAACGCGGCCACGCAAAATTTGAGTAGAAACGGAAGACATTTGGGGGTGCCGATATGCCATAAACCAGCATTCGTCGAACATCG